>NC_041386.1:591214270-591289823 GCF_002162155.2 Triticum dicoccoides
TTATAGGATCCCTAGGAGGGCGCCGGCCCTAGGAGATGCCATCTCCAAGGGGGGGCGGCGGCCAAGGGGGTGGCTTGCCCCCAAGGCAAGTGGGGCGCCCCCCACCCCTAGGGTTTCCAACCCTAGGCGCAGGGGGAGGCCCATGGGGGGGGTGCGCACCAGCCCACTAGGGGCTGGTTCCCCTCCCACTTAAGCCCATGGGGCCTTCCGGGATAGGTGACCCCACCCGGTGGACCCCCGGGACCCTTCCGGTGGTCCCGGTACAATACCGATTACCCCCGAAACTTTCCCGATGGCCGAAACTTGACTTCCTATATATAAATCTTCACCTCCGGACCATTCCGGAACTCCTCGTGACGTCCGGGATTTCATCCGGGACTCTGAAAAACTTTCTGGCTACCGTATACTAATATCTCAACAATCCTAGCGTCACCTAACCTTAAGTGTGTAGACCCTACGGGTTCGAGAGACACGCAGACATGACCGAGACGACTCTCCGGTCAATAACCAACAGCGGGATCTAGATACCCATGTTGGCTCCCACATACTCCTCGATGATCTCATCAGATGAACCATGATGTCGAGGATTCAATCAATCCGTATACAATTTCCTTTGTCAATTGGTACGTTACTTGAGAGACTCGATCGTCGGTATCCCAATACCTCGTTCAATCTCGTTACCGGCAAGTCACTTTACTCGTACCGTAATGCATGATCCCGTGATCAACCACTTGGTCACATTGAGCTCATTATGATGATGCATTACCGAGTGGGCCCAGAGATACCTCTCCGTCATACGGAGTGACAAATCCCAGTCTCAATTCGTGCCAACCCAATAGACACTTTCGAAGATACCTGTAATGTACCTTTATAGTCACACAGTTACGTTGTGACATTTGGCACACCCAAAGCACTCCTACGGTATCCGGGAGTTGCATAATCTCATGGTCTAAGGAAATGATACTTGACATTCGGAAAAGCTACAACAAACGAACTACACGATCTTTGAGCTATGCTTAGGATTGGGTCTTGTCCATCACATCATTCTCCTAATAATGTGATCCCGTTATCAATGACATCCAATGTCCATAGTTAGGAAACTATGACTATCTTTTGATCAACGAGCTAGTCAACTAGAGGCTCACTAGGGACGTGTTGTGATCTATGTATTCACACATGTATTATGATTTCCGGATAACACAATTATAGCATGAACAATAGACAATTATCATGAACAAAGAAATATAATAATAACCATTTTATTATTGCCTCTAGAGCATATTTCCAACATGAGAGAGGGGACCAAGTGTTTTGAGATTTTCCTTTTCGTCATACACGTCAAAAAGTAGACAAAACCTTCCTTTTACACATGTGTCTAGGCCCACTAGGCAGCAAATATAGTTGGCTAGACACATGCAAAGATAAAAATATAAGATGGACACTATATGATCCGAGGGTATCACAAGACTGGTCAGCCAGTATTTGCTCGATAGACGCGTGCAAGCATAAACCATTGGACTATGGAGTGATCACAAAGGGTGGACCAACCTTTAACCAGTTGTCAGCTGAATACGTCCAAATGTATCGGTTGGCCAGAAGCGTGTAAAAATAAATCATGAAATGAATTGTATGTGATCTGAAGGTATCATATAACTAAACAACTGGCCAGCAAATATGTGTTGACCAAACGAGCATCCAAAAAACATTTGTTGACGGGCATGAACATAAATTATAGGATGATCTATATACGACCTAAATGGTATCACAAGATTAAAACCCCGCTATCCATTAAATGTGCACCCTATATATATGCGTCAAAATGTAATGGCTAAACGTGTGCGGAATGATCGGTCGGCAATTTTCAACCCAGCAATGAATGGTTTATATGTGATTTAAAGATATCGCAAAAGTGAAGTATTGGGCAGCGAATATTTACGGTTAGACGCGTTTAAATTAAATTTCTCCCTCGTATCCATATTAATTGTCGATGATTTAATACAAAGGGAGTATTATATATTATATTCTTTAATGGGATTAAATTATTGTAGGCTGGAAATGTGGTGCATGCATACTCTGGCTAGACCAAACATGAGCCGCCCATTGCTCTTCACGCACGCATCACTAAGCTTTCCGGCCCCCATACGGCGCCAACGCGTGCGAACGTCTTACCCGTGAAGTGTCACTGACCTGTGGGGCCGAGCGGTCCCCTGGTTTACATGTCAGTGAGCGATATAGGATGTTTAGGCGTCGAAGTCCATGTGACTCGGCACGTTCATCCGCGAAACTGACTCGGCACGTTCCCCGCCTCCTCCGCTTCCAACCTCATCGGCCGGTGTGGTGGTTTTCTTCTTGGTTCGCGGCTTTGGTTTCGTGCTGCCAGTTCTCTTAGTGTCGTGCCCACGATGTCCACGGGCGGTAGAGGTGGAGGCGGCCGGCGCGGCGGCCGCGGTGGCGACCAGCAGGGTGCGGGAGGACGCGGTCGAGGCCGGGGAAGAGGCGGCGAGCAGCAGGATGCCCACCGTGGCCGCGGAGGCGGTCGGGGCCAGGGCGGCGGCGCCGACGCCGGTGTCCAGCGCGGTGGCCATCGCGACGCCGGGCGAGGCCACTTGGGCGCTCACCGAGGCGGGCTAGGCCGAGGCGGCGTGGAGGTGGGGGCGGTGGAGCGTCCCGGGGGCGCGGGGCGCGGCCGACCGCCGGCGACGGCGACGGCGATGGTTCCGGCGGAGGTGGAGGCACTAAGTGGGGAGATGGGGAGGAGATTGGCGGTGTCGGAGGCGGTCCAGGGGTCTTCGTCCTCGGCCCCGGCGGTGGCCGCCACGGGAGCCCAGGAGTCGCAGACGCAGATGGCCGTGGTCGTGCCGCCTCGGAATCTGCCTCCGGCGTCGAGCAAGTCGACGGAGTTCCCTGCGCGGCCGGGGTACGGGACGGCCGGCAAGAGGTGCCGGGTGCGCGCCAACCATCTCCTCGTGCAGGTCGCCGACAAAGAGATCTACCACTACGATGTACGTAATGTGTCTCTGCTTTCGCTCACGTGGTACTCTTCTTTTGGAAAGGAAAGACCTCTCTCTAAAATAGGCTAGGTTTTGAGCTTTCAAGGGGATTGGCTAGATTTCAGGTGACTGAAAATCCAATTTGGGTGAGTCGATTCGCTGTGAGCCGTCGGATGCAAGATGGATGACCAGATCAGCTTCTTCAACCTCCGACACGGTTCATTGTTCATCTTCTTCAACCTCGAACCGCGGATCTAGCACCGGGCTAACCGCCCGCGGCCGGCAGCGCTTCCGGGCCAGCCTCTCTGCCCCGCCCTCCCCCAACCGCCGCCATGTTGCCGCCGCCCCCCGGCCATCCCTCTAACCGCGGCCATGAACCATTTTTTTCCGGCGAACCTACACACCCCACCCCCAACATGCCTAAGATAGATAGTGGGGCCGCCTGCCACTCAAAGATAGACCCAACGGGCTTCTCCAGTGAGCCGAGGACTGCATCTTCCTCCGGCGGCTTCTTCCTTCCTTCCTTCCAAAATCGACTGACCCAAAAACTATTTTCAGGTGACTTACAAGTAGATATTGTGAGCTTTAAAACCCTTGGGACATGGCTATCATTGGCAATGCATTAATCCCTAATAGCTTGTAGAGGACTAGGAGTTTATGTTCATTTCACATCCACCTTAATTTGCAGTAAATTTGATTAGCATGCTGGACTAATTTTGCAAATCAAGGTCAGTTTAAGGTCACTTGGAAGTGGTTTTGCCACATACATCGATCACCCAATTTTGTAGTGCAGGCATGAGTTTTGAGTTCCTGTTTCAGAAATATTTCGGCCATTGCGGAAATCACTAATTTAGTTATTTCGGTTTTCATTTCGGCGAAGTGACCAAAATTTCAACTTGAATTAACTAAGATCCAAGCAAATATTTTAAAATTTTAAAGAAATAATTTGAATTTCTATGTACTACCAAAATTGCTGAAATATTTTGACCGAAAGGCAATTATTTCAGTATGTACTGAAATGAATGAAATTTCTGAAATTACACTGAAAGTGAGAACCATAATTACAGCCTAGACATCAGCAGGATTCACTTTGGCAGAGATTTATGAAAACCTGGTGGTTCCAGTGGTTACCAAAACATTTACGGTTTAATCAAATAAAATGTGGTGAAAACTGAATCAGGGCCCAACTTAATTCGTTTATTTATCAAATTTCATAAAAAAGGTTGAATTAAGTCTAACGAAATTTCGGCACATTGGCCTAATCTGATATGCAAATTTGGTAGGGAAAACACGATTTACCTGTTCTCATTCTTATGTTGTTTATTACAATTTTTTGAGTTGCCTACATTGAATATATTTTTCTCAAAACACACCTAAGGGTGTGTCATCTGTACTCTGTCGAATAGTTGATCATATATGTCAAATCAATTATCAATTTACATAGTTTTGTTTCTCAGTATTGGGCATTCAGTTGTTGTTAAATGCTTTGAAAGATGTTATTGTAATCTTTCTTTTATCTCATGACGCCGGTTGATTTGAATAGCAATTGCTATATTCTTATTGATATAGGTATCAATCAGTCCTGAATCGATGGCTCGTGAGAGGAACAGATCTATAATCAATGAACTTGTTAGATTGCATAAACAACATTTGGATGGGAGATTGCCTGTTTATGATGGAAGAAAGGGAATGTTTACTGCAGCTCCACTGCCATTTAAAACCAAAGAATTTATTGTCAAAGTATCAAATACCGAGAGAGGATACCAGGGGTATGATGTTTTCCATTTTTATTATGTAGTTGTAATTTATGTATCACTTGTGTTAATCCTTCTCTTTTTCAGGGAAAAGGAGTATAAGGTCACCATAAAGGAAGTTGCAAAACTAAATCTATACAATCTTCAGCAATTCTTGGCTGGTAGGCAGAGAGAACTGCCGCAGGACACTATCCAGGCTCTTGATATCGCTCTGAGGGAAACCCCCACTGCAAAGTAATGTGTCCAGAGATATTTGATTCATATAGAACAGCACATGTTTATTGGCAGAGCGTGTCTTCCTATTGCTTGAGCATACATGGATTTATTTTGCTTGCTAATTTTTGACAGGTATACACCCATCTCAAGATCATTTTTCTCAAAATCATTTGGACATGGTGGTGACATTGGCAGCGGGGTGGAATGCTGGCGAGGGTATTATCAGAGCCTGCGCCCTACACAGATGGGATTGTCACTGAATATTGGTATAGTAACATACTGGTTTCTACCTATAATATAACTTACTGCACAAGATGTTGTTCTTCTCTTCATGACAGAAGTGTGTACTCCCTCCGTTCACTAATGTACGACCTATTAGCTATTTCAATATTGACTACATGATACTAAAATGAGTGAACATGCGTACTAAAATGTGCCTAGATACATACAAATCAAGAAAAAGCAAAAATGTCTTATATTAATGAACGGAGGGAGGCGCACCCATCTCTTATAAACTAACCATATCATTGCAAGATCTATCTTTGCTTGTGAAACCGAAAGTACACATTCCACAGTTTTCATATTAATTTAAGTGCTTTTTCAAACTTCATCGTCAGTATGAAGCTCTGGAGTTCATTATTTAAAATCCTTTGTCTGTTTGATGAATTTTATATTTTCCTCATGCAGATATTTCTGCAACAGCATTTTACAAAGCTCAACCAGTAATGGATTTTGCACTGGAATATCTTAACATCTGGGGTGATGCTCCAAGGCGTTTGTTTGACCAGGATCGCCTGAAAGTATGTACCATGACACAGCTTTATTTGCATCCTTTGTCATTCTTTACTGTACCAAAATATAATGGTTGAAGTTGATCCTGTTTTGTCCTTTTCTGCTTTGTAGCTAAAGAAAGCCCTCAAGGGAGTCCGAGTTGTGGCAACGCATCGACCTGATATATCCAACAACAACAACAACAACAACAACAACAAAGCCTTTAGTCCCAAACAAGTTGGGGTAGGCTAGAGGTGAAACCCATAAGATCTCGCAACCAACTCATGGCTCTGGCACATGGATAGCAAGCTTCCACGCACCCCTGTCCATAGCTAGCTCTTTGTCGATACTCCAATCTTTCAGGTCTCTCTTAACGGACTCCTCCCATGTCAAATTCGGTCGACCCCGCCCTCTCTTGACATTCTCCGCACGCTTTAGCCGTCCGCTATGCACTGGAGCTTCTGGAGGCCTTCGCTGAATATGCCCAAACCATCTCAGACGATGTTGGACAAGCTTCTCCTCAATTGGTGCTACCCCAACTCTATCTCGTATATCATTATTCCGGACTCGATCCTTCCTCGTGTGGCCACACATCCATCTCAACATACGCATCTCCGCTACACCTAATTGTTGAACATGTCGCCTTTTAGTCGGCCAACACTCCGCGCCATACAACATTGCGGGTCGAACCGCCGTCCTGTAGAACTTGCCTTTTAACTTTTGTGGCACTCTCTTGTCACATAGAATGCCAGAAGCTTGGCGCCACTTCATCCATCCGGCTTTGATTCGATGGTTCACATCTTCATCAATACCCCCATCCTCCTGCAACATTGACCCCAAATACCGAAAGGTGTCCTTTCGAGGTACCACCTGGCCATCAAGGCTAACCTCCTCCTCCTCACACCTAGTAGTACTGAAACCGCACATCATGTACTCGGTTTTAGTTCTACTAAGCCTAAACCCTTTCAATTCCAAGGTTTGTCTCCATAACTCTAACTTCCCATTTACCCCCGTCCGACTATCGTCAACTAGCACCACATCATCCGCAAAGAGCATACACCATGGGATATCTCCTTGTATATCCCTTGTGACCTCATCCATCATCAATGCAAAAAGATAAGGGCTCAAAGCTGACCCCTGATGCAGTCCTATCTTAATCGGGAAGTCATCGGTGTCGACATCACTTGTTTGAACACTTGTCACAACATTATCGTACATGTCCTTGATGAGGGTAATGTACTTTGCTGGAACTTTGTGTTTCTCCAAGGCCCACCACATGACATTCCGCGGTATCTTATCATAGGCCTTCTCCAAGTCAACGAACACCATATGCAAGTCCTTCTTTTGCTCCCTATATCTCTCCATAAGTTGTCGTACCAAGAAAATGGCTTCCATGGTCGACCTCCCAGGCATGAAACCAAACTGATTTTTGGCCACGCTTGTCATTCTTCTCAAGCGGTGCTCAATGACTCTCTCCCATAGCTTCATTGTATGGCTCATCAGCTTAATTCCACGGTAATTAGTACAACTCTGAACATCCCCCTTGTTCTTGAAGATTGGTACTAATATACTCCGTCTCCATTCTTCTGGCATCTTGTTTGCCCGAAAAATGAGGTTGAAAAGCTTGGTTAGCCATACTATCGCTATGTCCCCTAGACCTTTCCACACCTCAATGGGGATACAATCAGGGCCCATCGCCTTGCCTCCTTTCATCCTTTTTAAAGCCTCCTTCACCTCATACTCCTGGATGCGCCGCACAAAACGCATGCTGGTCTCATCAAAGGAGTCGTCCAGTTCAATGGTAAAACTCTCATTCTCCCCATTGAACAGCTTGTCGAAGTACTCCCGCCATCTATGCTTAATCTCCTCGTCCTTCACCAAGAGTTGGCCTGCTCCGTCCTTGATGCATTTGACTTGGCCAATATCCCTCGTCTTCCTCTCCCGGATCTTAGCCATCTTATAGATGTCCCTTTCACCTTCCTTCGTGCCTAACCGTTGGTAGAGGTCCTCATATGCCCGACCCCTTGCTTCACCAACAGCTCGCTTTGCGGCCTTCTTCACCATCTTGTACTTCTCTATGTTGTCTGCACTCCTATCCAGGTATAGGCGTCTGAAGCAATCTTTCTTCTCTTTAATCGCCTTCTGGACATCATCATTCCACCACCAGGTATCCTTATCTTCGCTTCTCCTTCCCCTGGACACTCCAAACTCCTCCGAGGCCACCTTACGAATGCAAGTCGCCATCTTCATCCACACATTGTCCGCATCCCCTCCTTCCTCCCAAGGGCCCTCCTTAATTACCCTCTCCTTGAACACCTGAGCTACCTCCCCCTTGAGCTTCCACCACTTCGTTCTAGCGACTTTGGCACGCTTATCCCGCTGGACACGAATCCGAAAGCGGAAGTCAGCAACCACCAGCTTATGCTGGGGTACAACACTCTCTCCAGGTATCACCTTACAGTCTAGGCACGCACGCCTATCTTCTCTTCTCGAGAGGATGAAATCAATCTGACTAGAGTGTTGGCCACTAGTAAAAGTCACCAGATGTGATTCTCTCTTTCTAAAGAGGGTGTTAGCTATAATCATGTTGTAGGCTAGAGCAAAGCTTAAGACATCTTCTCCTTCTTGATTCCTGATGCCATAGCCAAAGCCCCCATGCGCCCCTTCAAAACCTGTGTTAGATGTACCCACGTGGCCATTGAGGTCTCCTCCTATGAAGAGCTTCTCACCAATCGGTACACTCCTAACCATGTCTTCCAAGCCTTCCCAGAACTCCCTCTTGGTGTTCTCATTGTGGCCTACTTGCGGGGCATACGCGCTGATAACATTGAGAACCAAGTCCTCAACTACCAGCTTGACCAGGATAATCTGGTCCCCACGTCTCTTGACGTCTACCACTCCATACTTGAGGCTCTTGTTGATCAAGATGCCTACGCCATTTCTGTTTGCAGCCGTCCCCGTGTACCACAGCTTGAAGCCGGTATCCTCCACCTCCTTTGCCTTCTGTCCTCTCCATTTGGTTTCTTGGACGCAAAGGATATCAACACCTCTCCTCACCGCTGCATCAACTAGCTCCCGAAGCTTCCCTGTCAGAGACCCTACGTTCCAGCTACCTAAGCGAATCCTCCTAGGCTCGGCTAGCTTCCTTACCCTTCGCACTCGTCGAGTCAAATGCGAAGACCCTTGCTCATTTTCCACTACATCCGGGCGCCGATGTAGCGCGCCACTAAGGATGCGACGACCCGATCCTCGCTCACTTGCCACCGTATCCGGATCAAGATACGGCGCGCCACTTGAGGGGTGACGGCCCGGCCCTTGCCCATTTTCCACCACACCCGGGTTCCGATGTGGCGCGTCGCTGAGAGGGTTACGCCCCAACGAAAATCTTTTGGGTTTCATCTCCATAAGAGTGGCTGAGTTTTTATGTTGGCTCGCCAAGCCTATCACAACCCTCCTCCTTTACCCGGGCTTGGGACCGGCTATGTTGAGACAACATAGGCGGAGTTATCGACCTGATATATCCATTCGTTACAAAATTACTGGGATAACCTCAGCTCCGCTAAATGAATTGACGTATTTCTTACCTCTTTTTTAAATTTACTCATCGTTTTCTTTAGTTGCATCGCATTTCATTTATTATATCATGCCATACTCTTACATAATTTTGTTCGCCTTTTACAGATTTGACCTAGATGGGACAAGGGTATCAGTTGTCCAGTACTTTATACGCCAATATGATTACTCTTTGAAATATATACAGTGGCCATGCCTTCAAGCTGGCAGTGATAGCAGGCCAACATATTTGCCTATGGAGGTTTCCTTTTTCTTTGAATCCTGATCTATCTGATTGCTTAAAACCAATTAATAGGGCGGATACATATGCATAATTATATATGTAAACTTCTTCAGGTTTTGTCTGATGCACCCATATGTAATTAGAATTATCCTTTTGTATGCAGGTTTGCAACATACTTGGAGGACAACGCTATTCGAGAAAGCTAAATGAGCGTCAAGTCACAAACATATTGAGGTTGGCATGTGAGCGGCCAGATAAAAGGGAGGGTAGTATCGTGGAGGTGAATTATCTATTTATTTGTATGTTAAGTGGGGGTGAATTTGTTAGTTGCTCACATTTGACCTCTTTGTTGTTTACATTTAGATATACAGTTTTTGTTCTTGTCTTGTGCTTTTTTATTATGTTATTTTAAAATTGATATACATTTTATATTATTAGGTTATTAATAGAAACAACTATGGCATTGATGATAATGCAAAAGAATTTGGAATTAAGGTGATGAACCAACTAGCATTGGTCGATGCTCGTGTGCTGCCTCCTCCAAGGGTACATGTTTTTTATTTATACTAAAGAATAATCTCATTAAAACTTTGAGCGCAGTGTCTCCTCATGAAATTGTTCTGTTCTTTTAGCTTAAATACCATCAGTCTGGACGAGAACAAATATGCAATCCGTCGGTAGGACAGTGGAACATGAATAACAAGGTATTTTGAGCTATTTATCTTTTTTTAATCATCTTCTTAAATACTTCAGTTGCACTAATTTGCAACTAATTCTGTTTTCACAAGCAATATAATTGCTACTGGCAGTTTGTGGCTTTGTGCAATGACAATGTTATGTGGTCTCTTAAGGCATATGTACTTATTAGTTGATACTTAGTCAGGGTAACACATCTCCCTCTAGAGACCATCTCTTTTTCTTCTCGTTTTTGCTGACAATTGTAATTATCTTCATGGAGACATCATTAAAAAAAACGTTTTGTGTTGGTCATGGTAATGTTTCAACATATTTGGTGGTATGATATTTTTATATTCTGGGTTAAAATATGAACTTGCATTTTCAGAGAATGATAAATGGAGGGTCCATCAGGCACTGGGCCTGTGTTTCATTTGGCTCTCGGTTGCAATGGAATGATGTTAGCGTGTTCTGCAACTATTTGGTTGGCACGTGCAATAACATGGGCATGGTAAAAAAACTTTCACAACTCAGAATACAATGCTGTTTATAATATAATGTATGGGTGATCTGACTATCTTTTTCTTCTTTTGATGTAGCAAGTAAGTGAGACACCGTGTGTGGACATTGTTCAGGCACGCCAGGGTAACTTAGAAGCTGTAAAAAATATATATAGACAATCTGCCCAAGTACTTGCTCAGCAAGGTTTGGAAGGACAAAACCTTGAGTTACTATTTGTAGTATTACCTGATGGACCTAATGCAAGTGATTGTTATGGTAAGCACATCAAATGGCTTTTCAGGGTGATGGGAGTTTTTTTTTTTTGCTGTGCTGTAGTAACCTTTCGTGCATATACAGGAAGAGTAAAGCGGCTTTGTGAAATTGAGCTTGGTTTAATAACTCAGTGCTGTTTACCTAAGCATGTTCAGAGAGCTGGCACACAGTATCTACAAAATATGGCCCTTAAGATCAATGTTAAGGTAGGATAAACTGTGCAAGTGCATGCATTGTGGCTCTAATTCGGAGGTCAATCATTCCACTGACAATGTTAACTTAGGTTGGTGGTCGGAACACCGTACTGGAAAATGCATTGCTTCGGAGGATACCTCTGTTGACAGATAAGCCTACAATTATATTTGGAGCAGATGTGACCCACCCATCTCCTGGGGAGGATATGTCTCCATCTATTGCAGCGGTTAGTGTCCAGTCAATCTTCATACTTTCTCTTATAGCATCGTTGTTTAGATCATTTTGCTTGAGTCCTAGTGTTCTGAGGATTAATGTTTTTTCATCATTGAAGTGCATGTACTAGAAAATTTAGCAAATGTACTCTTGTCAATTGATGCATGAGCTATTGTAGAACTCTTTTCATGTTGATACTATTGTGGGTGCATGTTCTCATTGTATATAATCAGTAGTTTGTGAGTGTCTGACTGAACCTCAATAAAGATTACGTTTGTTACAACTGGATTTGTCCAAAACGAAGTGGTATGGGGCTCCTTTCATTTTAACTTGTACACTTTTGGGTTTGAGAAAGGCTGTGAGAATAAAATAAGCTTCTTTTGCTGTTGGGAATATGAGTTCATACTGGGAACAAATGAGATAGTTTACCTCAAAGTTGTGGAATGACATAGATAGAATTTATATATCTAAAATGACATATTGTACCAGATTTTTTTTTCTAGGAATGAACACCATGTCAACATTTACTTCTTTTCTCAAAGCCATGCACTGTATCTTACTAGATTGTATAACTAGATCATGTCATATTTGTTCTTGCAATGTTGTTCCAGTTTCTGCAAAGTAACGTTAAAGCTTTCACAGGTTGTTGCGTCGATGGATTGGCCTGAAGTGTCTAAGTACACATGCTTGGTGTCTTCACAAGGTCATAGGGAAGAAATCATAGCTGACCTTTTCACAGAAGTGAAAGATCCACAGAAGGGGGTTATATATGGTGGAATGATAAGGTAACGTTGGATATGCCAGTGTCTGTTACTGTTGTTCTTTTCCTAATATAATATTCGTTGTGTATAAATGTGTGTGTTGCAGAGAGTTGCTTTTGTCCTTCTATAAAGCAAACAAGTCTTGCAAACCTGGAAGGATAATATTTTATCGGTTAGTGAAGGAAATTATTTGTGCTCTGGTTTCTGAATCAACGCCTTTGTTGTCTGTACTGAGAGCTTATTTGCTTTCCTTGCAGAGATGGTGTTAGTGAAGGCCAATTTAGCCAGGTCTTGCTTTATGAAATGGATGCAATATACAGGGTATTCTTTTTGCCTCCTTTATTTCTCTCTTTCTATATTGTATTTGATTTTATTTAGTTGGTTGCAGAGAATAATAACATAGACCTTTGAAATTGTATTTGATTTTTATCTTGTTGTTTGCTCTCTCCTAGGCTTGTTCTAGCTTAGAGAACGGTTACCTTCCTCAAGTTACATTTGTTGTGGTGCAAAAGCGGCATCACACACGGCTTTTCCCGGAAGATCATCGTTCAGGGGCCATGGCAGATCGAAGCGGAAACATCCTGCCTGGTAAACTAAATTTGCTAAGCAAGTAATTATCTTGACACATACCATTTGGTTGAGTTTTTTACTCACTAAAAATGTTGTTGTCAGGAACCGTTGTTGATACAAAGATATGCCATCCCAGTGAATTTGATTTTTACCTCTGTAGTCACGCCGGCATTCAGGTAACAGCTGCCCATCCTTACTGGCGCCAGATTCTTATTTTCTCCTCTGATGCATACAACAGTTTAGTACCCTTTCACATTGGAGTAATGTAATGGCAACTGCTTGTGCCTATCAGGGAACGAGCCGTCCAACTCATTACCATGTCCTCTATGATGACAATAATTTCACCGCTGATGCCTTGCAAACGCTGACTTACAATCTGTGCTACACGTAAGCAGTTTTCGGTAGTTTTTGCTGCAATCCTTTGCTAAAAGTATCATTCCCTCTTGCTGATGCGCCGACCTAACTATTCTGCTTGTCTCACAGTTACGCACGGTGCACACGGTCCGTCTCGATCGGTACGTATTGATGTGTAATTTTGCATTGTCTGATATCTACCTTTTGCCTGAGTGACCGATGCCGCTCCCAATTAGCCATGTATCTCATTTTCCTTAACAGACAATTGGCAGCTGATTTTCTGTTCCATTTGTTGCAAATTAACAGTTCCTCCAGCATACTACGCGCACTTGGCGGCTTTCCGGGCGCGGCACTACCTGGATGACAATCACTCTGATCATGGATCATCTTCTGTGGGCGGCACCCGAATGAATGATCACTCTGTCCCGGTAAAGCCACTGCCCAAAGTTAAGGAGAGTGTCAGGCAGTTCATGTTCTACTGCTGAAGACTGATTTCGCATTTTCTGGACAATAGTGGACGGTTTTGCACCTGTGGAACTTGCAAATGTTATAGGCCAAAACGCGTACTATGATGTCTTGTTTGGAAATTTCTGTGATGTGATATAATGTTGAAAATTAAATGCTTTTTCTAACAATCATGGTCCCCACCTGAGTGCATTACTCAAATTGCCAATCTAGTTTTTTTTCCTCTTTTCGAAAGGGAGGTTAAAACCTCCGGTGATGCAGATTCTTGTTGATTATTCTGTACAGTACAAAACAAAGAGAACTATGGGTAAACCATTACAAGGTACTAGTAGCTGCCCGCGTGTTGCAACAGGGCATCCATATCTTTAGTAGTTTAAAAATAATTGTGTCAAGCATATACTCTCTCTGTCCCAAAATGCAAGATCATTTTTTATATTATGATAGTGTCAAAAATGATCTTATATTTTGGAACGAAGGGGGTACTTTGTAGATCCTTTTTGTAACCATCTTGATCTAACAGATTTTTTCTTAAGACATCCAAATCTTGCAAATAAAGCACCCGCATCAATATAATTTTCCAGAAGTTTGTAAAATAAGAATCATACACATAGAAAATAACATGTTTATTTTTTGAATGGATTTGCAAATTCTCATCTAAATGATAATTAGGAAAGTCCCTTCTGACTCCTACTCTACTTTTTTTGCGAATAACTCCTAGACTATTTGATTAAACAAACAAAAAGATCAAGAAAAAAATCCCCACAAATCTGCATGTAAAATCCAATGGTTTAGGAGTTAGATGAGACATAATTATTTCTCATGAGAGTTAGACACACCCGTTTGCAATCAATTAACACAAACACTAGAAAGGTTATTTCGGATGCCACTATATGAACATGCAGATCTAAATATCAAAATATTCCATGGCAATGCTATGTACTTATTCCATGGCAATGCTATGTATTTTTCTCTCTAATCTATATTTTGCACTATCACAACATGCCTCATTAGCGAACCAACTTGTGGTTAGATGATTAGGAGAACAGTGATATCTTCAGTCCATCGGGGTTGAAATCTTGGTGCTCGCATTATTCTGAATTTATTTCAGGATTTTCGACTAGTGGGAGGAGACATTTCCGTCGACTACAAGGTGCGGAGGTGCTCATAGGAGTATGGTGTGCATGTGTGTTCATATGGGTGAGTGTACGCACATATATACGAGTGCATGCGTCTGTATCGTATTTAAAAAAACATGGCTCATTATAAACAAACCCAAATGATAACGCCCACACGTGTGGCACGAAGCAATTCCGCCCATATATTTTTTGATGGCAACTTTAGCTACAAGAGGATGACAACTTTGTTGTGAAGCATGACAACTTTCTGTTTGGATGGCAATTTTTCAATTTTTCTGAGATTTTTTTATGACAATTTTAGTGTAAAAAACATGTAGAGGGTGTTACTACACGCCACACATGTGGCGGTTATCCGCGTCCAACACCCCTCGAGGCGTCGGGAGAGACTTGCCATGAGGGAGTTGCTGCCTTGCTTATGTTTTTTTTTGAGGGGTAATCGCAACTTTATTAACTTAAAAGTGGTCTGGGACCTCGTCCGCTACAACATGTAAAATGCAATCAGGGGGAAAATTAGGGAAATAATCTGAAGTCTTGTTGCTAACACCCTCCTTAGCTAAACCATGCGCCGCTCTATTCGCCTCGCGACGTACCCAAGTGACTTTGAACTCCTGCCTTGTCCGCAGCAGCTCCTTCGTCTCCTCGACCAGTTGACCCATAATCGAGAGGTTCTTATCTTCCCCATTTAGCATGGTCACCACCTCCTGGCAGTCTAACTCGACGTGAAGATGCTGGATGTTCATACTCAGCGCCAGTTGCACTACACTTCTCGTTGCTAGCATCTCAGCAAGTTGGGGGTTAACAGTACCCGGGAAGAAAACCGAAGCTCCTCCTCGATAAGCACCATGGTGATCCCGCAGGACCACGCCGCCCCCACCTCCATCCTGCATCTTGGTTGCTGCTCCGTCTGCGTTGGCTTTAACCCAACCCATCTCCGGTGGCCTCCACCTCTCCAAACTCCTTGGCTCTCTGATAATTTGCTCCCTCGAGTGAACCGACCGCCACTCCTTGATGTGTTCGTGAACTCTCTCTGCCAGTTCCCTTGCATCCCGGATTCGCCTGCCATCTCTTGTTTCATTCCGCGCGCACCAGAAGCCGTA
Organism: Triticum dicoccoides; assembly: GCF_002162155.2. Classification (NCBI taxonomy): domain Eukaryota; kingdom Viridiplantae; phylum Streptophyta; class Magnoliopsida; order Poales; family Poaceae; genus Triticum; species Triticum dicoccoides. Next base: position 591,230,038 of record NC_041386.1, read on the forward strand.
CAGGGAGTGGATCATTGTCTCTCGTTCCTCCATCCCCGCATTAGCAAGCCACACCTTGAACCAGGCAGCAAGAACTTGCAGCGATCCATCCAGTGCTGGCGGCAGGACCACGGGCTCGGCCTTCTCCTCACAAAGCGACCTCCAGAATAACACCGAGTGGGGACACGTCTAAAATCTGTGGTATGTTGTTTCTTCCCGTCCGCACGCACAGCAGAACACCCCAGGTTTGATCCTACGCCGGTGCAGTTCGGTTCCAACAGCGAGACCATTTTTTAACAGACGCCACGCATGAATTTTTGCCTTAGCAGGTGCGTTGGTCTCCCACAAAGCAAGCCATGCCTTGTGCTCCTTACTAGGCATCGAGGAACTCGGCTGTCCGGCTCCCGTGCCTTTGAGCTGCATGCAGAGGTGATACGCAGATCTGACAGTAAACTGTCCGTTGCTAGTATAGTTCCATGCAAGATAGTCTTGCCTGCCTTGATGATGAGGCACGGACTACCAAGATGCTAATTCGTGCGTGTAGATGGCCCGATCTTTCACGACGATACTCGATCAACACCTCGTCTCCCTGTTCCTCCTCGTAACCTCCAAGAACAATTTTCACCTGTGTACAAAAATACACAAACGAAAATAATGACCCCCTCGGATCAGCACGTAGGCGTCGATGTGATGATCAACCCTCCATTGCTAGTAAATTTTCACGATGGAAAAATCACAGATAATACACAAGATATGGTCGCCCGTAACTCGGACGTTTTTCTGTATATCTCATACCCGGAATAAAACTCAAAACTCCCCTCCTTCACATCGGCCGAAGCCAGCCTTTATATGGCTCACGCTGCAACCAGCTCGGCCTATCTCTAAGGAAGAAAAAATACAAACGTGATCTGGTATATAACTAACCTCAAGTGCACTACCTAACAAAATATATCTACTCCTACCTGCTAGCTTAAAAAGGTAACAACCACGTGAAGGAAGGAAATGGCGTGATTAAATCCATGCAGACCTAAACGTGTAGCACTATGGTGCCAATCCTAATCCATCCAGGAGGTGTACGAAAATTAGGATGCACCTTGGCACGTACGGGTTCCTCCATAACCTCAGGTTTCTTGCCGTGATGAGCATATACTTCTTGGAAAGGATCTAACTTCTTTTTATTTATCAAACCAAATTGACATATTGGCTTTATGTATGGGCGTGGCTCACAAGGCTTCTGCTGATTGTTTTTCTCTCTATAAATCAATCCTGATTCTCTCATATTGCCTTGTGCAGGTGCACGTACAAGACTCGTAACACATCCATGCATCAATTTATAGTCCAAATAACCAGCTTGATGTGCGCTCATCTTCGCAGCACCAATACCTGGTCCGCATATCATACGTTTCTTGCCATCTTTGCCAGTGTGCAATATATTTGGACAATTCATAATTTTACCAGCATCCTTGATTAGACTCTCCTCGCTCGACTCAGTTGGTTCGAGTTTAGTAGCATCCGCGCTGGATAATATTCTAGACGCTGTAGTGTTCATATCACTTGACCACCCACCAATATTTGCTTATGTTGGGGGGCGCAACCGTACGGCAGTTTGAATAAAGCACAGATTCCCTTAATTAACACGTAATGTGATTTTCCCTCAAAAGAAAAACACGTAACGTGATGAGTAATCACAACAAATATTTTGCCTAGCAATGGCGACCGTGTGTTTTGGGGAAACAAATGATTTCTCCTTGGTGAAGATTTCCTTGCATGGGCACATGAGAAGTCAGGCATCTACTCTGTTAAATCAGCGTACCGGGCTCTAGTGAATCAAAAAGAGCACTTAGCTCTAGATGAAGGGCAGGTTACCGGCATCTCAGTGAATCAACAACAGATGTGGAACGCAATCTGGAAGCTCAAAGTCACCCCAAAAGTGAGGGTGTTCTGGTGGCGGGTGATGAGGGGCATCTTACCTGATGAATGCACCTTAAAACACCGCCACATAAGACAGGTCAGCACTTGCAAAATTTGTCTAGCCATGGATGAGGACATGGAACATGCACTGCTGCATTGTTCGCATGCACGGAGGTTTTGGGAGGAAACAAGACTGTTATTTCATGTTGATCTACCTCGGCTCCATCCTCTGACTTGGACGAAAGACATTCTATGCGATCTCCGTTTCTCTGACAAGGAACGGGCGATCTTCATCACGGTGATGTGGGCAATTTGGACGTCTCGAAACCGATTAACGCATGACAAGGAGGGGTGGAATCCAACCTATTCTGTCAGACGGATTAGAGAAGACCTAGCCATCTTGGAGTTACCCAGGCAGTAGGAAATCATGTTACCCGGCTTCGGTTGGGAGCCTCCTGACGATCCTCATATCAAGATCAATACAGATGCTGCAGTTCACCTTGATGATGGCAATGCAGGAGCGGGAGGTGTTGCCCGCTCGTCCTCAGGCTTCAAGGGTGCATGGTGCAAGCCGATATCGGGTGTTACGGATCCTCTCATCGCGAAGGTTCTAGTGCTGAAGGAAGGAGTCCTTCTTGCTACACTTCGAGGCTTCACGCATGTGATGATGGAGACTGACTATCTAGAGGCAGTTCACCTCTGGAACTCTCGCTATACCAGCCGGTCGGTGATAGCACCTATTTTGTTTGAAATTGGAGAGCTAGCCCTTAGTTTTACTTCTTTTCGTATTCAGCATGTAATGAGAATAACTAATGGTCCTGCACACCTGTGTGCTAAGCGTGCATTTACGCTTAACGTGACCGAGAGCTGACTCGATACCACTCCTGGCTTCCTGATCAGCAACCTTCTAGCTGACTGTTCTGCGAACGCTTTTGTTGAATAAAAGCTCTCTAAAGTTCCCCGAAAAAAATGATTTCTCCTTTTAAAATTAGTTGACCCTCAAACAAATTATCTAACGAAATCTTAAAAATACGCACGATCTCAGGAAGGAAATTAACAGCTGGCCATGATTGCCGCATGCAGGCACCCCGAACTTCTCGAGCACGTCGATCCATCACGTACGTGGAGGCGCTTGCGTGCATATACGTACGGAGAGAGAAGCGGCCGAGCGCGCACGGGTACCCAGATTTCACAGAAAACCTAGCAGCGCGCGTCGTAGTTGTAGAGCTAGGTCACCAGTCACCACCGGCCGCCGCCGATCGAAATGACGGGCAGGACCGCCGCCACCCCCACGCTGAGCATGAAGCTCCTCGTGGACACCAAGGCGCGCCGCGTGCTCTTCGCGGAGGCCGGCAAGGACGTGGTGGACTTCCTCTTCTCCCTCCTCGCGCTGCCCATCGGCACGGCCGTCAAGCTGATCGGCGCCAAGTCCATGGTGGGGAGCGCCGGCGACCTCTACCGCAGCGTGGAGAAGCTTGACGGAACCTACGTCCAGCCCGGCGCGGCCAAGGACGCGATCCTCCGCCCCGTCATGGCCCGCTCGCCGGCCAACAGCGCCCTCCTCGGCCTGCCGACTCCCTCCAACAGATTCTTCAGGTGTTCCTCCTTCAGCGGTTGCCGCGACTACGTGACGGACGTGAGCGGCACCAAGTGCCCCAGATGTTCCTGTGCGATGACGATCCAAATCCAGTACGCGCCGCCTGCCGGTGCCATTGCGCAGAACGCGGCCACCGCGGTGGCGGCAGCAGATGGGTTCGTGCGGGGCGTCGTGACGTACACGGTGATGGACAGCCTCGCGGTGTCGCCCATGTCCGCCATCTCCAGCATTGCGCTGCTCAACACCTTCGCGGTCAGGGATCTCACCGCGCTCCAGGAGAAGATCGTGCACATCGGATACAAGGAGGTGAGTGGCCGAGCCATAGATCTACTGCATGCATCTTCATTATAATCCCCTAGTACTTATTTCAAAGAAGGAACAATCCTGGCATGTTTCAATTTCACGATTTTGGTGGGTGGGTCTGTCAAGTGTCAACTGGCTGAATTTACCACCATGGATTTGCAGGGTTTGGAGATATTGAAGGCCTCGCTGCAGTCCAAGACTGTTCTCACCGACGTCTTCCTTGGAAAGAAGTCCCCAAGCCACGACTGAGATCCGGCGTGAACGGTTTGATTGAGATACGAACGTGAACAAACTATAGCAGATAGTTGGATCAATCCATTATCCATCTACATATCCATTTCAACCAGGCCCATCTTAAAAAAAAAATTGATGCATTGCAAGTCCGTGCCACCCATGCTTGAGCTGTACGATGCATGCCACAGACGATACAAGCATCGATTAGGGTTTTTTGCCGCTTTGTGCGAGGTTCAAGTGCCCGACAATTATTTCTATATCTTTTCAATGTGTACCCGTCCTTTTGCTGTTGTTGCTTGCGAATGCATCATTTGTGGTGATGTTTCTTGATTAGCTTGCATGCTCTTGAAAATCGTGCAGGAATCTCTCTCTTATTGTTTAGCTGCACGTCAGTCGTCTGAATTTTAAATTCAGGTCAGCCCAATTTTTGGCAAGGAAGCATTGGCCGTGCAGAGCACTCAAGGCCGCATCCAGACGGCAGGGGTGAAGTTTGTTTTAAACCTTGAATTTGTAGAGCACTACTTAAACAAATCCTGACATCTAAATCCCTAAAATCTATACCCTATACTCACCAATCCCGATCAATCTAGACCCTAGATGTGTTTGGCGCGCCGGGAAGAAGATGATCCTGGCCAGGATCAATCGCTAGTCTCACTGACTACTTTGGCACAGCTGTTACAGCCATCGTCTATCTCAATTCTCTTCCTCTCGTTGCAGCCTTGGCCAACTTGGTGAGCAGCGCTCCACCCAATGCAGATGATGCATGCAAGTAGCAGCACAATCATCCACACGCACACACGCAAGTAGCAGCGACACACACGCTACCGCAGCAGCAGCACGAGCGCGCCGGTCTGCTCGCGGCGTGCCGGACACCAAGAAGACGACGACAAGTACTGCAAGAAATAAAAAGAGATGGAATTTCGTGAACTGGGTCTCACCAGAGAGGGTAAATCGACGCGGCGGAGCTCTCACCGGAGACGAAGAAGAATGCTCCACCATGGATAAAACGTCAATTCCACTAATTTTGGTCAAACGCCAAGCAAATTGCTCGTGTCAGGAGCCTTCCCTCGTCTCCTGTGACCGCGTGGGCACCAATTGCAGGTTTAATTGGCCACCGGTGAAATCACTTCGAGTCCCTCCACTGATGTCGCTCTGCTCCGCCGTCGCGGTCTTTCCAATCCCCTCCCCTTGTCCATGTCGAGAACTTCTGTTGAACCGCTCGTTCAGAGAGCTCTGCAGCGTTAATTTACACTCCGCCTTCCCCTCCGCGCCCCTCCCGGCGGCGAGACCTGTGGCAAGATCCCTCGAGAGCTCTCGGCCTGCGCTCTGGTGAAGAGGAGAGCTAATCCGATGGCAGCGGCGTTGGGTCGTCACGGGCGGGTGGAGGTCGTGCCCCTGTCGTCCTTGGCGGTGGCGGCCAAGGCGGAGCCCCGTCGTGCGGTAGAGGTGATGCAGCTGGACCACCCTGGGGGCGGCGGACCACAGTGGCAATGGGATCTGTGGCTGGACGCGGAGGTCCAGGACAAGCAACGCTGCCAGGAGACAAAAAGCCCACCCAACGCGAGGACAGCTGCACATGAGATGGATTCCAGACGAGAAAGACAGAGACGAAGAAAAGAGGTCGAGGAAGAAGAAGGACGCGACATGTAGGCCTGTGCGGTCAGTGACAGAAACAAGTGATTCCAGTGGAAATTTTCTTCCAAACAGATCTAGAGTTGGGTTAGGGTTACAATTGACCGGGATCGACAAGTATAGGGTATAGACTATGGATTTAGACGTCGGGGTTTGTTTGCGTCGCGCTCTACAACCTCAGGGTTCAAAACAGACTTTACTCCAGACGGCAGCGCCGGCCGAGCTAAGCGTGCCACAGCCGGTGGCGAGCCGGCAGAGGCAAGTCTGAAGGTTGAGGGGTGCGGGTGCTCATTGGAAAAAAATTCTCATGATCATTGATTTAGAGGGATGGCTGGGGTGGTGCCAGCACGGTAGTGTGTGGCGGTGGGGGAGGACGGTGCAACAAGGCTGACGCGGGAGCGTCGCTGGCTGCGGAAGGAGGAGGCAAGAGATTGGGCCTGTGGTACATGGGTGGTTTCGGAAAAGAGATGAATAGGAGGACGGCAGAAGATTGAAGAAGATGATCTGGTCATTTATCTTGAATCCGTCCTAGAAAAAAATAGCCACGTCTTTTTTTCCAAAGAAAAATACATTATAGGATATCCGTACATTGCCTTGTATCATGCGGTAAGCCAAGTGCTAAAACACAGATTCACGGCTTATTTTCATCTAAGCCGAGTATGTCTTAAAGGACACACCACGAACAACGCGTACTCGGCTTACATCTACGTACGCCGAAGATCCAGTATGTCGGCACTCGGCTTAATGACAGAACACGGCGTACCTCAATATAAGCCGAAGGTGCAGCGGAAATGCACCCGGTTACGAAACAATACACGGCAAATGTAACTGCCACGTGGCTCGCGCGCCGCCTGCTAATGGCTCCGCAACGGTGTTGGATGTAAGCCGAGTACCTGATAAAATACACTCGGCTTACGGCGCATAAAATATATGTAGTGCAAGAAATGATTAGAGTGATGAGTTGGGACTTATAATTACTTGTTGCATTTCTTTTCCTTCCCCTAATTTCTCACTCATTCTGTCTAGGCTAGTTTTCATCGCACTTTTAATCTCATTTCATCATTGTTAGAAAAAACTGAGACGCGTACTCGACCTATCAAGGACTGAAAGCAATCATACGAAAACGGCACTGGATTTGTCAAGGAGATTCGTCGATTCGGGTACATCCCCGGGGCCTGACCACATACGCTCCACGACGTGACATCGTCCAACCGAGCGCCGACACACACCATCGGCTCCCTTACGTGCCTCTCCTGTTAAACTGGCACATGTTACATCGTGTCTCTATCCCCACATATAACTAAGAGGACTATGATACAAAGTGTCGAAAACCGCCCGGGCCCACGGACAGTTGAGACATGCCAGGGAGGGCCTGGAGACTGCACCGTGCTGTGTGGGGCCGGGATATATCAACTAAAGGGCGGTCTAATGTTTTAAATACCCAATGCACAACATTGATATGACACCTCCCTCACAAACCAGTCAGTCATGCAGGAAGGTTTAGGACGTCGGGTGACATCCCCCCATATCAACCAGTTGGGAGGGAGTCATGTGATTGCATGTGCTCCAACCTGGCCTGGCATGTCGGCATGACCTTCCGTGACACAATACAAGGGGAATATCCCCCGGTCAAACCGATCGAAATGACGGGCAGGACCGCTGCCACCCCCACACTGAGTATGAAGCTTCTCGTCGACACCAAGGCGCGCCGCGTGCACTTTGCGGAGGCCGGCAAGGACGTGGAGGACTTCCTCTTCTCCTTGCTCGCGCTGCCCATCGGCACAGTCGTCAAGCTGATCGGCGGCAAGTCCATGGTGGGTAGCGCCGGCGACCTCTACCACAACGTCGAGCTTCTCGACGGAACCTACGTCCAGCCCGGCGCGGCCAAGGACACGATCCTCCGCCCGGTCATGGCCCCCTCGCCGGCCAACAGCGCCCTCCTCGGCCTGCCGGCCCCGACGCCGTCCAACAGATTCTCATTCTACAGGTGCTCCTCCTACGCCGCTTACATCATTTGCCGCGACTACGTGACAGACGTGAGTGGCACCAAATGTCCCAGATGTTCCTGTGTGATGACGACCCAAACCAGTACGCGCCGCTTGCCGGTGCCGTGGCTGGCGTTGCGCAGAACGCGCCCACCGCGGATGGGTTCGTGCGGGGCATCGTGACGTACACGGTGATGGACAGCCTCGCGGTGTCGCCCATATCCGCCATCTCCAGCATCGCGCTGCTCAACACCTTCGCGGTCACGGATCTCACCGCGCTCCAGGAGATGACCGTGCACATCGGATACAAGGAGGTGAGTGACTCATCTTAGCCATCGATCTACTTCATCTTCTTCACTATATAATTAATCCCTAGCTAATTTTATTTCAAAAAAGAAGGGACAATCTTGATCAAGTTTTAGTTTCACGGATTTGGTAATTGCACAATCACATTATTAATGATTTGTAGGGTTTGGAGATATTGAAGGCCTCGCCGCAATCCAAGACTGTTCTCACCGATGTCTTCCTTTGAAAGAAGCCCCCAAGCCACGAATGAGAGAGATCCGGCGTGCACGGTTTTGAGATATGAACGTGAACAAACTATAGGGTCGATCCATCTATCCACTTCAGTCGGGTCTATCTTAATTTTCTGAAGCATGCACACGCATAGTTGCATGTCCGTGCCACCCATTTTGCATTATGATTTTATATTGATATTTATTGCATTATGGACTGTTATTACTCATTATATCACAATACTTATGCCTTTTCTCTCTTATTTTATAAGGTTTACATAAAGAGGGACAATGTCGGCAGCTAAAATTCTGGACAAGAAAAGGAGCAAATATTAAAGACCTATTCTGCGCAGTTTCAAAAGTCCTAAAACTTCACGGAGAATTGTTTTGCAATATATAAAAAATATTGGGCGAAGAAAGCATTAGTGGGGGGCCACCTGCCATCCACAAGGGTGGAGGGCGCGCCCTATCCCCCTAGGCGCGCCCCTGCCTTGTGGGCCACCTGGCAGGCTCCCAATGCCCATCTTCTGCTATAAGGTGTGTTTTGATCTGGAAAAAAATAAGAAGGAAGTCTTCGGGACAAAGCGCCGCCGTCTCGAGGCAAAACTTGGGCAGAACCAATCTAGGGCTCCGCGGAGTTCTGTCGGAAAAACTCAAATCGAAGCCATCGTCATCATCAACGATCCTCTCATCGAGAGGGGGTCAATCTCCATCAACATCTTCACCAGCACCATCTCCTCTCAAACCATAGTTTATCTATTTTATCCGATCTTTGTCTCAAAACCTTAGATTGGTACCTGTAGGTTGGTAGTAGTGTTGATTACTCCTTGTAGTTGATGCTAGTTGGTTTATTCAGTAGAAAATCATATGTTCAGATCATTAATAATAATTAATAGTCCTCTGGTTATGAACATGAATATGTTTTGTGAGTACTTACGTTTATTCCCGAGGACATGGGAAAAGTCTTGTTATAAGTAATCATTTGAATTTGGTATTTGTTCGATATTTTGATGAGATGTATGTTGTCTTTTCTCTAGTGGTGTTATGTGAATGTCGACTACATGACACTTCATCATTATTTGGGCCTAGGGGAAGCCATTGGAAAGCAATAAGTAGATGATGGGTTGCTAGAGTGACAAAAGTTTAAACCCTAATTTATGCGTTGCTTCGTAAGGGGCTGATTTGGATCCATATGTTTCATGTTATGGTTATATTTATCTTAATTGTTCTTTCGTAGTTACGGATGCTTGCGAGAGGGGTTAATCATAAAAGGGGGGCTTGTCCAAGGAAAGACAGCACCCAAGCACCGGTCCACCCACATATCAAATTATCAAAATAACGAACGCGAATCATATGATCATGATGAAAACTAACTTGACAGTAATTACCATGTGTCCTCGGGAGCGCTTTACTTTATATAAGAGTTCGTTCAGGCTTGTCCTTTGCTACAAAAAAGATTGGGTCACCTTGCTGCACCTTGTACGTCTCCGTCGGATCTACTACACTTTTTCCCTTATTTTGGACTGTAACTTGCATGATTTGAATGAAACTAACCCGGACTGACGTTTTTTTCAGCATAATTACCATGGTGTTATTTATGTGCAGAAACAAAAGTTCTCGGAATGACCTGAAACTTCACGGAACGTCTTTTCGGAAATAATAAAAAATCCTTACAAAAGATGAAGACCAGGGGGGCCACACCCTAGCCACGAGGGTGGGGGCGCGCCCCCCTACCTCATGGGCCCCTGGAGCTCCTCTAACCTCAACTCCAACTCTATATATTTGCTTTCGGGGAGAAAAAAATAAGAGAGAAGGATTCATCGCGTTTTACGATACGGAGCTGCCGCCAAGCCCTAAAACCTCTTGGGAGGGCTGATCTGGAGTCCGTTCGAGCTCCAGAGAGGGGAATCCGTCGCCATCGTCATCATCAACCTTCCTCCATCACCAATTTCATGATGCTCACCGCCGTGCGTGAGTAATTTCATCGTAGGCTTGCTGGACGGTGATGGGTTGGATGAGATTTATCATGTAATCGAGTTTGTTCTGTTAGGGTTTGATCCCTAGTATCCACTATGTTCTGAGATTGATGTTGATATGACTTTGCTATGCTTAAGGCTTGTCACTAGGGCCCGAGTGCCATGATTTCAGATCTGAACCTATTATGTTTTCAGCAACATATGAGTGTTCTTGATCCAATCTTGCAAGTCTATAGTCACCTACTCTGTGTTATGATCCGGCAACCCCGAAGTGACAATAATCGGGACCACTCCCGGTGATGACCGTAGTTTGAGGAGTTCATGTATTCACTATGTGTTAATGCTTTGATCCGATACTCTATTAAAAGGAGGCCTTAATATCCCTTAGTTTCCACTAGGACCACGCTGCCACGGGAGGGTAGGACAAAAGATGTCATGCAAGTTCTTTTACATAAGCACGTATGACTATATTCGGAATACATGCCTACATTATATTGATGAATTGGAGCTAGTTCTTTGTTACCCTAGGTTATGACTGTTACATGATGAACCGCATCCGGCATAATTCTCCATCACTGATCCATTGCCTACGAGTTTTTCATATATTGTTCCTCGCTTATTTTACTTTTCCGTTGCTATTATTATCATCACTAAAAAATACCAAAAACATTAATTTTGCTATCATTACCTTTTGCTACCGTTACCACTACTATCATATTACTTTGCTACTAAACACTTTGTTGCAGATATTAAGTTTCCAGGTGTGGTTGAATTAACAACTCAACTGCTAATACTTGAGAATATTCTTTGTCTCCCCTTGTGTCGAATCAATAAATTTGGGTTGAATACTCTACCCTCGAAAATTGTTGCGATCCCCTATACTTGTGGGTTATCAAGACTATTTTTTTGGCGCCGTTGCCGAGGAGCATAGCTCTATTCTTTGAGTCACTTGGGATTTATATCTGCTTATCATTATGAAGAACTTGAGAGATCCAAAAACCATGATTTATCCCTCAACTACGAGGGGAGGTAAGGAACTGCCATCTAGCTCTGGACTTGATTCACCTTCTGTTTTGAGTAAGCTTGTGACACCTAAACCTGCTTCCGCTATTCGTTCTGATATGTCGCATGTTATTGATGATGCCACTTCTGCTATGCATGATACTTATGATGAAACTACTCCTATGCTTGATACTATTGTGCCACTTGGTGAATTTCTTGATGAACAACTTGCTAGGGCTAGAGAGAATGAAATTATTGAAACTGATAATATTGATAAAAGTGATGATGAAGACTCTCCCCTAATAAATATGAATTGCCTGTTGTTCCTGAGGGCTATGTTATGGATGAAGAAATTGCTAAAGCTATTTTTGCTTGCAAGGATATATATGATCTTAAAAAGTTATTAGCTAAATGGAAATAGCAATCTCTTAATGCTAGAATGAAACCTGACCCTACTTTTGCTACTTCACCTATCTGTGTTATTGATAAGGATTATGAATTCTCTGTTGATCCTGATATATTACTTTGGTTGAATCTGATCCTTTTCATGGCTATGAATCTGGAACTGTTGTGGCACATCTTACTAAATTAAATGATATAGCCACCCTGTTCACTAATGACGATAAATCTCGCTACTTTTATATCCTTAAAATATTTCCGTTCTCATTAAAGGGTGATGCTAAGATATGGTTTAATTCTCTTGATCCTGGTTATGTGCGTAGTCCCCAGAATATGATTTATTACTTCTCTAATAAATATTTCCCTGCTCATAAGAAACAAGCTGCTTTAAGGGATATATACAACTTTGTGCAAATTGAAGAAGAGACTCTCCCACAAGCTTGGGGGAGGCTTCTCCAGTTACTTAATGCTTTGCCTGATCACCCTCTTAAAAAAATGAAATACTTGATATCTTTTATAATGGACTAACCGATGCTTCCAGAGATTGCCTGGATAGTTGTGTTGGTTCTGTTTTCAGGGAAAGAACACCGGATGAAGCTAAAATTCTATTGAATAATATGTTGACAAATGAAAATAATTGGACACTTCCTGAGCCAACTCCTGAGCCTATTCCTAAACCAACTCCGAAGAAAAGAGGTGTTCTATTTCTCAGTCCTGAAGATATGCAAGAGGCAAAGAAATCTATGAAAGAGAAAGATATTAAAGCTGAAGATGTTAAGAATTTACCTCCTATTGAAGAAATACACGGTCTTAATTTACCGCCTGTTGAAGAAACATATGATCTTAATCCATTACCTATTGAAGAAATACATGGTCTTGATAACCCGATACAGATAGTAAAGGTAAATTCTCTCTATAGATATGATAAAGCTGAAATCCCTCTTACTAAGTTTGCTAGCCCATGCTTAGATGAGTTTGATAATTTTATGGTGAAGCAAGAAGATTTTAATACTTATTTTGGTAGACAATTGAAATACAATTCAAATATGCTTGAACACTTGGGTGATTATATTGCTAATGTCAAAGGTGAACTTAAATTTATTAGTAAACATGCTTCTATGGTTACCACTCAAGTAGAACAAGTACTTAAGGCTCAAAATGATTTGCTCAATGAATTGAATAGTAAGAATAATGATTATGTTGTTAGAGTGGCTACTAGAACAGGTAAAATGACTCAGGAACCTTTGTATCCTGAAGGCCACCCTAAGAGAATTGAGCAAGATTCTCAGAGAAATAATATAGATGCACCTAGTCCTTCTAAAAGAAAGAAAAAGAAAAATGATAGAACTTTGCATGTTCCTAGTGAACCTATCACTGAAACACCTGAGAATCCAAATGATATTTTTATTTCTGATGCTGAAACACAATCTGGTAATGAACCTGAAACTAGTGATAATGTTAATGATAATGTTCATGATGATGCTCAACCTAGTAATGATACTGATATAGAAAATGAACCTGCTGTTGATCTTGATAACCCACAATCAAAGAATTAACGTTATGATAAGACTTTGTTGCTAGGAAGCATGGTAAAGAAAGAGAACCATGGGTTCAGAAACCCATGCCTTTCCCTCCCAAACCATCCAAGAAAAAGGATGATGAGGATTTTGAGCACTTTGCTAAAATGATTAGACCTATCTTTTTGCGTATGCGATTAACTGATATGCTTAAAATGAATCCTTATGCTAAGTACATGAAAGAAATTGTCACTAATAAAAGAAAGATATCGGAAGCTGAAATTTCCACCATGCTTGTTAATTATACTTTTAAGGGTGGAATACCTAAGAAACTTGGAGATCTAGGAGTACCCACTATACCATGCTCCATTAAGAGAAACTATGTTAAAACTGCTTTATATGATCTTGGAGCCGATGTTAGTGCTATGCCTCTCTCTTTATATCGTAAACTTGATTTAAATAAGTTGACACCTAATGAAATATCTTTGCAAATGGCTGATAAATCAACTGCTATACCTGTCGGTATTTGTGAGGATGTGCCTGTTGTGGTTGCAAACGTTACTATTTTAACGGACTTTGTTATTCTTGATATTCCCGAGGACGATAGTATGTCTATTATTCTTGGAAGACCTTTTTTTAAGGGGCTGATTTGGATCCATATGTTTCATGTTATGGTTATATTTATCTTAATTGTTCTTTCGTAGTTACGGATGCTTGCGAGAGGGGTTAATCATAAAAGGGGGGCTTGTCCAAGGAAAGACAGCACCCAAGCACCGGTCCACCCACATATCAAATTATCAAAATAACGAACGCGAATCATATGATCATGATGAAAACTAACTTGACAGTAATTACCATGTGTCCTCGGGAGCGCTTTACTTTATAAAAGAGTTCGTTCAGGCTTGTCCTTTGCTACAAAAAAGATTGGGTCACCTTGCTGCACCTTGTACGTCTCCGTCGGATCTACTACACTTTTTCCCTTATTTTGGACTGTAACTTGCATGATTTGAATGAAACTAACCCGGACTGACGTTTTTTTCAGCATAATTACCATGGTGTTATTTATGTGCAGAAACAAAAGTTCTCGGAATGACCTGAAACTTCACGGAACGTCTTTTCGGAAATAATAAAAAATCCTTACAAAAGATGAAGACCAGGGGGCCCACACCCTAGCCACGAGGGTGGGGGCGCGCCCCCCTACCTCATGGGCCCCTGGAGCTCCTCTAACCTCAACTCCAACTCTATATATTTGCTTTCGGGGAGAAAAAATAAGAGAGAAGGATTCATCGCGTTTTACGATACGGAGCTGCCGCCAAGCCCTAAAACCTCTTGGGAGGGCTGATCTGGAGTCCGTTCGAGCTCCAGAGAGGGGAATCCGTCGCCATCGTCATCATCAACCTTCCTCCATCACCAATTTCATGATGCTCACCGCCGTGCGTGAGTAATTTCATCGTAGGCTTGCTGGACAGTGATGGGTTGGATGAGATTTATCATGTAATCGAGTTTGTTCTGTTAGGGTTTGATCCCTAGTATCCACTATGTTCTGAGATTGATGTTGCTATGACTTTGCTATGCTTAAGGCTTGTCACTAGGGCCCGAGTGCCATGATTTCAGATCTGAACCTATTATGTTTTCAGCAACATATGAGTGTTCTTGATCCAATCTTGCAAGTCTATAGTCACCTACTCTGTGTTATGATCCGGCAACCCCGAAGTGACAATAATCGGGACCACTCCCGGTGATGACCGTAGTTTGAGGAGTTCATGTATTCACTATGTGTTAATGCTTTGATCCGATACTCTATTAAAAGGAGGCCTTAATATCCCTTAGTTTCCACTAGGACCACGCTGCCACGGGAGGGTAGGACAAAAGATGTCATGCAAGTTCTTTTACATAAGCACGTATGACTATATTCGGAATACATGCCTACATTATATTGATGAATTGGAGCTAGTTCTTTGTTACCCTAGGTTATGACTGTTACATGATGAACCGCATCCGGCATAATTCTCCATCACTGATCCATTGCCTACGAGTTTTTCATATATTGTTCCTCGCTTATTTTACTTTTCCGTTGCTATTATTATCATCACTACAAAATACCAAAAACATTAATTTTGCTATCATTACCTTTTGCTACCGTTACCACTACTATCATATTACTTTGCTACTAAACACTTTGTTGCAGATATTAAGTTTCCAGGTGTGGTTGAATTAACAACTCAACTGCTAATACTTGAGAATATTCTTTGTCTCCCCTTGTGTCGAATCAATAAATTTGGGTTGAATACTCTACCCTCGAAAATTGTTGCGATCCCCTATACTTGTGGGTTATCAAGACTATTTTTTTGGCGCCGTTGCCGAGGAGCATAGCTCTATTCTTTGAGTCACTTGGGATTTATATCTGCTTATCATTATGAAGAACTTGAGAGATCCAAAAACCATGATTTATCCCTCAACTACGAGGGGAGGTAAGGAACTGCCATCTAGCTCTGGACTTGATTCACCTTCTGTTTTGAGTAAGCTTGTGACACCTAAACCTGCTTCCGCTATTCGTTCTGATATGTCGCATGTTATTGATGATGCCACTTCTGCTATGCATGATACTTATGATGAAACTACTCCTATGCTTGATACTACTGTGCCACTTGGTGAATTTCTTGATGAACAACTTGCTAGGGCTAGAGAGAATGAAATTATTGAAACTGATAATATTGATAAAAGTGATGATGAAGACTCTCCCCTAATAAATATGAATTGCCTGTTGTTCCTGAGGGCTATGTTATGGATGAAGAAATTGCTAAAGCTATTTTTGCTTGCAAGGATATATATGATCTTAAAAAGTTATTAGCTAAATGGAAAAATAGCAATCTCTTAATGCTAGAATGAAACCTGACCCTACTTTTGCTACTTCACCTATCTGTGTTATTGATAAGGATTATGAATTCTCTGTTGATCCTGATATATTACTTTGGTTGAATCTGATCCTTTTCATGGCTATGAATCTGAAACTGCTGTGGCACATCTTACTAAATTAAATGATATAGCCACCCTGTTCACTAATGACGATAAATCTCGCTACTTTTATATCCTTAAAATATTTCCGTTCTCATTAAAGGGTGATGCTAAGATATGGTTTAATTCTCTTGATCCTGGTTATGTGCGTAGTCCCCAGGATATGATTTATTACTTCTCTAATAAATATTTCCCTGCTCATAAGAAACAAGCTGCTTTAAGGGATATATACAACTTTGTGCAAATTGAAGAAGAGACTCTCCCACAAGCTTGGGGGAGGCTTCTCCAGTTACTTAATGCTTTGCCTGATCACCCTCTTAAAAAATGAAATACTTGATATCTTTTATAATGGACTAACCGATGCTTCCAGAGATTGCCTGGATAGTTGTGTTGGTTCTGTTTTCAGGAAAAGAACACCGGATGAAGCTAAAATTCTATTGAATAATATGTTGACAAATGAAAATAATTGGACACTTCCTGAGCCAACTCCTGAGCCTATTCCTAAACCAACTCCGAAGAAAAGAGGTGTTCTATTTCTCAGTCCTGAAGATATGCAAGAGGCAAAGAAATCTATGAAAGAGAAAGATATTAAAGCTGAAGATGTTAAGAATTTACCTCCTATTGAAGAAATACACGGTCTTAATTTACCGCCTGTTGAAGAAACATATGATCTTAATCCATTACCTATTGAAGAAATACATGGTCTTGATAACCCGATACAGATAGTAAAGGTAAATTCTCTCTATAGATATGATAAAGCTGAAATCCCTCTTACTAAGTTTGCTAGCCCATGCTTAGATGAGTTTGATAATTTTATGGTGAAGCAAGAAGATTTTAATACTTATTTTGGTAGACAATTGAAATACAATTCAAATATGCTTGAACACTTGGGTGATTATATTGCTAATGTCAAAGGTGAACTTAAATTTATTAGTAAACATGCTTCTATGGTTACCACTCAAGTAGAACAAGTACTTAAGGCTCAAAATGATTTCCTCAATGAATTGAATAGTAAGAATAATGATTATGTTGTTAGAGTGGCTACTAGAACAGGTAAAATGACTCAGGAACCTTTGTATCCTGAAGGCCACCCTAAGAGAATTGAGCAAGATTCTCAGAGAAATAATATAGATGCACCTAGTCCTTCTAAAAGAAAGAAAAAGAAAAATGATAGAACTTTGCATGTTCCTAGTGAACCTATCACTGAAACACCTGAGAATCCAAATGATATTTTTATTTCTGATGCTGAAACACAATCTGGTAATGAACCTGAAACTAGTGATAATGTTAATGATAATGTTCATGATGATGCTCAACCTAGTAATGATACTGATATAGAAAATGAACCTGCTGTTGATCTTGATAACCCACAATCAAAGAATTAACGTTATGATAAGACTTTGTTGCTAGGAAGCATGGTAAAGAAAGAGAACCATGGGTTCAGAAACCCATGCCTTTCCCTCCCAAACCATCCAAGAAAAAGGATGATGAGGATTTTGAGCACTTTGCTAAAATGATTAGACCTATCTTTTTGCGTATGCGATTAACTGATATGCTTAAAATGAATCCTTATGCTAAGTACATGAAAGAAATTGTCACTAATAAAAGAAAGATATCGAAAGCTGAAATTTCCACCATGCTTGTTAATTATACTTTTAAGGGTGGAATACCTAAGAAACTTGGAGATCTAGGAGTACCCACTATACCATGCTCCATTAAGAGAAACTATGTTAAAACTGCTTTATATGATCTTGGAGCCGATGTTAGTGCTATGCCTCTCTCTTTATATCGTAAACTTGATTTAAATAAGTTGACACCTACTGAAATATCTTTGCAAATGGCTGATAAATCAACTGCTATACCTGTCGGTATTTGTGAGGATGTGCCTGTTGTGGTTGCAAACGTTACTATTTTAACGGACTTTGTTATTCTTGATATTCCCGAGGACGATAGTATGTCTATTATTCTTGGAAGACCTTTTTTTAATACTGCAGGGGCTGTTATTGATTGCACCAAAGGCAATGCCACTTTTTATGTTAATGGTAATGAGCATATGGTACACTTTTCGAGGAAACAACCTCAAGTTCATAGTATCAACTCTATTGGAAAAATTCCATCGATTATTATTGGAGGTTTTGAATTTCCTCCACCTACTGTCAAAAAGAAATATGATATTCTTATTATTGGGGATGTGCATATCCTCGTTGAGGTAACATAGTGTTATTCGAAATTTCTCCCGTTCCATGTTATTCGGAATGAGTTTGTTAACAAGACCTGATCAACCTTGTTAGTGGATTCCTTTTGATGAGCATGAGATGGATGAAACTAGAAGGCACAACCTTCTGTACCCTCCTTTTAATTTCTGTTATTTATGTTAAATAAAATAAAAATAAGTATTTTCCGTCTGTTATCTGAATTATCCATGCAATATAAAAATACCCTGAAAATAAAAGTTCTCCAAATGCCCTGAAATTTAAATATGATTTTTTCTGGAATATTTGAGAATATTTGGCACTAAGAACACAGCACGGGGGGCATCCACCTGGCCACGAGGGTGGAGGGCACGCCCCCTACCTCGTGGGCCCATGGTGGCCCCCTCCACTTATTCCTGCACCCACACACTCCTTCTTCCTCCCACAAACACGTTTATCCAGTTCAAACCCGAGTCCAAGCTCATTTTGCTGCCATTTTCGATCTCCTTGCTCAAAGCACCTCTCACAAAACTTCTTGGGGGGATTGTTCCTTGGTATGTGACTCCTCCATTGGTCCAATTAGTTTTTGTTCTAGTGCTTTATTCATTGCAAATTTGTGCTGTCTAGGTGACCCTGTTCTTGAGCTTGCATGTCAAATTTATGTGGTTCCAAGTAGTTTTGATGCATTATATAGGCTCTAGGCACTTGTAGGAGTAGTTGCTATCAATTTTGTTGAGTTTGGTTTACTTTTATTTTGAAGTTACTAAAACTTTTAGAATTTTTCAGAAAATAATGAAGAGGTTTTTGAGGGGCTCATCGAGCCGAAGCTCGAAGGAAAAGCAAAATGAAGAAGCAGAGAGGCCCAAATATAATCTGCCTCGCACCGCGGAGGTTCGGCCATGTGAATGGCATTCCGATGATTTCTTGAGAGCAGCCGGGATTTATGATGATTTTTACGAATTGGCTGAGAATGCAGGCCTCACCGCCTTCCTCCATGACCAACGTGAACAGTATCTCTTACTCACCAATATCTTTGTGCAAAACTTCCATTTTCATGCTAGGAGCTCACCACCTACGGTGGAGTTTTATTTATATGATGAGCATAAGGAGGTGTCACTTTATGATTTTTGTCGGGTTTGTTTGATCCCTTTCGAGGGCACAATAGAGGAACCACATCGCGGCGATGTGGATGGGTTTATTGATACCATCACTGTAGGGGAAACGAGGAAGGTTTCCGATGCACGAATCACTAGCATACATTTTCCTGTTATACGCTACTTTGCAATATTTACTAGTCGTTGCTTAATTGGTCGCAGAAACTGTGGAAACCTTAGTGTTCCTGGTATTATTATTTTGTTCCACGGTTTATTTTTGTGGTAACTCTGTTAGTATGGGCGGTATTATTGCTAAACGGTTAAGTCTGAACCGTACAAAGGGCCCCATCTTTGGAGGCATCTATGCTTCACGCCTAGCTGCACATTATAACATACCTATTAGGCACTATGAAAAAGAAGAAAAATTGATGCCTACTGTTTATTTAGATTATAAGAGTATGATGGCACATGGTTTTATTGTTAAGAATAGGAAAGGGGAGCTTAAATACAAATTGTTTTTTGATAAACACCATCCTGAGCCAGAGTCACGCCTATTCCTTCCTTGTTTGATTTATCTGCAGACAAGTACCTTGTTTCGTTAGAGGCTATTCACGCCTACCGGAACCCTACATCAGCCACAGAGCCAGAGTCGGAACCACAAGTTGATCCTCCACGACAGTCTAATTACCAGTGGGATCCGAAGATGATTGCCAACCAGTGGCAATCAGAGTCTTCTTCTTCGCAGTACGACCCCAACTATTACTATGGATATGCGCCAGGCCAGCCGTGGCCATAAACCAACTTAGGCCAAAAGCCTAAGCTTGGGGGAGTACGTATTTCTCACCGACATTACATTTATGTTCACACACTCATTATTAGATGTCGGTGCTCATACTTTTTGATTGTATCATCCATGCTAGTTTATTTCCTTTTTATGCTTTCTTCTTGTGTGTTTAATAAACCTTAAGAAAAACAAAAAATATTAGTTGTAGCTTTTAGCTAGTTTTAATTTCCATGCTTGTAGTAGTAATTAAAAAGAAAACCCAAAAATATTTCATGTTCTTCTTTTGCTTGTTGGGAGCTTTCCCGTGTAAATAGTTTTATTTCTTTTCTTTTTTTGGGGGGTCGATAGGAGAAGACCATGATTTAATTGTCGAACTGGCTCTTATATGCATTATTGTTGATCTGACAAAAGAGCCCATACTGCCTTGTCTTCTCATGTTTATTGAATGCTTGCAGATTCCAGCTTAGTCCAATGCACGTGCACTATTATTATTATCCACATCGTTTGGTCGTGCAAGTGAAAGGCAATTATGACGATATATGATGGTCTAATTGAGATGAGAAAAGCTGGTATGAACTCGACCTCTCTTGTTTTTGTAAATATGATTAGTTCATCGTTCCTGATTCAGCCTATTATGAATAAACATGTTTGCAATGGCAATTAGAGATTATAGTTGCTTATGCCATGCTTAATTAGCTAGGAGC
The DNA here is from genome assembly GCF_002162155.2 of Triticum dicoccoides. Lineage (NCBI taxonomy): Eukaryota > Viridiplantae > Streptophyta > Magnoliopsida > Poales > Poaceae > Triticum > Triticum dicoccoides. The sequence goes on from NC_041386.1 coordinate 591,250,877, forward strand.
TTATAATGGTTTACCTTGCGTGCCAACATGCTATTAAAATGGTTGTGATGTGGTATGATAGGATGGTATCCTCTTTTGAACGATTCGAGTGGCTTGACTTGGCACATGTTCACGCATGTAGTTGAAACAAAATCAACATAGCCTCTACGATATTTAAGTTCATGGTGCATTATATCCTACTCATGCTTGCATTCGGTGTTGATTAATTTTAGTGCATGTCATGACTGTTGTCGCTCTCTAGCTGGTCGCTTCCCAATATTTTGCTAGCCTTCACTTGTACTAAGCGGGAATACTTCTTGTGCATCCAACTTCATAAACCTCATAGTTATTCCATATGAGTCCACCATACCTACCTATATACGGTATCTACCTGCCGTTCCAAGTAAATTTGCATGTGCCAAACTCTAAACCTTCAAATAAATATCCTGTTTTGTATGCTCGAATAGCTCATGTATCAACTAGGGTTGTTCGTATCTTCCATATTAGGCGGGTTGTTCTCAAGAGGAGTGGACTCCGCTCCTCACTCACGAGAAAATGGCTGATCACCGGGATGCCCAGTCCCATGATTTATGCAAAATAAATCAAAATAATTGCAAACAAAACTCCCCCTGGGACTCTTGTTAGTTGGAGGCACTCGTTGTTTCGAGCAAGTCATGGATTGATGCTTGTTGGTGGAGGGGGAGTATAAACTTTACCATTCTGTTTGGGAACCACCTATAATGTGTGTAGCATGGAAGATATCGCCATCTCTTGGTTGTTATGTTGACAATGAAAGTATACCGCTCATAATATTATTTATCTCTATTTCAAAACCGAGCTCTGGCACCTCTACAAATCCCTGCTCCCCTCTGCGAAGGGCCTATCTATTTACTTTCATGTTGAGTCATCATCCTCTTATTAAAAAGATCCAGGTGAAGAGCACCACTGCCATTTGCATTCATTACTGTTAGTTTACATTGAGTATGACTTGACTGGATCTCTTTTACCATGAATTACAATGTCTAGTCAGTCCTTGATCTTTAAAGGTGTTCTGCATTTATGTTTTGCGGTCTCAGAAAGGGCTAGCGAGATACCATCTTGTTATATCATATTATGATTGTTTTGAGAAAGTATTGTCATTCTATATTTATTATTATTGCTCGCTAGTTGATTATGCCATTGATATGAGTAAACATGAGACCAAATGTTATTGTGAATATGGTTAGTTCATAATATTTGCTGAAAACTTGAATGCTGGCTTTACATATTTACAATAACAAGAGCAAACAGAGTTCGTAAAAGTTTTTCTTTATCACTTTCAGTTTATCAACTGAATTGCTTGAGTACAAGCAAAGGTTTAAGCTTGGGGGAGTTGATACGTATCCGTCGTATCTACTTTTCCAAACACTTTTGCCCTTGTTTTGAACTCTAACTTGCATGATTTCAATGGAACTAACCCGGACTGACGTTGTTTTCAGCAGAATTACCATATGTTGGAAATATGCCCTAGAGGCAATAATAAAATGGTTATTATTATATTTATTTGTTCATGATAATTGTCTATTGTTCATGCTATAATTGTGTTATCCGGAAATCGTAATACATGTGTGAATACATAGACCACAACACGTCCCTAGTGAGCCTCTAGTTGACTAGCTCGTTGATCAAAAGATAGTCATGGTTTCCTGACTATGGACATTGGATGTCATTGATAACGGGATCACATCATTAGGAGAATGATGTGGTGGACAAGACCCAATCCTAAGCATAGCTCAAAGATCGTGTAGTTCGTTTGCTGTAGCTTTTTCGAATGTCAAGTATCATTTCCTTAGACCATGAGATTGTGCAACTCTCGGATACCGTAGGAGTGCTTTGGGTGTGCCAAACGTCACAACGTAACTGGGTGACTATAAAGGTACACTACAGGTATCTTCGAAAGTGTCTGTTGGGTTGGTACGAATCGAGACTGGGATTTGTCACTCCGTATGACGGAGAGGTATCTCTGGGCCCACTCGGTAATGCATCATCATAATGAGCTCAATGTGACCAAGTGGTTGATCACGGGATCATGCATTACGGCACGAGTAAAGTGACTTGCCGGTAACGAGATTGAACGAGGTATTGGGATACCGACGATCGAGTCTCGGGCAAGTAACGTACCGATTGACAAAGGGAATTGTATACGGATTGATTGAATCCTCGACATCGTGGTTCATCCGATGAGATCATCGTGCAGCATGTGGGAGCCAACATGGGTATCCAAATCCCGCTGTTGGTTATTGACCGGAGAGGCATCTCGGTCATGTCTGTATGTCTCCCGAACCCGTAGGGTCTACACACTTAAGGTTCGGTGACGCTAGGGTTGTAGAGATATTAGTATGCAGTAACCCGAAAGTTGTTAGGAGTCCCGGATGAGATCCCGGACGTCATGAGGAGTTCCGGAATGGTCCGAAGGTAAATATTTATATATAGGAAGTCCAGTTTCGGCCATCGGGAAGGTTTCGGGGGTCGCCGGTATTGTACCGGGACCACCGGAAGGGTCCCGGGGGTCCACCAGGTGGGGCCACCTATCCCGGAGGGCCCCATGGGCTGAATTGGGAGGGGAACCAGCCCCTAGTGGGCTGGTGCGCCCCCCTTGGGCCTCCCCTGCGCCTAGGATTGGGAAACCCTAGGGATGGGGGCGCCCCCCACTTGGCTTGGGGGGGAAGCCACCCCTTGGCCGCCGCCCCCTTGGAGATCCATCTCCTAGGGCCGGCCCCCCCAAGGCCCCTATATAAAGAGGGGGGAGGGAGGGCAGACGCACCCCTTGCTTTTGGCGCCTCCCTCTCCTTCCGTAATACCTCTCCTCCCCGCTTGCGCTTGGCGAAGCCCTACGGGATCCTGCTGCATCCACCACCACACCGTCGTGCTGCTGGATCTTCATCAACCTCTCCTTCCCTTTGCTGGATCAAGTTGGAGGAGACGTCTTCCCAACTGTACGTGTGTTGAACACGGAGGTGCCGTCCATTCGGCACTAGGTCATCGGTGATTTGGATCACTTCGAGTACGACTCCATCAACCTCGTTCTCTTGAACGCTTCCGCATGTGATATACAAGGGTATGTAGATGCACTCCTCTCTCCCTCATTGCTAGATGACTCCATAGATTGATCTTGGTGATGCGTAGAAAATTTTGAAATTCTGCTACGTTCCCCAATAGTGGCATCATGAGCTAGGTCTATGCGTAGTTTCTATGCATGAGTAGAACACAAAGTAGTTGTGGGCGTCGATATTGTCAATTATCTTGCCGTTACTAGTCTTATCTTGATTCGGCGGCATTGTGGGATGAAGCGGCCCGGACCAACCTTACACGCACGCTTACGTGAGACCGGTTCCACCGACTGACATGCACTAGTTGCATAAGGTGGCTGGCGGGTGTCTGTCTCTCCCACTTTAGTCGGATCGGATTCAATGAACAGGGTCCTTATGAAGGGTAAATAGAAATTGGCAATTCACGTTGTGGTTTTGGCGTAGGTAAGAAACGTTCTTGCTAGAAACCTATAGCAGCCACATAAAACTTGCAACAACAATTAGAGGATGTCTAACTTGTTTTTGCAGCAAGTGTTTTGTGATGTGATATGGCCAAAGGATGTGATGAATGATATATGTGATGTATGAGATGATCATGTTCTTGTAATAGGAATCACGACTTGCATGTCGATGAGTATGACAACTGGCAGGAGCCATAGGAGTGGAGTTGTCTATTTATTTATGACCTGCGTGTCAACATAAACGTCATGTAATTACTTTACTTTATTGCTAAAGCGTTAGCCATAGTAGTAGAAGTAATAGATGACAAGACAACTTCAAGAAGACATGATGATGGAGATCCTGATGATGGAGATCATGGTGTCATGCCGGTGACAACGATGATCATGGAGCCCCGAAGATGGAGATCAAAAGGAGCAAATGATGTTGGCCATATCATGTCACTATTTGATTGCATGTGATGTTTATCATGTTTTACATCTTATTTGCTTAGAACGACGGTAGCTTAAATAAGATGATCCCTCGTAATAATTTCAAGAAAGTGTTCCCCCTAACTGTGCACCGTTGCGAAGGTTCGTTGTTTTGAAGCACCACGTGATGATCGGGTGTGATAGATTCTAAAGTTCGAATACAACGGGTGTAAGCCAGATTTACACACGCAATACACTTAGGTTGACTTGACGAGCCTAGCATGTACAGAAATGGCCTCGGAACACGGAAGACCAAAAGGTCGAGCATGAGTCGTATAGAAGAAACGATCAACATGAAGATGTTCACCGATGTTGGCTAGTCCATCTCACGTGATGATCGGACACGACCTAGTTAACTCGGATCATGTTTCACTTAGATGACTGGAGGGATGTCTATCTAAGTGGGAGTTCATTGAGTAATTTGATTAGATGAACTTAATTATCATGAACTTAGTCTAAAATCTTTACAATATGTCTTGTAGATCAAATGGCCCACGTTGTCCTCAACTTCAACGCGTTCCTAGAGAAAACCAAGCTGAAAGATGATGGCAGCAACAATACGGACTGGGTACGAAACCTGAGGATCGTCCTCATAGCTGCCAAGAAAGATTATGTCCTAGAAGCACCGCTAGGTGACGCACCTATCCCAGAGAACCAAGACATTATGAACGCTTGGCAGTCACGTGCTGATGATTACTCCCTCGTTCAGTGCGTCATGCTTTACAGCTTAGAACCGGGGCTCCAAAAGCGTTTTGAGAGACATGGAGCATATGAGATGTTCGAAGAGCTGAAAATGGTTTTCCAAGCTCACACCCGGGTCGAGAGATATGAAGTCTCCGACAAGTTCTTCAGTTGTAAGATGGAGGAAAATAGTTCTGTCAGTGAGCACATACTCAAAATGTCTAGGTTGCATAACCGCTTGACTCAGCTGGGAGTTAATCTCCCGGATGACGCGGTCATTGACAGAATCCTTCTGTCGCTTCCACCGAGCTACAAGAGCTTTGTGATGAACTTCAATATGCAGGGGATGGAAAAGACCATTCCTGAGGTGTATTCAATGCTGAAATCAGCAGAGGTGGAAATCAAAAAGGAACATCAAGTGTTGATGGTGAATAAAACCACTAAGTTCAAGGAAGGCAAGGGTAAAAAGAACTTCAAGAAGGACGGCAAGGGAGTTGCTGCGCCGGGTAAGCAAGCTACCGGGAAGAAGGCAAAGAATGGACGCAAGCCCGAGACTGAGTGTTTTTATTGCAAGGGAAGTGGTCACTGGAAGCGGAACTGTCCCAAATACTTAGCGGACAAGAAGGCCGGAAACACTAAAGGTATATGTGATATACATGTAATTGATGTGTACCTTACCAGTAGTCGTAGTATCTCCTGGGTATTTGATACCGGTGCGGTTGCTCACATTTGTAACTCAAAGCAGGAGCTGCGGAATAAACGGAGACTGGCGAAGGACGAGGTGACGATGCGCGTCGGGAATGGTTCCAAGGTCGATGTGATCACCGTCGGCACGCTACCTCTATATTTACCTACTAGATTAGTTTTAAACCTCAATAATTGTTATTTAGTACCAGCTTTGAGCATGAACATTGTATCAGGATCTCGTTTAATTCGAGATGGCTACTCATTTAAATCTGAGAATAATGGTTGTTCTATTTATATGAGAGATATGTTTTATGGTCATGCTCCGTTGGTGAATGGTTTATTATTAATGAATCTCGAGCGTAATGTTACACATATTCATAGTGTGAATACCAAAAGATGTAAGGTTGATAATGATAGTCCCACATACTTGTGGCACTGCCGCCTTGGTCACATAGGTGTCAAACGCATGAAGAAGCTCCATGCAGATGGACTTTTGGAGTCTCTTGATTACGAATCATTTGACACGTACGAACCATTCCTCATGGATAAAATGACCAAGACTCCGTTCTCAGGAACGATGGAGCGAGCAACCAACTTATTGGAAATTATACATACTGATGTGTGCGGTCCAATGAGTGTTAAGGCTCGCGGTGGATATCGTTATGTTCTCACCCTCACTGATGACTTGAATAGATATGGGTATGTCTACTTAATGAAACACAAGTCCTAGACCTTTGAAAAGTTCAAGGAATTTCAGAGTGAGGTTGAGAATCAACGTGACAAGAAAATCAAGTTCTTGCAATCAAATCATGGGGGAGAATACTTGAGTCACGAATTTGGCACACACTTAAGGAAATGTGGAATAGTTTCACAACTCACGCTGCCTAGAATACCTCAGCGTAATGGTGTGTCCAAACGTCGTAATCGAACTCTATTGGATATGGTGCGATCTATGATGTCTCTTACCGATTTACCGCTGTCATTTTGGGGCTATGCTTTAGAGACTACCGCATTCAATTTAAATAGGGCTCCATCGAAATCCGTTGAGACGACACCATATGAATTATGCTTTGGGAAGAAACCTAAGCTGTCGTTTCTAAAAGTTTGGGGATGCGATGCTTATGTCAAGAAACTTCAACCTGAAAAGCTCGAACCCAAATCGAAAAAATGCGTCTTCATAGGATACCCTAAATAAACTATTGGGTATACCTTCTACCTCAGATCCGAAGGCAAGATCTTTGTTGCCAAGAACGGGTCCTTTCTAGAGAAAGAGTTTCTCTCGAAAGAAATAAGTGGGAGGAAAGTAGAACTTGATGAGGTATTACCTCTTGAACCGGTAAGTGGCGCAGCTCAAGAAAATGTTCCTGAGGTGGCTGCACCGACTAGAGAGGAAGTTAATGATGATGATCATGAAACTTCAGATCAAGTTGCTACTGAACTTCGTAGGTCCACAAGGACACGTTCCGCACCAGAGTGGTACGGCAACCCTGTCCTGGAAATCATGTTGTTAGACAACGGTGAACCTTCGAACTATGAAGAAGCGATGGTGGGCCTGGATTCCGACAAATGGCTGGAAGCCATGAAACCCGAGATAGGATCCATGTATGAAAACGAAGTATGGACTTTGACTGACTTGCCCGATGATCGGCGAGCCATCGAAAATAAATGGATCTTTAAGAAGAAGACAGACGCGGATGGTAACATAACCATCTATAAAGCTCGGCTTGTCGCTAAGGGTTATCGACAAGTTCAAGGGGTTGACTATGATGAGACTTTCTCACCCGTAGCGAAGTTGAAGTCCGTCCGAATCATGTTAGCAATTGTCACATTCTATGATTATGAGATATGGCAAATGGACGTCAAAACGGCATTCCTTAATGGTTTCCTTAAGGAAGAACTGTATATGATGCAGCCGGAAGGTTTTGTCGATCCTAAGAATGCTGACAAGGTGTGCAAGCTCCAACGCTCGATTTATGGGCTGGTGCAAGCATCTCGGAGTTGGAACATTCGTTTTGATGAGATGATCAAAGCGTTTGGGTTTACGCGGACTTATGGAGAAGCCTGCATTTACAAGAAAGTGAGTGGGAGCTCTGTAGCATTTCTCATATTGTATGTGGATGACATACTGTTGATGGGAAATGATATAGAATTCTTGGAAAGCATAAAGGCCTACTTGAACAAGTGTTTTTCAATGAAGGACCTTGGAGAAGCTTCTTATATATTAGGCATCAAGATCTATAGAGATAGATCGAGACGCCTCATTGGTCTTTCACAGAGTACGTACCTTGACAAGATATTGAAGAAGTTCAAAATGGATCAGTCAAAGAAGGGGTTCTTGCCTGTATTGCAAGGTATGAGATTGAGCACGGCTCAATGCCCGACCACGGCAGAAGATAGAGAAAAGATGAGTGTCGTCCCCTATGCCTCGGCCATAGGGTCTATCATGTATGCTATGCTGTGTACCAGACCTGATGTAAACCTTGCCGTAAGTTTGGTAGGAAGGTACCAAGGTAATCCCGGCATGGAACACTAGACAACGGTCAAGAATATCCTGAAGTACCTGAAAAGGACTAAGGATATGTTTCTCGTATATGGAGGTGACGAAGAGCTCGTCGTAAAGGGTTACGTCCATGCTAGCTTCTACACAGATCTGGATGACTCTAAGTCACAAACCGGATACGTGTATATTTTGAATGGTGGGGCAGTAAGCTGGTGCAGTTGCAAGCAGAGCGTTGTGGCGGGATCTACATGTGAGCGGAGTACATGGCGGCCTCGGAGGCAGCACAAGAAGCAGTCTGGGTGAAGGAGTTCATTACCGACCTAGGAGTCATACCCAATGCGTCGGGCCCGATGCCTCTCTTCTGTGACAACACTGGAGCTATTGCCCTTGCCAAGGAGCCCAGGTTTCACAGAAAGACCAGGCATATCAAGCGTCGCTTCAACTCCATTCGTGAAAGTATTCAAAATGGAGATATAGAGATTTGTAAACTACATACGGACCTGAATGTGGCAGATCCGTTAACTAAACCTCTCCCTAGAGCAAAACATGATCAACACCAGAACTGCATGGGTGTTCGATTCATCACAATGTAACTAGACTATTGACTCTAGTGCAAGTGGGAGACTGTTGGAAATATGCCCTAGAGGCAATAATAAAATGGTTATTATTATATTTCTTTGTTCATGATAATTGTCTATTGTTCATGCTATAATTGTGTTATTCGGAAATCGTAATACATGTGTGAATACATAGACCACAACACGTCCCTAGTGAGCCTCTGGTTGACTAGCTCGTTGATCAAAAGATAGTCATGGTTTCCTGACTATGGACATTGGATGTCATTGATAACGTGATCACATCATTAGGAGAATGATGTGATGGACAAGACCCAATCCTAAGCATAGCTCAAAGATCGTGTAGTTCGTTTGCTGTAGCTTTTCCGAATGTCAAGTATCATTTCCTTAGACCATGAGATTGTGCAACTCCTGGATACCGTAGGAGTGCTTTGGGTGTGCCAAACGTCACAACGTAACTGGGTGACTATAAAGGTACACTACAGGTATCTCCGAAAGTGTCTGTTGGGTTGGCATGAATCGAGACTGGGATTTGTCACTCCGTATGACGGAGAGGTATCTCTGGGCCCACTCGGTAATGCATCATCATAATGAGCTCAATGTGACCAAGTGGTTGATCACGGGATCATGCATTACGACACGAGTAAAGTGACTTACCGGTAACGAGATTGAACGAGGTATTGGGATACCGATGATCGAGTCTCGGGCAAGTAACGTACCGATTGACAAAGGGAATTGTATACGGATTGATTGAATCCTCGACATCATGGTTCATCCGATGAGATCATCGTGGAGCATGTGGGAGCCAACATGGGTATCCAGATCCCGCTGTTGGTTATTGACCAGAGAGGCATCTCGGTCATGTCTGCATGTCTCCCGAGCCCGTAGGGTCTACACACTTAAGGTTCGGTGACGCTAGGGTTGTAAAGATATTAGTATGCAGTAACCCGAAAGTTGTTCGGAGTCCCGGATGAGATCCTGGACATCACGAGGAGTTCCGGAATGGTCCGAAGGTAAAGATTTATATATATGAAGTCCAGTTTCAGCCATTGGGAAGGTTTCGGGGGTCGCCGGTATTGTACCAGGACCACCGGAAGGGTCCCGGGGGTCCACCGGGTGGGGCCACCTATCCCGGAGGGCCCCATGGGCTGAATTGGGAGGGGAACCATCCCCTAGTGGGCTGGTGCGCCCCCCTTGGGCCTCCCCTGCGCCTAGGGTTGGGAAACCCTAGGGGTGGGGGCGCCCCCCACTTGGCTTGGGGGGAAGCCACCCCTTGGCCGCCGCCCCCTTGGAGATCCATCTCCTAGGGCCGGCGCCCCCCCCCAAGGTCCCTATATAAAGAGGGGGAGGGAGGGCAGCCGCACCCCTTGCTTTTGGCGCCTCCCTCTCCCTCTGTAATACCTCTCCTCCCCGCTTGCGCTTGGCGAAGCCCTGCCGGGATCCTGCTGCATCCACCACCACGCCGTCGTGCTGCTGGATCTTCATCAACCTCTCCTTCCCTTTGCTGGATCAAGTTGGAGGAGACGTCTTCCCAACCGTACGTGTGTTGAACACGGAGGTGCCGTCCGTTCGACACTAGGTCATCGGTGATTTGGATCACTTCGAGTACGACTCCATCAACCCCATTCTCTTGAACGCTTCCGTGCGCGATCTACAAGGGTATGTAGATGCACTCCTCTCTCCCTCGTTGCTAGATGACTCCATAGATTGATCTTGGTGATGCGTAGAAAATTTTAAAATTCTTCTACGTTCCCCACCACCATGGTTTTATTTATGTGCAGAAACAAAAGTTCTCGGAATGACCTAAAACTTCTCGGAACGTTTTTTTGTAAATAATAATAAATCCTTACAAAAGATGAAGACCAGGGGGCCCACACCCTAGCCACAAGGGTGGGGGCGCGCCTCCCTACCTCGTGGGCCCCCTGGAACTCCTCCGACCTCAACTCCAACTCTATATATTTGCTTTCGGGGAGAAAAAAATAAGAGAGAAGGATTCATCGCGTTCTATGATACGGAGCCGCCGCCAAGCCCTAAAACCTCTAGGGAGGGCTGATCTGGAGTCTGTTCGGGGCTCCGGAGAAGGGAATCCGTCGCCATCGTCATCATCAACCTTCCTCCATCACCAATTTCATGATGCTCACCGCCGTGCGTGAGTAATTCCAACGTAGGCTTGCTGGACGGTGATGGGTTGGATGAGATTTATCATGTAATCGAGTTAGTTTTGTTAGGGTTTGATCCCTAGTATCCACTATGTTCTGAGATTGATGTTGCTATGACTTTGCTATGCTTAATGCTTGTCACTAGGGCCCGAGTGCCATGATTTCAGATCTAAACCTATTATGTTTTCATCAATATATGAGTGTTCTTGATCCTATCTTGCAAGTCTATAGTCACCTACTATGTGTTATGATCTGGCAACCCCGAAGTGACAATAATCGGGGCCACTCCCGATGATGACCGTAGTCTGAGGAGTTCATGTATTCACTATGTGTTAATGCTTTGGTCCGGTACTCTATTAAAAGGAGGCCTTAATATCCCTTAGTTTCCACTAGGACCCCGCTGCCACGGGAGGGTAGGACAAAAGATGTCATGCAAGTTCTTTTCCATAAGCATGTATGACTATATTCGGAATACATGCCTACATTACATTGATGAATTGAAGCTAGTTCTTTGTCGCCCTAGGTTATGACTGTTACATGATGAACCGCATCCGGCATAATTCTCCATCACTGATCCATTGCCTACGAGCTTTCCATATATTGTTCCTCGCTTATTTACTTTTTCGTTGCTATTATTATCATCACTACAAAATACCAAAAACATTACTTTTGCTATCATTACCTTTTGCTACCGTTACCACTACTATCATATTACTTTGCTACTAAGCACTTTCCTGCGGATATTAAGTTTCCAGGTGTGGTTGAATTGACAACTCAACTGCTAATACTTGAGAATATTCTTTGCCTCCCCTTGTGTCGAATCAATAAATTTGGGTTGAATACTCTACCCTCGAAAACGGTTGCGATCCTGATACGTCTCCGTCGTATCTACTTTTACAAACACTTTTGCCCTTGTTTTGGACTCTAACTTGCATGATTTGAATGGAACTAACCCGACTGACGTTGTTTTCAACAGAATTGCTATGGTGTTATTTATGTGCAGAAACAAAAGTTCTCGGAATGACCTGAAACATCACGGAACATCTATTCGGAAATAATAAAAAATCCTTGCAAAAGATGAAGACCAGGGGGCCCACCACCTGTCCACGAGGGTGGGGGGCGTGCCCCCTACCTCGTGGGCCCCCTGGAGCTCCTCAGACCTCAACTCCAACTCTATATATTTGGTTTCGGAGAGAAAAAATCAGAGAGAAGGATTCATCGCGTTTTACGATACGGAGCCGCCGCCAAGCCCTAAAACCTCTCGGGAGGGCTGATCTGGAGTCCGTTCGGGGCTCCGGAGAGGGGAATACGTCGCCATCGTCATCATCAACCATCCTCCATCACCAATTTCATGATGTTCACCGCCGTGCGTGAGTAATTCCATCGTAGGCTTGCTAGACGGTGATGGGTTGGATGAGATCTATCATGTAATCGAGTTAGTTTTGTTAGGGTTTGATCCCTAGTATCCACTATGTTCTGAGATTGATGTTGCTATGACTTTGCTATGCTTAATGCTTGTCACTAGGGCTCGAGTGCCATGATTTCAGATCTGAACCTATTGTGTTTTCATCAATATATGAGAGTTCTTGATCCTATCTTGCAAGTCTATACACCTATTATGTGTTATGATCCGTTAACCCCGAAGTGACAATAATCGGGATACTTACCGGTGATGACCATAGCTTGAGGAGTTCATGTATTCACTATGTGCTAATGCTTTGTTCCGGTACTCTATTAAAAGGAGGCCTTAATATCCCTTAGTTTCCATTAGGACCCCGCTGCCACGGGAGTGTAGGACAAAAGATGTCATGCAAGTTCTTTTCCATAAGCACGTATGACTATATTCGGAATACATGCATACATTACATTGATGAATTCGAGCTAGTTCTGTGTCATCCTAGGTTATGACTATTACATGATGAACCGCATCCGGCATAATTCTCCATCACCGATCCATTTCCTACGAGCTTTCCATATACTGTTCTTCACTTATTTACTTTTCCATTGCGATTGCTATCATCACTACAAAATACCAAAAACATTAGTTTTGATATCATTACCTTTTGCTACCGTTACCACTACTATCATATTACTTTGCTACTAAACACTTTGCTGTAGATATTAAGTTTCCAGGTGTGGTTGAATTGACAACTCAGCTGCTAATACTTGAGAATATTCTTTGGCTCCCCTTGTGTCGAATAAATAAATTTGGGTTGAATACTCTACCCTAGAAAACTATTGCGATCCCATATACTTGTGGGTTATCAAGACTATTTTGTGGCGCCGTTGCCGGGGAGCATAGCTCTATTCTTTGAGTCACTTGGGATTTATATCTGCTTATCATTATAAAGAACTTGAGAGATCCAAAAACCAAGATTTATCCCTCAACTACGAGGGGAGGTAAGGAACTGCCATCTAGCTTTGCACTTGATTCACCTTCTGTTTTGAGTAAGCTTGCGACACCTAAACCTGCTTCTACTATTCGTTCTGATATGTCGCATGTTATTGATGATGCCACTTCTCCTATGCATGATACTTATGATGAAACTACTTCTATGATTGATACTGCTATGCCACTTGGTGAATTTCTTGATGAACAACTTGCTAGGGTTAGAGAGAATGAAAATATTGAATCTGATAATACTGATGAAAGTGATGATGAAGACTTGCCCGTTATTCCTAAGGGTTATGTTTTTGATAAAGAAGCTCCTTTAGCTATTTTAGCTTGCAAAGATAGTTATGAACTTAAGAGGTTATTAGCTAAATGGAATAAGCAATCTTTAATGCTAGAATGAAACCTGACCCTGCTTTTGCTACTTCACCTATCTTTGTTACTGATAAGGATTATGAATTCTCTGTTGATCCTGGTATAATTAATTTGGTTGAATCTGATCCTTTTCATGGCTATGAATCTGAAACTGTTGTGGCACATCTTACTAAATTAAATGATATAGCCACCATGTTCACTAATAATGAGAGAACTCGCTACTTTTATATCCTTAAAATATTTCCGTTCTCATTAAAGGGTGATGCTAAGATATGGTTTAATTCTCTTGATCCTGGTTGTGTGCGTAGTCCCCAGGATATGGTTTATTACTTATCTAATAAATATTTCCCTGCTCATAAGAAACAAGCTGCTTTAAGGGATATATATAATTTTGTGCAAATTGAAGAAGGGAATCTCCCACAAGCTTGGGGAGGCTTCTCCAATTACTTAATGCTTTGCCTGATCACCCTCTTAAGAAAAATGAAATACTTGATATCTTTTATAATGGACTAACCGATGCTTCTAGAGATTACCTGGATAGTTGTGCTGGTTCTGTTTTCAGGGAGAGAACGCCGGATGAAGCTGAAATTCTATTGAATAATATGTTGACAAATGAAAATAATTGGACACTTCCTGAGCCAGCTCCTCAGCCTATTCCTAAACCAACTCCGAAGAAGAGGGGTATTCTATTTCTCAGTCTTGAAGATATGCAAGAGGCAAAGAAATCTATGAAAGAAAAAGGTATTAAAGCTAAAGATGTTAAGAATTTACCTCCTATTGAAGAAATACACGGTCTTAATTTACCGCCTGTTGAAGAAACATATGATCTTAATCCATTACCTATTGAAGAAACTTGTGGTCTTGATAACCCGACACGGGTAGTAAAGGTAAATTCTCTCTATAGATATGATAAAGCTGAAATCCCATTTACTAAATTTGCTAGCCCATGCTTAGATGAGTTTGATAAATTTATGGTTAAGCAAAAAGATTTTAATGCTTATTTTGGTAGACAATTGAAATACAATTCAAATATGCTTGAACACTTGGGTGATTATATGGCTAATGTCAAAGGTGAACTTAAACTTATTAGTAAACATGCTTCTATGGTTACCACTCAAGTAGAACAAGTACTTAAAGCTCAAAATGATTTGCTCAATGAATTGAATAGTAAGAATAATGATTATGCTGTTAGAGTGGCTACTAGAACTGGTAGAATGACTCAGGAACCTTTGTGTCCTGAAGGCCACCCTAAGAGAATTGAGCAAGATTCTCAGAGAAATAATATAGATGCACCTAGTCCTTCTAATAGGAAGAAAAAGAAAAATGATAGGACTTTCATTTCTATCTCTGATGCTGAAACACAATCTGGTAATGAACCTAAAACTAGTGATAATGTTAATGATAATGTTCATGATGATGCTCAACCTAGTAATAATGATATAGAAATTGAACCTGCTGTTGATCTTGATAACCCACAATCAAAGAATCAACGTTATGATAAGAAAGACTTTGTTGCTAGGAAACACGGTAAGGAAAGAGAGCCTTGGGTTCAGAAATCCATGCCTTTTCCTCCCAAACCATCCAAGAAAAAGGATGATGAGGATTTTGAGCGCTTTGCTGAAATGATTAGACCTATCTTTTTGCGTATGCGATTAACTGATATGCTCAAAATGAATCCTTATGCTAAGTACATGAAAGATATTGTTACTAATAAAAAAAGATACCGGAAGCTGAAATTTCCACCATGCTTGCTAATTATACTTTTAAGGGTGGAATACCAAAGAAACTTGGAGATCCAGGAGTAACAACTATACCATGCTCCATTAAAAGAAATTATGTTAAAACTACTTTATGTGATCTTGGACCCGGTGTTAGTGTTATGCCTCTCTCTTTATATCGTAGACTTGATTTGAATAAGTTGACACCTACTGAAATATCTTTACAAATGGCTGATAAATCAACTGCTATACATGTCGGTATTTGTGAGGATGTGCCTGTTGTAGTTGCAAGCGCTACTATTTTAACAGACTTTGTTATTCTTGATATTCCCGAGGACGATAGTATGTCTATTATTCTTGGAAGACCTTTTTTGAACACTGCAGGGGCTGTTATTGATTGCACTAAAGGCAATGTCACTTTTCATGTTAATGGTAATGAGCATACGATACACTTTCCGAGGAAACAAACTCAAGTTCATAGCATCAACTCTATTGGAAAAATTCCATCGATTATATTTGGAGGTTTTGAATTTCCTCTCCCTACTGTCAAGAAGAAATATGATATTGTTATTATTGGGGATGTGCATATCCCCGTTGAGGTAACATAGTGTTATTCAAAATTTCTCCGGTTCCATGTTATTCGGAATGACTTCGTTAGCAAGACTTGATCAACCTTGTTAGTGGATTCCTTTTGATGAGCATGAGATGGATGAAACTAGAAGGCACAACCTTCTGTACCCTACTTTTACTTTCTGTTATTTATTTTAAATAAAATAAAATTAGTATTTTTCTATCTGTTATCTGATTTATCCGTGCAATATAAAAATACCCTGGAAATAAAAGTTCTCCAAATTCCCTGAAATTTAAATATGATTTTTTTCTGGAATATTTAAGAATATTTGACACTCAGAACACATCAGGAGGAGCTGGCACCTGGCCACGAGGGTCAGGGGCGCGCCCTACCCCCTGGGCGCACCCCCCTGCCTCATGGGCCCACGGTGGCCCTCCTCCACTTATCCTTGCACCCACACACTCCTTCCTCCCACAAACACGAATATCCAGCTCAAGCACGAGTTCTAGCTCATTTTGCTGCCATTTTCGATCTCCTTGCTCAAAGCACCTCTCACAAAACTGCTTGGGAAGATTGTTCCTTGGTGACTCCTCCATTGGTCCAATTAGTTTTTGTTCTAGTGCTTTATTCATTGCAAATTTGTGCTGCCTAGGTGACCATGTTCTTGAGCTTGTATGTCAAATTTATATGGTCAAAAGTAGTTTTGATACATGATATAAGCTCTAGGCACTTGTAGGAGTAGTTGCTATCAATTTGGTTGAGTTTGGTTTACTTTTATTTTGAAGTTACTAAAAATTTTCAGAATTTTTCAGAGAATAATGAAGAGATTTTTGAGGGGCTCATCGAGCCGAAGCTCGAAGGAGAAGCAAAATGAAGAAGCAATGAAGCCCAAATATAATTTGCCTCGCACCGCGGAGGTTAGGCCGTGTGAATGGCTCTCTGATGAATTCTTGAGAACAACCGGGATTTATGAGGATTTTTATGAATTGTCTAAGAATGCAGGCCTCATCGACTTCCTCCACGACCAACGCGAACAGTATCTCTTACTCACCAATACTTTTGTGCAAAACTTCTACTATTATCCTAGGGAATCACCTCCTTCAGTAGAGTTTCATTTATATGATGTGGTTAAGAAGATGTCACTTTATGATTTTTGTCGTGTTTGTTTGATCCCTTTCGAGGGCAAAATAGAGGAACCACATCATGACGATGTGGATGGGTTTATTGATACCATCACTGTAGGGGAAACGAGGAAGGTTTCCGATGCACGAATCACTAGCATACATTTTCTTGTTTTACACTGCTTTGCAATATTTGCTAGTCGTTGCTTAATTGGTCGCGGAAACTGTGGAAACCTTAGTGTTCCTGATATTATCATTTTGTTCCATGGTTTATTTTTTGATAACTCTGTGAGTATGGGCAGTATTATTGCTAAACGATTAAGTCTGAACCGTATAAAGGGTCCCATTTTTGGTGGTATCTATGCTTCACACGTTGCTGCATATTATAACATACCTATTAGGCACTATGAAAAAGAAGAAAAATTGTTGCCTGTTGTTTATTTAGATTATAAGAGTATGGTAGTGCATGATTTCATTATCAAGAATAGGGAAGGGGAGCTTAAATACAAATTGTTCTTTGATAAACGTCATCCGGAGACTATTACCCTGCCTGCTCCTTCCTTGTTTGATTTATCTGTAGGCCAGTACCTCATCTCGCCAGAGGATATTCACGCCTACCGGAACCCTGCACCAGCCATAGAGCCAGAGTCGGAACCAGCAGTTGATCCTCCACGACAGTCTAATTACCAGTGGGATCCGGAGATGATTGCCAACCAGTGGCAATCAGAGTCTTCTTCATCGCAGTATGACCCCAACTATTATTATGGATATCCGCCAGGCCAACCGTGGCCATAGACCAACTTAGGCCAAAAGCCTAAGCTTGGGAGAGTATGTATTTCCCACCGACATTACATTCATGTTCAGACACTCATTGCTAGACGTCGGTGCCCATACTTTTTCATTATATCATCCATGCTAGTTTATTTTCCTTTTTATGCTCTCTTCTTGTGTGTTTAATAAACCTTAAGAAAAAGAAAAAAATTAGTTGTAGCTTTTAATTAGTTTAATTTCCATGCTTGTAGTAGTAATTAAAAAGAAAACCCAAAAAGATTTCATGTTCTTCTTTTGCTTATTGGGAGCTTTCCCGTGTAAATAGTTTTATTTCTTTTCTTTTCGTTGGGGTCGATAGGAGGAGACCATGATTAAATTGTTGAAGTGGCTCTTATATGCATAATTGTTTATCTGACGAAAGAGCCCATATTGACTTGTCTTCTCCTGTTTATTGAATGCTTGCCGATTCCAGCTTAGTCCAATGCACGCGCACTATTATTATTATTCACATCATTTGGTCGTGCAAGTGAAAGGCAATAATGATGATATATGATGGACTTATTGAGATGAGAAAAGCTGGTATGAACTCGATCTATTTTGTTTTTGTAAATATGATTAGTTCATCGTTCCTGATTCAGCCTATTATGAATAAACATGTTTGCAATGACAACTAGAGATCATAGTTTCATGTGCCATGCTTAATTAGCTAGGAGCTTATAATGGTTTACCTTGCGTGCCAACATGCTATTAAAATGGTTGTGATGTGGTATGATAGGGTGGTATCCTTCTCTGAATGATTTAAGTGACTTGACTTGGCGCATGTTCACGCATGTAGTTGAAACAAAATCAACATAGCCTTCACGATATTTATGTTCATGGTGGATTATATCCTACTCATGCTTGCATTCGGTGTTAATTATTTTTAGTGCATGTTCATGACTGTTGTCGCTCTCTAGCTGGTCGCTTCCCAGTCTTTTGCTAGCCTTTGATATGTCTCGAACGTATCTATAATTTTTGATTGCTCCATGCTATATTATCTACTGTTTTGGACATTATTGTGCTTTATTATACACTTTTATATTATTTTTGGGACTAACCTATTAACCGGAGGCCCAGCCCAGAATTGCTGTTTTTTGCCTATTTCAGGGTTTCGAAGAACAGGAAAATCAAACGGAGTCCAATTGACCTGAAACTTCACGGAACTTATTTTTGGAAGGAAAGTAACCCAGGAGACTTGGAGTACACGTCAAGGAAGCTTCGAGGAAGCCACAAGGTAGGGGGGCGCACCCACCCCCCTGGGCGCGCCCTCCACCCTCGTGGGCCCCTCGTGGCTCCCCTGACATACTTCTTCCACCTATATATCTCCATATACCCTAAAACGACCGGGGAGCACAATAGATAGGGATTTCCGCCGCCAGAAGCCTTCGTAGCCACCGAAAGCCAATCTAGACCCGTTCTGGCACCCTGCTGAAGGGGGAATCCCTCTCCGATGGCTATCTTCATCATCTCGGTGCTCTCCATGATGAGGAGGGAGTAGTTCTCCCTCGGGGCTAAGGGTATGTACCAGTAGCTATGTGTTTGATCTCTCTCTCTCGTGTTCTTGAGGTGATACGATCTTGATGTATCGCGAGCTTTGCTATTATATTTGGATCCTATGATGTTTCTTCCCCCCTCTACTCTCTTGTAATGGATTGAGTTTTCCCTTTGAAGTTATCTTATCGGATTGAGTCTTTAAAGATTTGAGAACACTTGATGTATGTCTTGTCGTGTGTATCTGTGGTGACAATGGGATATCACGTGATTCACTTGATGTATGTTTTGGTGATCAACTTGCGGGTTCCGCCCCTGAAACTATGCATAGGGATTGGCACATGTTTTCGTCGTGATTCTCCGGTAGAAACCTTGGGGCACTCTTTGAGGTTCTATGTGTTGGTTGAATAGATTAATCTGAGATTGTGTAATGCATATCGTATAATCATACCCACGGATACTTGAGGTGACATTGGAGTATCTAGGTGACATTAGGGTTTTGGTTGATTTGTGTATTAAGGTGTTATTCTAGTACAAACTCTAGGGCTGTTTGTGACACTTATGGGAATAGCCCAACGGATTGATTGGAAAGAATAACTTTGAGGTGGTTTCGTACCCTGCCAAAATCTCTTCGTTTGTTCTCCGCTATTAGTGACTTCGGAGCGACTCTTTGTTGCATGTTGAGGGATAGTCATGTGATCCAATTATGTTATTATTGTTGAGGGAACTTGCACTAGCGAAAGTATGAATCCTAGGCCTTGTTTCAACGCATTGCAATACCATTTACGCTCACTTTTATCATTAGTTACCTTGCTGTTTTTATATTTTCAGATTACAAAAACTATTATCTACTATCCATATTGCACTTGTATCACCATCTCTTCGCCAAACTAGTGCACCTATACAATTTACCATTGTATTGGATGTGTTGGGGACACAAGCTCTTTGTTATTTGGTTGCAGGTTGCTTGAGAGAGACCATCTTCATCCTACGCCTCCTACGGATTGATAAACCTTAGGCCATCCACTTGAGGGAAATTTGCTATTGTCCTACAAACCTCTGCACTTGGAGGCCCAACAATGTCTACAAGAAGAAGGTTGTGTAGTAGACATCAGCCTTCACCTGTACTAAGCGGGAATATTGCTTGTGCATCCAACTCCATGAACCCCAAAGTTATTCCATATGAGTCCACCATACCTACCTATATACGGTATCTACCTGCCGTTTTCCAAGTAAATTTGTATGTGCCAAACTCTAAACCTTCAAATAAATATCCTGTTTTGTATGCTCGAATAGCTCATGTATCAACTAGGGTTGTCCGTATTTTCCATGTTAGGCGGGTTATTCTCAAGAGGAGTGGACTCCGCTCCTCACTCACGAGAAAGTGGCTGGTCACCGGGATGCCCAGTCCCATGCTTTATGCAAATCAAATCAAAATAATTGGAAACAAAACTCCCCCTGGGACTCTTGTTAGTTGGAGGCACTCGTTGTTTTGAACAAGCCATGAATTGATGCTTGTTGGTGGAGGGGGAGTATAAACTTTACCATTCTGTTTGGGAACCGCCTATAATGTGTGTAGCATGGAAGATATCGCCATCTCTTGGTTGTTATGTTGACAATGAAAGTATACCGCTCAAAATATTATTCACCTCTATTTCAAAACCGAGCTCTGACACCTCTACAAATCCCTACTTCCCTCTGCGAAGGGCCTATCTATTTACTTTCATGCTGAGTCATCATCATCTTATTAAAAAGCCCCAGTTGGAGAGCACCGCTATCATTTGCATTCATTACTATTAGTTTACATTGAGTATGACTTGACTGGATCTCTTTTACCATGAATTATAATGTATAATCAGTCCTTGATCTTTAAAGGTGCTCTGCATTTATATTTTGCGGTCTCAGAAAGGGCTAGCGAGATACCATATTGTTATATCGTATTATGATTTGAGAAAGTGTTGTCATCCGAGATTTATTATTATTGCTCGCTAGTTGATTATGCCATTGATATGAGTAAACTTGAGACCTAAGCGTTATTGTGAATGTGGTTAGTCATAATCTTTGCTGAAAACTTGAATGCTGGCTTTACATATTTACAACAACAAGAGCAAACAGAGTTTGTAAAAGTTTTTCTTTATCACTTTCAGTTTATCAACTGAATTGCTTGAGGACAAGCAAATGTTTAAGCTTGGGGGAGTTGATACATCTCCGTCGTATCTACTTTTCCAAACACTTTTGCCCTTGTTTTGGACTCTAACTTGCATGATTTGAATGGAATTAACCCGGACTGACGCTGTTTTCAGCAAAATTGCTATGGTGTTTTTTATGTGCAGAAACAGAAGTTCTCGGAATGACCTGAAACTTCACGGAACATCTATTCGGAAATAATAAAAAATCCTTGAAAAAGATGAAGACCAGGGGGCCCACCACCTGTCCATGAGGGTGGGGGCGCGCCCCCCTACCTCATGGGCCCCCTGGAGCTCCTCAGACCTCAACTCCAACTCTATATATTTGGTTTCGGAGAGAAAAAAATCAGAGAGAAGGATTCATCGCGTTTTATGATATGGAGCCGCCGCCAAGCCCTAAAACCTCTCGGGAGGGCTGATCTGGAGTCCGTTCGGGGCTCCGGAGAGGGGAATCCGTCGCCATCGTCATCATCAACCATCCTCCATCACCAATTTCATGATGTTCACCGCCGTGCGTGAGTAATTCCATCGTAGGCTTGCTGGACGGTGATGGGTTGGATGAGATCTATCATGTAATCGAGTTAGTTTTGTTAGGGTTTGATCCCTAGTATCCACTATGTTCTGAGATTGATGTTGCTATGACTTTGCTATACTTAATGCTTGTCACTAGGGCCCGAGTGCCATGATTCCAGATCTGAACCTATTATGTTTTCATCAATATATGAGAGCTCTTGATCCTATCTTGCAAGTCTATAGTCACCTATTATGTGTTATGATCCGTTAACCCGGAAGTGACAATAATCGGGATACTTACCGGTGATGACCATAGTTTGAGGAGTTCATGTATTCATTATGTGCTAATGCTTTGTTCCGGTACTCTATTAAAAGGAGGCCTTAATATCCCTTAGTTTCCTTTAGGACCCCGCTGCCACGGGAGGGTAGGACAAAAGATGTCATGCAAGTTCTTTTCCATAAGCACGTATGACTATATTCGGAATACATGTCTGCATTACATTGATGAATTGGAGCTAGTTCTGTGTCACCCTAGGTTATGACTGTTACATGATGAACCGCATCCGGCATAATTCTCCATCACCGATCCATTGCCTACGAGCTTTCCATATACTGTTCTTCGCTTATTTACTTTTCCGTTGCTATTGCTATCATCACTACAAAATACCAAAAACATTACTTTTGCTATCATTACCTTTTGCTACCGTTACCACTACTATCATATTACTTTGCTACTAAACACTTTGCTGCAGATATTAAGTTTCCAGGTGTGGTTGAATTGACAACTCAGTCGCTAATACTTGAGAATATTCTTTGGCTCCCCTTGTGTCGAATCAATAAATTTGGGTTGAATACTCTACCCTCGAAAACTGTTGTGATCCCCTATACTTGTGGGTTATCAGATCCCCTATACTTGTGGGTTATCACACCTTGTTTACTTTTGTTACTTGTTACCCGTTACGAATTATCTTATCACACAACTATCTGTTACCGATAATTTTAGTGCTTGCAGAAAATACCTTACTGAAAACCGCTTGTCATTTCCTTCTGCTCCTCGTTGGGTTTGACACTCTTACTTATCAAAAGGACTACGATAGATCCCCTATACTTGTGGGTCATCAGCGTGCTGCGTGCTGACCATCGTAGCATCATCCTACTACCTTCCAAGCTCCCCATCGTGGTCCTTAGCATCACGCATCGGCCACCGCAGCTCGTCAGAGAAAATCGGTCAGGATCGAGCTAATTGGGGATCCCAGAGAGAGGAAATGAAGGAGAGGGGTGGGGTGATAACCCACAAGTATAGGGGATCAATTGTAGCCTCTTTCGATAAGTAAGAGTGTCGAACCCAACGAGGAGCTAAAGGTAGAACAAATATTCCCTCAAGTTCTATCGACCACCGATACAACTCTACGCACGCTTAACGTTTGCTTTACCTAGAACAAGTATGAAACTAGAAGTACTTTGTAGGTGTTTTTTGATAGATTTGCAAGATAATAAAGAGCACGTAAATAAAAGCTAGGGCTGTTTAGATAAAGAAGCAATAAAGTTAGTATAGTGAGTGTGGAAAAGTGGTGGTAAGAGTTGCGAAATTGTCCCTAAGCAATTGACTACGTTACTAGACCGATAGCAAGTTTTATGTGGGAGAGGCCACTGCTAGCATGCCATCCCTGACTTGGAATTCTATGCACTTATGATTGGAACTATTAGCAAGCGTCCGCAACTACTAACGTTCATTAAGGTAAAACCCAACCATAACATTAAGATATATTGGTCCCCCTTCAATCCCGTATGCATCATTTTCTATGCTAGGTTGAAGCTTCTGTCACTCTTGCCCTCCAATACATAGTCCTATCAACATACAACTAACCCTATGATGTGATCCACGCGCGCGCTCATATGATGGGAACCAAAGGACAGCAACATAACCACAAGCAAATTAAACCAATCATAGCAATTCACCAATCACCGATAGGACAACGAAAATCTACTAAGACATCATAGGATGGCAACACATCATTGGATAATAATATGAAGCATAAAGCACCATGTTCAATTAGAGGGTACAGCTGGTTGCGGGAGAGTGGACCGTTGTAGATAGAGGGGGAAGGTGATGGAGATGTTGGTGGAGATGGCGGAGGTGTTGGTGAAGATCGCAGTGATGAAGATGGCCCCGACGGTGTTCCAGCGCCACCAAAAGAGAGGGGGAGAGGGCCCCCTTCTTGTTCTTCTTCCTTGACCTCCTCCCTAGATGGGAGAAGGGTTTCCCCTCTGGTCCTTGGTCTCCATGGCATGGGAGGGGCGAGAGCCCCTCCGAGATTGGATCTGTTTCTCTGTCTCTCTCTGTTTCTATGCTCCGGGATTCTGCCCTTTCACCGTTTCTTATATATCCGGAGATCCGTAACTCCGATTGGATTGAAACCTTCGCCCAAATTTTTCTCTGAAAATTAGCTTTCTTGCGGCCAAAGAAGAGCAGCAACCACCTTACGGGGGGCCCACAAGGGTCAGGGGCGCGCCAAGGGGGGCAGGCGCGCCCCCTGCCTCGTGGCCCCCTCGGGCACCTTCTCGCGCTGATTCTTCTTCCCATATTTCACAAATATTCTAAAAATATTCTCCGTCCATTTTTATCCCGTTTGGACTCCGTTTGATATGGATTTTCCGCGAAACAAAAAACATGCAACAAACAGGAACTGGCACTGGGCACTGGATCAATATGTTAGTCCCAAAAATAGTATAAAAAGTTGCCAAAAGTATATGAAAGTTGTAGAATATTAGCATGGAATAATCAAAAATTATAGATACAACGAAGACGTATTATCATCCCCAAGCTTAATTCCTGCTCGTCCTCGGGTAGGTAAATGATAAAAAAGATAATTTTTGATGTGGCATGCTACCTAGCATAATCTTGATCACATAATCTAATCATGGCATGAATATTAAAACACGAGTGATTCAAAGCAATAGTCTATCATTTGACATTAAGACAATAATATTTCAAGCATACTAATAAAGCAATCATGTCTTTTCAAAATAAGATGGCCAAAGAAAGTTATCCCTACAAAATCATATAGTCTGGCTATGCTCCATCTTCACCACACAAAATATTCAAATCTTGCACAACCTCGATGACAAGCCAAGCAATTGTTTCATACTTGTGATGTTCTCAAACCTTTTCAACTTTCACGCAATACATGAGCGTGAGCCATGGATATAGCACTATGGGTGGAATAGAATATGATGGTGGAGGTTGTGTGGAGAAGACAAAAAGGAGAAAGTCTCACATCGACGCGGCTAATCAACGAGCTATGGAGATGCCCATCAATTGATGTCAATGTGAGGAGTAGGGATTGCCATGCAACAGATGCACTAAGAGCTATAAGTGTATGAAAGCTCAAACTAGAAACTAAGTGGGTGTGCATCCAACTTGCTTGCTCATGAAGACCTCGGGCATTTGAGGAAGCCCATCATCGAAATATACAAGCCAAGTTATATAATGAAAATTCCCAGTAGTATATAATAGTGATAACTCAAGAGACTCTCTATATGAAGAACATGATGCTACTTTGAAGCACAAGTGTGGTAAAAGGATAGTAACATTGCCCCCTCTCTTTTTTGCGGGCCTCTTTGGCCCCCTTTTTTTTATTTAGGCTTCTTTGGCCTCTCTTTTTTCATTTCCTTTTTTTCATCTTTTTCATGGGGCAATGCTCTAATAATGATCACACTTTTATTTACTTACAACTCGATACTAGAACAAAGATATGATTCTATATGAATGCCTCCGGCGGTGTACCGGGATGTATAATGATCTAGCATAGCAATGACATCAAAAAATGGACAAGCCATGAAAACATCATGCTAGCTTGTGACGCCCCCAATTTGACCGTACACTAATCATACACGCAAATGTGTACGATCAAGATCAAGGACTCACGGGAAGATATCACAACACAAATCTAGACACAAATTAAAATAATACAAGCTTTATATTACAAGCCAGGGGCCTCGAGGGCTCGAATACATAAGCTCGAAAACACAAGAGTCAGCGGAAGCAACAATATCTGAGTACAGACATAAGTTAAACAAGTTTGCCTTAAGAAGGCTAGCACAAAAACAACAACGATCGAAAAGGCAAGGCCTCCTGCCTGGGAGCCTCCTAACTACTCCTAGTCGTCTGCGGTCTTCACATAGTAGTAGGCATCCTCCGGGTAGTAGTAGTCATCAGTGGCGTCGTCTGGCTCCTGGGATCCGTCATCTGGTCGCAACAATCGGGTATGGGGGATAAAGAAGTAGCAAAGCAACCGTGAGTACTCATCCAAAGTACTCGCAAGACTTACATCAGATCTAAACTAAGTATGCATCTGTATCAAAGGAAAGGGTTGTATCTGTGGACTAAACTGTAGAATGCCAGAAGGGAAGGGGAAAGCCTAGCCTATCAAAGACTAGCATCTTCTGGAAACCACCATATTGCAGCAACATGAGGGAGTAGAGTAGCATAAAGTAAAGTAGCAGTAATGTTATCAACCTCAGCCAGAGATCCTTTCTCGACTCCCTGCGAGAAAGCAATCCCAGAGCCATACTATCCAGTTATCATCACAATCCAATTCTCATCACCATCCAGTTCTCATCACAAGTATCCAGTTCTAGTTGTATCGATCGGGATACAACTCCAAGTGTTCGTTACCATAGGACAGTCTATCGATAGATGTTTTCTTCCCTGCAGGGGTGCACCAACTTACCCCCCACGCTCGATTAACTCCGGTCGGACACACTTTCCTGGGTCATGCCCGACCTCGGCCAAACAATACGCCGCAACCCGACCTAGGCTTAATAGAGAGGTCAGCATGCCGGACTAAACCTATGTCCCCAGGGGTCGTGGGCCATCTCCCCGGGAACTCCTGCACGTTGCGAACGCGGCCGGTGAGCAGACCTAGCTACCTCCTTCAACAAGGCAGGAGCTTACCAGTCCAACCCGGCGCGCGCCGCTCAGTTGTTAACGTCTATTAAGCTTCGGCTGATGTATACGACGCAGAACGCCCATACTATGCCCATGTGATGGTTAGTGCTATCAGGCCAGAGGCCCCTCGGATCAAATATCCAAATCGTAGTGGATTAGGAGCACGCGGTAACAAGCAGAGACTCACGAAAGATGTGACCCCATTGCCCCGTCTCGAGTACTTGCGGCAAGGGCTAAGAATGCCCGGCCACGCCTCATAGTTATCTCGTGGGCACCTTCCAGGTCAACCCGACTCCACATATCTTGCTATTAAGCTCGCGCGGGTACCTTCCAGGTCAACCCGTCTTTAGTAACATGGTTCATGTAAAGTCATAGTAACCATAGTAACTGTGTGTCTAACACCAAGGGGAAAACCCGAGGAATCACCCCCGGTGAATTCCACTCGATGTTATCATCAAGGTGAACGTAAGAGGATCCACCCTCGAGGTCCACACTTGAGGGGTTGCACGACAGAGCCGTATCGAAAGTGGTTAAGGAGGAAATCACCCTCGATGACCACGACCGATTAGCTACACTACAGAGGTCTCATCAGGAGTGATGTAAGAGGTTCCACCCTCGACACTCGATGGTAACTCTGCAGAGTCGTACAACTAGGGGGGTGATGTGCGGTGTCGGGGCTTGGACGTCGATCATGTTGATCGAGTCATCGAACATAAAGCGGGGCAACTGGGACAAGGTGGGGGTCACTGATGGATCACTAACCAACCTATACTAAGCAGTTTAGGACAAGCAGGTAAGGTATGAAAGCACGTAACAACAACAGGCTATGCATCAGAGTAGGATCATACAGAAAGCAGTAGCAGTTCTAATGCAAGCATGAGAAGGAAAGAAATGGGCGATATCGGAATGCTCAAGGGGGGGTTTGCTTGCCTGGTTGCTCTGGCAAGGAGGGGTCGTCGTCGACGTAGTCGATCACAACGGCATCATCAGCGGTCTCGGGGTCTATCGGAGAGAAGAGGGGGAAGAAACAATAAATACAGAGCAAACAGAGGTACCACTAAGGATGACAAGACAATAAGCAGAACTAGGGTCGATCTAACGTAGTACTGCACGATATAGGTGAAGGGGGTATTCAACCGGGAATGTTTGTCCGGTTCCAGACCTGTGTCGGACAAATGACCGGAGGGGGAAAGTTCGATGTTCAGCTAGTTAGAGGCGTCTGACAGGTAAACGGACCGCGTATTTGGATCCGCCTCGTCGTTCTGACCAGCTTTCATGTAGAAAACATTTTCATCTGAGTTACGGATTATTTTCTATGATTTCTTTTAAGATTAAACAATATTCTATAATTACTGGAAATTAAATTAAATTGAAAATTATATTAAATGAAAAGGTTAAGTGCACCTAGTAGAGTGTACACAAGAATGCACACACAGGCTGACATGTGGGGCCAGTGGGGTGTTGAGTCAACAGGGTCAACAGTCAACATTGACTAGGTTGACCGGTCAAATCTAAGCAGTGGGGTCTAGATGTCATTGGGCCATTATTTTAAACATATTGTTTATTTTGCCTAGTTAGTGGTGGGGGCCCATTAGTAGTGTGTTAGGTGCTGGGTTAGTGGGTTGTAATTTGATTAGTATCTAATCTAATCCTAGCAAGGCCCAGGTGGTGATGACACTAGCCGGCCACTGTATGGCTATGCCTCACGCACGAGCGCAAACATGGGGCGCTCGCGGCCAGCGCCAGCCGCAACACTGGTGGCCGAGCAAGCAGACGGCTGGGCGAGCGGACAGCGCAAGCGTGCGTCGGGGCAATCGGACGGCTGCGGCATGCGGCGAGGAGCAAGGGAAAGCAGAGGCAGCAACAGGAAGTAGCGGCAGCAGCGGGAGCAGAAAGCAGTAGTGCCAGCTGTAGCAAGAAGCAGAAGCGGCAACGGCAATAGCCAGCAGCAGCGCGGGCGGGCGCGGCCAAGCCGCGGTGGATGCACGCTCGGCGGCCAGGGGCACGGCCAGGGGCGCGCGTGAGCGCGGGCACGCGGCGGTGAGCACGACACTAGCAGACAGCAGGACACGTACAGTACGGGTGCAGCCATGGACGAGCACAAGGCGGCGGCTACGGCTCTGGATCGAAGGGAGGAAGTAGGGGAATCGAAGGAGGGGCTTACCACGGAGCTCGTGGATGCGGTCAGGAGGTCGGGGGCGTTCGGGAGGCGGTGCATCTGACGACGAACGTCGGCGGCCGTGGCGAAGAAGACGGGCGATGGCGAGCTTCCGGTGCGCCCCTACTCGAATCGAAGCAAGCAGACGAAGGAGTCGTCCATGCTGAAGCTCCTGGACATCCTCCCGGGCGCCGGGGAGACCAGTGGCCGCGAGGACGATGATGGCGCGGCAGCAACGGCTCGGGCGCGATCTAAACAGAGAAGAGGAGGGCGAGCGAGGGGGATATGGCGTGCTAGGGTTTGTCTACAGCGACGGGGGGCCCTTATCCTACTCAGGGGTGTCGGCGGATGATCGACACGGCAACATCCGCGGCCATGGAGGCGTGGATGTGCGCCACGGCGTGCCCCTGTCTCCTCCTCTGTACTGTACAGGAAGGGGAAGGCCTCAAGGTGGGATGGCCCATGTACTGTAGCACTCTCAGCCCTCGCGCCCAGTAGGATTTTGTATTTTAACTTTTCTTTTCTAGCCTCTGTTTTGTATTTAGTTGGAGTACTAAATAATTTTTTTCCAGGGGTGGAACTTGGCACATAATTCCATTTGCAGTATTTTGGTGTTGTACAAAAAGTCTCCGAGCATTTGGAGTTGTTTAAGCACTTTTAGAAATTGAAATGGTCGGTTAAAATGGCTACTGGTCCACTATTTAATTTCTAGGGGCATCTTAACAACTTAAATAATATTGGTTTCTTCATATCAAACTGTTAGTGAATATTTGCAATAACATGAACACTTTGTTTATTTATTTGAAGAAGTTTTATTTTGACTTTATTTTAAATTTTGAATTTAAACTTGGTTTGGACCAAAGTGAGGTTTAGTAAATTAATAGCGATGACATGGCACCATTAGTGTGCGATTACTGTAGATGAGCTACCGGGGTGTTACATAGCTATCTTACGATCATGCAAAGCAATATGACAATGATGCTCAAGTCATATATATGAAGATGGTGGAAGTTGCATGGCAATATATCTCAGAATGGCTATGGAAATGCCATGATAGGTAGGTATAGTGGCTGTTTTGAGGAAGATATAAGGAGTCTTATGTGTGATAGAGCGTATCATATCACGGGTTTTGGATGCACCGGCGAAGTTTGCACTGACTCTCAAGGTGAGAAAGGGCAATGCACGGTACCGAAGAGGCTAGCAATAATGCAAGGGTGAGGATGCGTATAATCCATGGACTCAACATTATTCATAAGGAACTCACATACTTATTGTAAAAATCTATTAGTCATCGAAACAAAGTACTACGCGCATGCTCCTAGGGAGATAGATTGGTAGGAAAAGACCATCGCTCGTCCCCGACCGCCACTCATAAGGAATACAATCAATAAATACCTCATGCTCCAACTTTGTTACATAACGGTTCACCATACGTACGTGCATGCTACGGGAATCAAAAACTTCAACACAAGTATTTCTACAATCCACAACTACCCACTAGCATGACTCTAATATCACCATCTTTATATCGCAAAACTATTGCAAGGAATCAAACATATCATATTCAGTGATCTACAAGTTTTATGTAGGATTTTATGACTAACCATGTGAATGACCAATTTCTGTCATCTCTCTAAATAGATATAAGTGAAGCAAGAGAGTTTAGTTCTTTTTACAAAATATATTCCCATACTCTAACAAATATAAGTGAAGCAAAAGAGCATTCTAAAAATGGCGGTTTTCTATGTGTAGGGAAACAGGCAATCCAAACTTCAAATGATATAAGTGAAGCACATGAAGCATTCTATAAAGCCATACTCAAAAGATATAAGTGAGGTGCAATGAGAATTCTATAAATCAACCAAGGACTATCTCATACCAGCATGGTGCATAAAAGAAAAGTGGAAACTAAATGCAAAAGACACTCCAAGATTTACGCATATCATGTGACGAATAAAAATATAGCTCCAAGTGAAATTACGATGATCGTTAGAAGAAAGAGGGGATGCCTTCCGGGGAATCCCCAAGTTTGGTTGCTTGGGAGTCCTTGAATATTTCCTTGGGGTGCCTCGGGAATCCCCAAGCTTAGGCTCTTTCCACTCCTTATTTCTTCATCCATCGTGATCTCTCCCAAAACTTGAAAAACTTCAATCACACAAAACTCAACAGAAAGCTCGGTAAGATCCGTTAGTATAATAAAGCAAATCACTAATCTAAGTACTGTTTTAAACCAATTCATATTTTATTTTTACATTTTAGCTACTGTAATATAACTTTTCCATGGCTTAATCCACTGATATAAATCGATATTTCATCAAAACAAGCAAACTATGCATCAAAAACAGAATCTGTCTAAAACAGAACAGTCTGTAATAATCTGAACGTTCACCATACCTATGGTACTCCAAACATTCTAATAAAATTAGGAAAAATAAAAACTTTGTATAGAAAGACAGTGCAAAAAGTTTCAGAACCGTTTGACATTCCAGTAAAAAATGTAAAATCACGCACTACAGCCAAAGTTTCTGTCCTGCACCGTACAAACCAACAAGTAATCTAAAACATCCTAAAGGCCAACCTTGACACATTATTTTTATAATACAATGGAATTGTACAAATGGGTAATTATTTTTGTTTAAAATTTTATGTAATCAAGATTCATAAAATTTCCGTTAGCATGAACAAAGTCAAGGAGCTCCCCCACTTCAACAATGCTTGTCTTTCTCACTTTCACTTTCCTTTTTGAAAAAGTTTTGGGTTCCCCTCTTTATTTATTTTGTTTTTAAACTTTATAAAAGAACACAACAGAAATAAATGACTCTCTAAAACTTCCGGATTGTCTCCCTGGCAGCGCTTTCTTTAAAGCCATTAAGCTAGGCATATAGTGCTCAAGTAATGGATCCACCTGGATCCCAAGGTATATCAAAGCCAATTTTAATTAACAATGATTTGTAATTTAGTAGTGAACACAAAGTAACATATATCATGTAATGACGAAGTCTAACTCTCTTCCTATGCATCGGCATGTCATAAAAGAACAATTCATGCACACAAAGTAAAGGCCAATGCATAGTATAAACATTTTCTTGCAATTTTTTCGTGTTGGAAACATAAAGAGGCGGAGATGTAGTTCCTCTCTCATAATAATTGCAATTAGGAGCAGCAAGCACATGCATATTATATCTATAAAAATCATCATGTGTAATAGTAAAACACAACCCATCAATATAATCCTTAATAAAGGCAAACTTCTCTGATATGGTGTAGTCGGGAGAATTCAAAAGGATAATAGGACTATCATGCGTGGGTGCAATAGCAACAATTTCATGTTTAACATAAGGAACTATAGCAAGTTCATCTCCATGTGCATAATTCATATTGGCATCTGGGCCACAAGCATAGCAAGCATCATCAAAAAGGGATATTTCAAGAGAATCAACGGGATCATAACAGTCATCATAGCAATCATCCTTCGGTAAGTACGAAGGAAAATTAAACAATGTATGAGTTGAAGAGTTACTCTCATTAGAAGGTGGGCACGGGTGATCAATCCGCTCTTCCTCCTTTTGTTCTTCGCTCTCCTCATCATCTTTTTCATCCAATGAGCCCACAGTTTCATCAATTTCTTCTTTCATAGACTCCTGCAAAATATTAGTCTCTTCTTGGACAACGGAGACTCTCTCAATAAAATCATCAATATCGGAATTGAATTCATAATTCTCATAGCAATATTCAAGGATAGCTAAATTTTCAGGTCTATAAACTGAATCATCAAAATTTTCACACTCGTTAAACAAAGATTCAATTTCATAAGCACCCATAAAAGCAACAAATTCTTCTATTTGTTCCACATCATAGTAATCATATATACCATTAGCATAAGATGACAAGGTTTTATCATCATTAAATTTGCATGAAAAGGGAAGGTGTGGAGCCTTCATCCTAGAGCAATAACTATAGTCATATCTCAAGCATAGTTCCCGAGCATACCAATGCAACATATGAATTTGATCCCATAATAGTTTCCCTTTTTGAGTCAAGCGATAATCCCTAAAGTATTCACGTTGATCCAACGTGTCTCCCATTACACAATTGAATGGGGTTTTCTCAAGATTATCAAAGTAGTACATAATATTTTTCACATAACCAGCATCGAGGGTTTTAGGAGGTTCCCCATCTCCATGAGTAGCAGGTACACCTAATTTTTTTGGTATTTCGTGCTCCATATCCATAACTAAAGATAGAGAACAACTTAGAACAACAAATAAAAATTACTTAGTGATAAAGCAAACAAGCACACATGAGAATATTCACCCCACGCTATTGCTCCCCAGCAACGGCGCCAGAAAAAGGTCTTGATAACCGACAAGTATAGGGGATCAATTGTAGCCTCTTTCGATAAGTAAGAGTGTCGAACCCAAAGAGGAGCTAAAGGTAGAACAAATATTCCCTCAAGTTCTATCAACCACCGATACAACTCTACGCACGCTTAACATTTGCTTTACCTAGAACAAGTATGAAACTAGAAGTACTTTGTAGGTGTTTTTTGATAGGTTTGCAAGATAATAAAGAGCACGTAAATAAAAGCTAGGGGTTGTTTAGATAAAGAAGCAATAAAGTTAGTATAGCGAGTGTGGAAAAGTGGTGGTAGGAGTTGCGAAATTGTCCCTAAGCAATTGACTACGTTACTAGACCTATAGCAAGTTTTATGTGGGAAAGGCCACTGCTAGCATGTCATCCCTGACTTGGAATTCTATGCACTTATGATTGGAAATATTAGCAAGAATCCGCAACTACTAATGTTCATTAAGGTAAAACACAACCATAGCATTAAGATATATTGGTCCCCCTTAAATCCCGTATGCATCAATTTCTATGCTAGGTTGAAGCTTCTGTCACTCTTGCCCTCCAATACATAGTCCTATCAACATACAACTAACCCTATGGTGTGATCCACGCACACGCTCATATGATGGGCACCAAAGGACAGCAACATAACCACAAGCAAATTAAACCAATCATAGAAATTCACCAATCACCGATAGGACAACGAAAATCTACTCAGACATCATAGGATGGCAACACATCATTGGATAATAATATGAAGCATAAAGCACCATGTTCAAGTAGAGGGTACAACGGGTTATGGGAGAGTGGACTGCTGTAGATAGAGGGGGGAATGTGATGGAGATGTTGGTGGAGATGGTGGAGGTGTTGGTGAAGATCGCGGTGATGAAGATGGCCCCGGTGTCGTTCCAGCGCCGCTGGAAGATGGCCCCGGCGGCGTTCCTGTTGGAAATATGCCCAAGAGGCAATAATAAAATGGTTATTATTATATTTCCTTGTTCATGATAATTATCTATTGTTCATGCTATAATTGTGTTATCTAGAAATCATAATACATGTGTGAATACATAGACCACAACATGTCCCTAGTGAGCCTCTAGTTAACTAGCTCGTTGATCAAAAGATAGTCATGGTTTCCTGACTATGGACATTAGATGTCATTGATAACGGGATCACATCATTAGGAGAATGATGTGATGGACAAGACCCAATCCTAAGCATAGCACAAGATCGTGTAGTTCGTTTGCTAGAGCTTTTCCGGATGTCAAGTATCATTTCCTTAGACAATGAGATTGTGCAACTCCCGGATACCGTAGGAGTGCTTTGGGTGTGCCAAATGTCACAACGTAACTGGGTGACTATAAAGGTGCACTACGGGTATCTCCGAAAGTGTCTGTTGGGTTGGCACGAATCGAGACTGGGATTTGTCACTCTGTATGACAGAGAGGTATCTCTGGGCCCACTCGGTAATGCATCATCATAATGAGCTCAATGTAACCAAGTGGTTGATCATGGGATCATGCATTATGGTACGAGTAAAGTGACTTGCCGGTAACGAGATTGAACGAGGTATTGGGATACCGACGATCGAGTCTCGGGCGAGTAACGTACCGATTGACAAAGGGAATTGTATACGGGATTGATTGAATCCTCAACATCGTGGTTCATCCGATGAGATCATCGAGGAGCATGTGGGAGCCAACATGGGTATCCAGATCCCGCTATTGGTTATTGACCGGAGAGTCGTCTCGGTCATGTCTGCGTGTGTCTCGAACCCGTAGGGTCTACACACTTAAGGTTTGGTGACGCTAGGGTTGTTGAGATATTAGTATGCGGTAACCCGAAAGTTGTTCGGAGTCCCGGATGAGATCTCGGACGTCACGAGGAGTTCCGGAATGGTCCGGAGGTGAAGAATTGTATATAGGAAGTCCAGTTTCGGCCACCAGGAAAGTTTCGGGGGTCACCGGGACCACCGGAAGGGTCCCGGGGGTCCATCGGGTGGGGCCACCTATCCCGGAGGGCCCCATGGGCTGAAGTGGGAGGGGAACCAGCCCCTGATGGGCTGGTGCGCCCCCCTTGGGCCTCCTCCTGCGCCTAGGGTTGGAAACCCTAGGGGTGGGGGCGCCCCACTTGGCTTAGGGGGCAAGCCACCCCCCTTGCCCCCCTCATCTAGATGGGATCTAGAGGGGCCGGCGCCCCCCTGGACCCCTATATAAAGAGGGGGGGAGGGCTGCGCACCCAAGCCCCTGGCGCCTCCCTCTTCCCCGTGTAACACCTCTCCCTCTCGTTAGAGCTTGGCGAAGCCCTGCCGAGATCCCGCTGCTTCCACCACCACGCTGTCGTGCTGCTGGATCTCCATCAACCTCTCCTTCCCCTTGCTGGATCAAGAAGAAGGAGACATCTTCCCCAACCGTACGTGTGTTGAACGCGGAGGTGCCATCCATTCGGCGCTCGGTCATCGGTGATTTGGATCACGACGAGTACGACTCCATCACCCCCGTTCTCTTGAACGCTTCCGCTCGCGACCTACAAGGGTATGTAGATGCACTCCTTTCCTCTCGTTGCTAGAAGACTCCATAGATTGATCTTGCTGATGCGTAGAAAATTTCAAATTCTGCTACGTTCCCCAACAGTGGCATCATGAACTAGGTCTATGCGTAGTTTCTATGCACGAGTAGAACACAAGTTGTTGTGGGCATTGATTTTGTCAATTTACTTACCGTTACTAGTCTTATGTTGATTCGGCAGCATCGTGGGATGAAGCGGCCCTGACCGACCTTACACGTACGCTTACGTGAGACTGGTTCCACCGACTGACATGCACTAGTTGCATAAGGTGGCTAGCGGGTGTCTGTCTCTCCCACTTTAGTCGGATCGGATTCGATGAAAAGGGTCCTTATGAAGGGTAAATAGACATTGGCATATCACTTGTGGTTTTGGCGTAGGTAAGAAACGTTCTTGCTAAGAAACCTATAGCAGCCACGTAAAAATTTGCAACAACAATTAGAGGACGTCTAACTTGTTTTTGCAGCATGTGCCGTGTGATGTGATATGGCCAAAAGGATGTGATGAATGATATATGTGATGTATGAGCTTGATCATGTTCTTGTAATAGGAATCACGACTTGCATGTCGATGAGTATGACAACCGGCAGGAGCCATAGGAGTTGTCTTAATTTATTTATGACATGCGTGTCAATATATAACGTCATGTAATTACTATACTTTATTGCTAAACCGTTAGCCATAGTAGTAGAAGTAATAGATGACGAGACAACTTCATGAAGACACGATGATGGAGATCATGATGATGGAGATCATGGTGTCATGCCGGCGACGACGATGATCATGGCGCCCCAAAGATGGAGATCATAAGGAGCAAAGTGATATTGGCCATATCATGTCACTATTTGATTGCATGTGATGTTTATCATGTTTTACATCTTATTTTCTTAGAACGACGGTAGCTTAAATAAGATGATCCCTCGTAATAATTTCAAGAAAGTGTTCCCCCTAACTGTGCACCGTTGCGAAGGTTCGTTGTTTCGAAGCACCACGTGATGATCGGGTGTGATAGATTCTAACGTTGAATACAACGGGTGTAAGCCAGATTTACACACGCAATACACTTAGGTTGACTTGACGAGCCTAGCATGTACAGACATGGCCTCGGAACACGGAAGACCGAAAGGTCGAGCATGAGTCGTATAGAAGATACGATCAACATGAATATGTTCACCGATGTTGACTAGTCCCTCTCACGTGATGATCGCACACGGCCTAGTTGACTCGGATCATGTTTCACTTAGATGAGTAGAGGGATGTCTATCTGAGTGGGAGTTCATTGAATAATTTGATTAGATGAACTTAATTATCATGAACTTAGTCTAAAATCTTTACAATATGTCTTGTAGATCAAATGGCCCATGCTAATGTTGCCCTCAACTTCAACGCGTTCCTAGAGAAAACCAAGATGAAAGATGATGGCAGCAACTATACGGACTGGGTCCGGAACCTGAGGATCATCCTCATAGCTACCAAGAAAGATTATGTCCTAGAAGCACCGCTAGGTGACGCACCCATCCCAGAGAACCAAGACGTTATGAACGCTTGGCAGCAGCATGCTGATGATTACTCCCTCGTTCAGTGCGGCATGCTTTACAGCTTAGAACCGGGGCTCCAAAAGCGTTTTGAGCAACACAGAGCATATGAGATGTTCGAAGAGCTGAAAATGGTTTTCCAAGCTCATGCCCGGGTCGAGAGATATGAAGTCTCCGACAAGTTCTTCAGTTGTAAAATGGAGGAAAATAGTTATGTCAGTGAGCACATACTCAAAATGTCTGGGTTGTACAACCGCTTGACTCGGCTGGGAGTTAATCTCCCGGATGACGCGGTCATTGACAGAATCCTTCAGTCGCTTCCACCGAGCTACAAGAGCTTTGTGATGAACTTCAATATGTAGGGGATGGAAAAGACCATTCCTGAGGTATATTCAATGTTGAAATCAGTGGATGTGGAGATCAAAAAAGGAACATCAAGTGTTGATGGTGAATAAAACCACTAAGTTTAAGAAAGGCAAGGGTAAGAAGAACTTCAAGAAGGACGGCAAGGGGGTTGCCGCGCCCGGTAAGCAAGCTGCCGGGAAGAAGTCAAAGAATGGACCCAAGCCCGAGACTGACTGTTTTTATTGCAAGGGAAGTAGTCACTGGAAGCGGAACTGCCCCAAATACTTAGCGAACAAGAAGGCTGGCAACACTAAAGGTATATGTGATATACATGTAATTGATGTGTACCTTACCAGTACTCGTAGTAGCTCCTGGGTATTTGATACCGGTGCGGTTGCTCACATTTGTAACTCAAAGCAGGAGCTGCGGAATAAGCGGAGACTGGCGAAGGATGAGGTGACGATGCGCGTCGGGAATGGTTCCAAGGTCAATGTGATCGCCGTTGGCACGCTACTGTAACACCCCGGATGTAACTTTCCCAATTTGTACTCCAACTCTTGTCGTTTCCGGCGTTAAGTTATATTTATTTCTCGGGTTCGGGTCTCTGTCTCCGTGTGTTGTTTTCGTTGTCATGCGTCTCATATCATGTCATCATGTGCATTGCATTTGCATACGTGTTCATCTCATGCATTCGAGCTTTTTCCCCATTATCTGTTTTGCATTCCGGCGCTTCGTTCTCCTCCAGTGATCATTTCTAGCTTTCTTTCGTGTGTGGGGATTAAATATTTCCGGATTGTACCGAGACTTGCCAAGCGGCCTTGGTTGACTACCGGTAGACCGCCTGTCAAGTTTCATATCATTTGGACTTCGTTTGA
Source organism: Triticum dicoccoides (assembly GCF_002162155.2). NCBI lineage: Eukaryota > Viridiplantae > Streptophyta > Magnoliopsida > Poales > Poaceae > Triticum > Triticum dicoccoides. The sequence goes on from NC_041386.1 coordinate 591,289,408, forward strand.
TACTCCAACGGTTAACCGAGGGACCGAAAAGGCCTCGTGTGTGTTGCAGCCCAACACCCCTCCATTTTGGCCCAAAACCCACCAAACTCTGCTCCATGTCCTAGAGCGTTCGATCACGATCACGTGGCCGAAAACCGCACCTCATTTGGACTCTCCTAGCTCCACCTATGCCTATAAATAGCCCCCTCCATTTTCGGATCATCTCCTTCCCCGAAACCCTACCCTAAAAGAAATTTCCAGATCCGCCGCCGACGGACGTGTCCGGAGCGGACCGGACAACGTCCGCCGCCGCACCCAGCCACCCGCCGATCGCCACATGGCACGCCTGCCCGCGCCGCCGCCGAAGCCCGCTCGGCCCGGGGAGAGCCCCCGAGGCCCGAGCCGCCGCCGCCCTTCGTCTTCGCGCCCGGTGGCCG
>NC_041386.1:591290232-591305059 GCF_002162155.2 Triticum dicoccoides
CGCCCCACGCTCGAGCCGGCTCCGCCGTGCTCCTCCTCGCCGCCCCGGGCCACCGCCTCCTCCGGCGCTGACCTCGCTGCCCGCCGACGCCGGCAAGTCCCCGGCGAGCTCCTCCACAGTCCGGCCGCCACTGTTCCGGCGAACCCCGGCGACCTCCTCGGGAAGCGTGCTGGATCTGAGATCTAGGAGGAGGCGGTTGACTTTCTCTCCCGAACCCTAGTTTTTCGGGCATACTTTGACCAGTGATAACTCCGCATCCGTAGCTTCGTTTTGGACATATAGTATATCAAAATGTTTGTCTCGACGAGTACATCATTTCATTCCATTGCATCATTTTCATTTGAGTTCATATTGATGCCCAAAATGCTGTTAGAAGGAGGCTTCGTGAGTGAATTGTCAGATCTGCTAGTCCATCTTAGACTTTTGTCATTTTTGCCATGATTATTGTGTGCATGCTATGCATGTGAGTCCTTCATATGTTTTGTTAAGCATTTTGTCTTCTTTCCAGAGGTGCAACGCATGCATTTTTAGGATGTGTGTGGTGACTTGTGCAAGCTTGCAAAGTGAGGCACCCGGTAATCTGTTTTCAGGGACTTAGTTGTTTTCACTAAGTCTGGGATTATTTAGTTCATGATGCCATATGTTCAGCTTGTTTCCTAGTGATCCGTGCCTCTTTTGAGGATGATCAGTAAAGGAGTTTTGTTAAACCTGTTATGCTCTATCCATCCATGTCTTTGTTTGCAATTATGGAGCACCCTAGCTTGAGTCAATCGAGCTCTACTTTTGCTTCGTTGGGAATCTGGGCAGATCGTCAACTCGTTTGCGATTTTGCCGGTGTTGTGGTAGTTGATCCGTGCATGCTATGTCATTGTTCTTGCCATGTATAGCTAGCATTTTGTGCCTTCTTATTGGATGTATGCTTGCCTTGCCATGACTTGCACCGTAGTGAGTGCATCGAGCTTGTTTACATGCCTTCGTGAGTTATATTTCAGCATGTCTCAGTTTTCACTAAGTCTGAAAACTGATTGTGTTTTAGCTATGTTCGTGTGCCCGTTAGTATATTTTGTGATCCCTTTTGGCCTCAGGTCACTTAGGGACTTTTGTTAAGCTTGTTGAGTAGCTCCATGCCATGTTCTTACTTATCTTAATCAGGTCATGTATCATGTTATTTTGCTGCTCCGAAGAGGGCTTCATGATCTGAAATTTCAGACAAGTGTTAATTTCACTAAGTCTGGAATCTGTTTTGCATTTGCGTTTTTGCCATGCTTGTTTGAACCTCATAATGGATGAATTGGCCGTGGCTTAGTGCTAGTCTTTTGTTAAGCATCTTGTGTGCATCACTGCCATGTATTTTGTTGTCATGTTTGGTGGCTGTGGCATATTCGTTGCATTGCGTTTAGATGCCTACTTGCTGTAAATCGCAGACCAGTGTCATATCTTAAAACGCTTGCCATTTCCAAACCGTAACTCCGATTCCGATGATCTTTATATCGTTTTCAAGCGATTTCATCTCATCTTTCCAGTGGCACCCTTGGGATTCCAAGTTGAGGCCAGGTTCATGCATTTCCTGTCATATCTTGCATTTTGCATCCCGCATCGCATCCCGCATAGCATATCATCATTTTATCATATTGCTTGGACTTGCACGTGGTTGATTGTACCCTTGTTGCTTGTTTGTCTTGTTGGGTAGAGACGGGAGACGAGTTAGCTACCGAGGAGCCCGTTGAGTTTGCTTCTGAGGATCCAGTCAACTCTGACAACTATGCAGGCAAGATGATCATACCCTCGAAATCACTACTATCTTTGCTATGCTAGTTTGCTCGCTCTTGCTATGCCAATGCTACGATGCCTACCTTTTGCTTGTCAGCCTCCCAATTGCCATGTTGAAACTCTAATCCACCATGTCCTAGCAAACCGTTGATTGGCTATGTTATCGCTTTGCTCAGCCCCTCTTATAGCGTTGCTAGTTGCAGGTGAAGATTGGAGCCGTTCCTTGTTGGGACATTTAAATACTTGTTGGGATATCATTATCTTGCTATGTTATCTTAATGCATCTATATACTTGGTAAAGGGTGGAAGGCTCGGCCTCTCGCCTAGTGTTTTGTTCCACTCTTGCCGCCCTAGTTTCCGTCATATCGGTGTTATGTTCCCGGATTTTGCGTTCCTTACGCGGTTGGGTTATAATGGGAACCCCTTGATAGTTTGCCTTGATTAAAGCTTTTCCAGCAATGCCCAACATTGGTTTTACCATTCGCCACCTAGCCTTTTCTTTCCCTTGGGTTCTGCAGACTCAAGGGTCATCTTATTTTACCCCCCCCCCCCGGGCCAGTGCTCCTCTGAGTGTTGGTCCAACCGAGCGATGTCCGGGGCTACCAGGGGCAACTCTGGGCTGGCCTACCCGTCGTCTTGCTCATCTGAGTGTGCCCTGAGAAAGAGATATGTGCAGCTCCTATCGGGATTTGTCGGCACATTCGGGCGGTGTTGCTGGTCTTGTTTTAACCTGTCGAAGTGTCTTGAGTTACCGAGATACCGAGTCTGATCGGAACGTCTTGGGAGGAGGTCTATTCCTTCGTTGACCGTGAGAGCTTGTCATGGGCTAAGTTGGGACTCCCCTGCAGGGATTGAACTTTCGAAAGCCATGCCCGCGGTTATGGGCGGATGGGAATTTGTTAATGTCTGATTGTAGGTAACTTAAACCTTAATTAATTAAAATGAATCAATTGAGTGCGTTGCCGTGATGGCCTCTTCTCCGCGGAGTCCGGGAAGTGGACACGGTGTTGGAGTTATGTTTGCGCAGGTTGTTCCTTCTAGCTTCTCGCTCGCACTTCGCCTCCTCTTCTCGCTCTCCTTTGCGAATAAGTTAGCCACCATATATGCTAATCGCTTGCTGCAGCTCCACTTATATTTGCCTTACCCTTCCTATAAGCTTAAATAGTCTTGATCGCGAGGGTGTGAGATTGCTGAGTCCCTGTGGCTCATAGATACTATAACTCCAGATGCAGGTCCAGGTGATTCCGCTCCAGGTGACGAGTACGAGCTCAAGTGGGAGTTCGACGAGGACTCTCAGCGTTATTATGTTTCCTTTCCCGATGATCAGTAGTGGTGCCTAGTTGGGGTTCGATTCAGGGCCTTGTCGCATGTTGGGTTTTCTTCTATTTTGGCGCCATAGTCGGGCCATGAGTGTTTGTATGATGGATGTTATTTCTGTACTTTGATGTGACGTGACGAGTGTAAGCCAACTATGTTCCTCCCCCTTTTTATTATATATTACATGGGATGTTGTAATGATTGCCTGACTTGCGACATTGCTTTCAATGCGGTTATGTCTCTAAGTCGTGCCTCGACACGTGGGAGCTATAGCCGCATCGAGGGCGTTACAAGTTGGTATCAGAGCCTTCCCCGACCTTAGGAGCCCCATTGCTTGATCATTTTTAGCAGCCGAGTTGTGTCTAGAAAAATGTTTTGAGTCTTTAGGAATTATATACCGGAGAGCTTAGGAATTCTTTTTACTTCCCAGTCTCCTCATTGCTCTGGTAAGGCATCCTGACGTAGAGTTTTGACTCTTCTCTTCTCAAATTTCACTAAAAAAAATTTAGGATCACGCGAGTATCTTGGAATCGTTCCGATGGCTTATGATGAGAACATTGTCTTGGTGCCTCCTGTCAGGGGTTTAGTGGAAGTGTCCCGGGGAGTTGAGCTCTAAGGTGTTGTCATCATAATTTTATCGCTGCAATTCTGGAATACTTGAGATATGTTCGCCGACATCAAAAATCTCTTTTATGCAGTTCGTTGGTGAGATAACCTCGACGCCACCCAGTACTGGGGCAGGAGTTCGGGAGTATCGCCATAACTTGTATAACGGATGCTTTTCGAAGGTTGAGGTAGATGGTTTCCGAAGTTTTCTCGGTTATGTGTTGAAGGATGGATACAGCTGGATGTAGGATTTGCTACTTTGGGTGAGATATTATGCTTCCCCTGTATCCCCAACACCTGATTGCATAACCGGAAAGGTTCGGGAGTTTCATAGGTGGGAATTCTAGTAGCTCTAGTTCTTCTTCCACGGATATTGGTTTGAGATTGGGATTTCTTACCGATTATTCGTTCTTGATCCGTACCTTGTTGATTTATTTCTCTACCTTAATTCTACGTGGCTTCTCAATTTATGGATATGTGACCATTTCAAGAGGAATACATTCATTCATTTTGTTCGGATGTGAAGACTATATGTTGCAATTTTCATTCCGTTGGTTTCAGCTTCATTTATCTGTCTATGTGCTAACAGTGGTCAACCTCTTCAGGATGGCTCCCGCTAAGAGCGCCAGTCAGAACCAGAATCAAGATCCGCCACCACCTCCACCTCCTCCAGAGGCATGGCAAGCTGTGATGGCCGCAACCAATGCAAACACTCAGCTGATCATGCAAATTCTCCAAGAGAGCCATCAAGGCAGTCAAGGGAATCAAGGCAACAATCAGAGTCACTTTGCTACACTCAACCAGTTCCTTGCTAACGGGCCAAAGACTTTCAGTAATTGTGTTGAGGCAACCGATGCTGACGATTGGCTTGTGGATCTGTGTCAGCATTTCGAGTACAGCAACGTCAGGCCTGAGGACTTTGTCAAGTTCGCTTCCTTCCAACTCAAAGATCAAGCTGCAGAATGGTTCCAGCAGTACAAGGATTCCAGAGGTGGACGTGTTATCACTTGGGATGATTTTCGTCGAGATTTCCGAGCTCATCATATTCCGCAGAGCGTGGTTGAAAGCAAGCGTGAGGAATTCCACAATCTGAAGCAAGGCTCTTTGTCTGTCTATGACTACAACAAGTTGTTCCAGAAGCTTGCCCGCTTTGCCAAGCAGGACGTGCCTGATGAGAAGAGCATGATATATCAGTTCAGGGGTGGTCTTAGAGAAGATATTCAGCTCGCTCTTGTTCTCTTTGAGCCCTTGAGGTAAGATGAGTTCTACAACATGGCACTGAAGCAAGAGGCTGCTTAATTGAGGTGTGATGCTTCCAGGAAGCGAGTCAGAGATGTTACTCCTTCTTCCTCTACTCAAGTGGCCAAGCAGCAGAAGTTTTGGCTTCCTCCTCCTCCGTTTCGTTAGCCGTTTCAGCAGAAGAGCAAAGGTGGCAGTGGTTCTTCCCACCCACCCAACCCAGGCTTTCACAACAAGACTTCGTCTCAAGCTCCAAGATCGAGTGCTCCGTATCACCGTCCGCTTTTAGAGGTCACGTGCAACAAGTGCCAACAGAAGGGTCACTATGCCAACAAGTGTTTCAACCAGAGGCGTCTTCCTCCTCCTCCTCCTGTGAGATCGGCAAGTACAGCTGTGGTCAAGCATAACCCCAAGTCCGCCAAGGTCAACTTGCTGAATGCAGCTCAGGCAGAGGAATCACCAGATGTGATCATGGGTAACCTTCCTGTTAATGACATTCCCGCAAGAGTTCTTTTTGACACTGGTGCATCTTTATCATTTTTGTCGAAGCCTTTTGCATCCATGCATGATGTGCATACTATTGATTTGCCTAAGCCGATAGCGGTTTCTTCTCCGGGTTTGTTCATGAACACCAAAATGATGGCTCCGGATGTTTCTATCACATTGGGTGACTACAAGTTTCTTTCTTCTCCTATGGTGCTTGGTAACTCGGATATTGATCTTATTCTCGGGATGGATTGGCTTTCTAAGCACAAGGCTCAGCTTGATTGTGCAGCCAGGCAGATTCAATTGACTCATTCCTCTGAGGATGTTATTGTCTTTGCAGCTCGGGATAATTCCATCCGTCTGTTTTCTCTCAATGAGAAGGGTGAATTGGATGCCATCTCTCAAATTCCAGTCGTTTGCGAATATCAAGACGTCTTTCCAGAAGAGCTTCCAGGAATGCCTCCGCACTGGCCAGTTGAATTCGTTATTGATCTTGAGCCTGGTACGGAACCTGTGTGCAAACGTCCTTACAAGCTCAGACCTGAAGAGTTGAAGGAGCTGAAGAAGCAACTCAATATGCAAGAGAAAATGGGTCTCATCCGTCCTAGTTCTTCTCCGTGGGGTTGTGGTGTTCTTTTTGTGAAGAAGAAGGATGGAACGGACCGACTTTGTGTTGATTACCATCTAGTGAACAAGAAGACCATCAAGAACAAATACCCACTTCCCAACATCAATGAGCTATTCGAACAACTCAAAGGTGCCCAAGTATTCTCCAAGTTTGATCTCCGTATGGGTTATCACCAGATTCGCATTCGTGAAGAAGATATTCCCAAGACAGCATTCAGAACAAGCTTTGGTTCATATGAATACACTGTCATGTCTTTTGGCCTCGCCAACGCTCCTCCGACGTTCTCTCGCATGATGAACTTCATCTTCAATGCCTAGACCAATGACTTCGTTTTGGTCTATCTCAACGACATTCTGGTTTTCTCGAAGAACAAGGAAGATCATGCCAAGCACTTGCGTTTGGTTCTTGATAAGCTCAGAGAACATCAGTTCTACGCCAAGTTCTCCAAGTGTGAATTTTGGCTTGATGAGGTTCTTTATCTTGGTCATATCATCTCTGCCAAGGGCATTGCCGTGAATCCTGAGAAGGTGTCTGCAATTGTGAATTGGGAACCTCCTCAGAACGTGAAGCAACTCCGTAGCTTCCTCGGTCTCGCAAGCTATTGCCGAAGATTCATTGAAAACTTTTCTAAGATCACGAAGCCTATCTCTAATCTTCTTCAGAAGCACGTCAAGTACGTTTGGTCTCCGGAGTGTGATATTTCTTTCAACACTTTGAAAGAGAAATTGATCACCGCTCCAGTTCTGACTCCGCCTGATGAATCCAAACTGTACGAGGTCTTTTGTGATGCCTCTCTCCAAGGTCTTGGCGCAGTATTGATGCAAGAGAAGAAAGTTGTTGCTTATACATCTCGCCAGTTGAAGCCTAATGAGAAGAACTACCCCACTCATGATGTCGAGTTCGCGGCAGTTGTGCATGCTCTTTTGACTTGGAGACATCTTCTATTAGGAAGAAAAGTGGACATTTTCACTGATCACAAGAGTCTCAAGTACATCTTCACTCAGCCTAATCTCAACCTCAGGCAAACTCGATGGGTAGAAATGATTCAAGAGTATAATCTGAGTATTGAGTATACTCCAGGCAAGGCCAATGTGATTGCTGACGCTTTGAGCAGGAAGGCTTACTGCAACAGTCTTATTCTCAAGCCTTATCAACCCGAGCTTTGTGAAGCTTTCCGCAAACTTAATCTGCAAGTTGTTCCTCAAGGTTTCCTCGCCAACCTTCAAGTTTCTCCTACCTTGGAAGACCAGATTCGCCAAGCCCAGCTTCTTGATGCTATGGTGAAAAAGGTGAAGATTGGGATTGCCAGGAGTCAGTCCAAGTACAAGTGCTACCGCCTTGATGACAAGGACACTCTCTTCTTCGGGGATCGTATTGTTGTACCCAAAGGTGACCTCCGTAAAGTGATCATGAACGAGGCTCACAATTCTCTCCTCTCCATCCACCCTGGGAGCACGAAGATGTATCAGGACCTTAAGCAAGCTTATTGGTGGACTCGAATGAAGCGTGAGATCGCTCAATTCGTGAATGAATGTGATGTCTGCAGAAGAGTGAAGGCAGAACACCAAAGGCCAGCTGGTCTTCTCCAACCTCTTGCCATTCCAGAATGGAAGTTTGACCACATTGAAATGGACTTCGTGACTGGGTTTCCAAAGTCCAAGCGTGGCAATGATGCTATATTTGTTGTCATCGACAAACTCACCAAAGTGGCTCACTTTCTGCCTATCAAAGAGTCGATCACTGCAGCTCAATTGGCGGAACTCTATACCTCTCGCATTGTCTCTCTGCACGGTATTCCTCAAGTGATCTCTTCAGACTGTGGCAGCATCTTTACCTCGAAGTTTTGGGATTCTTTCCAGAAGGCCATGGGCACTAACATCCGCTTCAGCACTGCTTTCCATCCTCAAACAAGCGGTCAAGTCGAGCGTGTCAACCAGATTCTTGAAGATATGCTCAGGGCTTGTGTGATCTCCTTCGGCATGAAGTGGGAGGATTGTCTTCCTTATGCTGAATTCTCCTACAACAACAGTTTTCAAGCAAGTTCGGGCAAGGCCCCTTTTGAAATTCTGTATGGCAGGAAGTGCCGTACCCCTCTCAACTGGTCTGAAACCGGTGAACGTCAGCTTTTGGGTAATGACTTAATCACAGAAGCAGAAGAAATGTGCAAAGTCATTCGTGAGAACCTCAAAGCGGCCCAATCCCGCCAGAAGAGTTACTATGATAGTAAGCACCGTGATTTGGCTTTCGAGATCGGAGATCATGTGTACCTCCGTGTCTCTCCTATAAAAGGTACTCGTCGCTTCGGTATCAAAGGGAAGCTTGCCCCTAGATACATGGGACCTTTCAAGATTGTCAGCAAGAGAGGCGACCTCGCCTATCAACTCGAGCTTCCTTCAAACTTTGCAAATGTTCATGACGTGTTCCATGTCTCTCAGCTTCGAAAGTGCTTCAAGACTCCTGACCGCACCGTCAACTTCGAGGACATTGAGCTCCAAGAAGATCTCTCTTATCGTGAGCACCCAGTTGCTATTCTTGAAGAGACTGAATGCAAGACTCTCAACGCGAGGGTGCGAGATTGCTGAGTCCCTGTGGCTCACAGATACTATAACTCCAGATGCAGGTCCAGGTGATTCCGCTCCAGGTGACGAGTACGAGCTCAAGTGGGAGTTCGACGAGGACTCTTAGCGTTATTATGTTTCCTTTCCCGATGATCAGTAGTGGTGCCTAGTTGGGGTTCGATTCAGGGCCTTGTCGCATGTTGGGTTTTCTTCTATTTTGGCGCCATAGTCGGGCCATGAGTGTTTGTATGATGGATGTTATTTCTGTACTTTGATGTGACATGGCGAGTGTAAGCCAACTATGTTCCTCCCCCTTTTTATTATATATTACATGGGATGTTGTAATGATTGCCTGACTTGCGATATTGCTTTCAATGCGGTTATGTCTCTAAGTCGTGCCTCGACACGTGGGAGCTATAGCCGCATCGAGGGCGTTACAGCTACCTCTACATTTACCTACGGGATTAGTTTTAAACCTCAATAATTGTTATTTAGTGCCAACTTTGAGCATGAACATTGTATCAAGATCTCGTTTAATTCGAGATGGCTACTCATTTAAATCCAAGAATAATGATTGTTCTATTTATATGAGAGATATGTTTTATGGTCATGCCCCGCTGGTGAATGGTTTATTCTTAATGAATCTCGAGCGTAATGTTACACATATTCATAGTGTGAATACCAGAAGATGTAAGGTTGATAATGATAGTCCCACATACTTGTGGCACTGCCGCCTTGGTCACATAGGTGTCGAACGCATGAAGAAGCTCCATGCAGATGGACTTTTGGAGTCTCTTGATTATGAATCATTTGACACGTGCGAACCATGCCTCATGGGTAAAATGATCAAGACTCCATTCTCAGGAATAATGGAGCGAGCAACCAACTTATTGGAAATCATACATACTGATGTGTGCGGTCCAATGAGTGTTGAGGTTCGCGGTGGCTATCATTATGTTCTCACTCTCACTGATGACTTGAGTAGATATGGGTATGTCTACTTAATGAAACACAAGTCTGAGACCTTTGAAAAGTTCAAGGAATTCCAGAGGTTGAGAATCAACGTGACAGGAAAATAAAGTTCTTACGATCAGATCGTGGAGGGGAATATTTGAGTCACGAATTTGGCACACACTTAAGGAAATGTGGAATAGTTTCACAACTCACGCCGCCTGGAACACCTCAGCGAAATGGTGTGTCCGAACGTCATAATCGCACTCTATTGGATATGGTGCGATCTATGATGTCTCTTACCGATCTACCGCTCTCTTTTTGGGGCTATGCTTTAGAGACTGCCGCATTCACTTTAAATAGGGCTCCGTCGAAATCCATTGAAACGACACCGTATGAATTATGGTTTGGGAAGAAACCTAAGCTGTCATTTATAAAAGTTTGGGGATGTGATGCTTATGTCAAGAAACTTCAACCTGAAAAGCTCGAACCCAAGTCGGAAAAATGCGTCTTCATAGGATACCCTAAAGAAACTATTGGGTATACCTTCTACCTCAGATCCGAAGGCAAGATCTTTGTTGTCAAGAATGGATCCTTTCTAGAGAAAGAGTTTCTCTCGAAAGAAGTAAGTGGGAGGAAAGTAGAACTTGATGAAGTATTACCTCTTGAACCGGAAAGTGGCGCAACTTAGGAAAATGTTCTTGAGGTGCCTACACCGACTAGAGAGGAAGTTAATGATGATGATCATGAAACTTCAGATCAAGTTGCTACTGAACTTCGTAGGTCCACAAGACACGTTCCGCACCAGAGTGGTACGACAACCCTGTCTTGGAAATCATGTTGTTAGACAAAAGTGAACCTTCGAACTATGTGGAAGCGATGGCGGGCCCAGATTCCGACAAATGGCTAGAAGCCATGAAATCCGAGATAGGATCCATGTATGAAAACAAAGTATGGACTTTGACTGACTTGCCCAATGATCGGCGAGCCATAGAAAATAAATGGATCTTTAAGAAGAAGACAGACGCAAATGGTAATGTGACCATCTACAAGGCTCGACTCGTCGCTAAGGGTTATCGACAAGTTCAAGGGGTTGACTACGATGAGACTTTCTCACCCGTAGCGAAGCTGAAGTCCGTCCGAATCATGTTAGCAATTGCCGCATTCTAGGATTATGAGATATGGCAAATGGATGTCAAAACGGCATTCCTTAACGGCTTTCTTAAGGAAGAATTGTATATGATGCAGCCGGAAGGTTTTGTCGATCCTAAGAATGCTAACAAGGTGTGCGAGCTCCAACGCTCAATCTATGGGCTGGTGCAAGCATCTCGGAGTTGGAATATTCGATTTGATGAGATGATCAAAGCGTTTGGGTTTACACAGACTTATGGAGAAGCATGTGTTTACAAAAAGTGAGTGGGAGATCCGTAGCATTTCTCATATTATATGTGGATGACATACTGTTGATGGGAAATGATATAGAATTCTTGGAAAGCATAAAGGCCTACTTGAACAAGTGTTTTTCAATGAAGGACCTTGGAGAAGCTGCTTATATTTTAGGCATCAAAATCTATAGAGATAGATCGAGACGCCTCATTGGTCTTTCACAAAGTACGTACCTTGACAAGATATTGAAGAAGTTCAATATGGATCAGTCCAAGAATGGGTTCTTACCTGTATTGCAAGGTGTGCAATTGAGCATGACTCAATGCCCGACCACGACAGAAGATAGAGAAAAGATGAGTGTCGTCCCCTATGCCTCGGTCATAGGGTCTATTATGTATGCCATGCTGTGTACCAGACCTGATGTAAACCTTGTCGTAAGTTTGGTAGGAAGGTACCAAAGTAATCCCGGCATGGAACACTAGACAACGGTCAAGAATATCCTGAAGTACCTGAAGAGGACTAAGGATATGTTTCTCGTTTATGGAGGTGACGAAGAGCTCGTCGTAAAGGGTTACGTCGATGCTAGCTTCGACACAGATCTGGATGACTCTAAGTCACAAACCGGATACGTGTATATTTTGAATGGTGGGGCAGTAAGCCGGTGCAGTTGCAAGCAAAGCGTTGTGGTGGGATCTACATGTGAAGCGGAGTACATGGCAGCTTCGGAGGCAGCACAAGAAGCAATCTGGGTGAAGGAGTTCATTACCGACCTAGGAGTCATTCCCCATGCGTCGGGCCCGATGACTCTCTTCTGTGACAACACTGGAACTATTGCCCTTGCCAAGGAGCCCAGGTTTCACAAGAAGACCAGGCATATCAAGCGTCGCTTCAACTCCATTCGTGAAAGTATTCAAAATGGAGACATAGATATTTGTATAGTACATACGGACCTGAATGTAGCAGATTCGTTGACTAAACCTCTCCCTAGAGCAAAACATGATCAACACCAGAACTCTATGGGTGTTCGATTCATCACAATGTAACTAGATTGTTGACTCTAGTGAAAGTGGGAGACTGTTAGAAATATGCCCTAGAGGCAATAATAAAATGGTTATTATTATATTTCCTTGTTCATGATATTGTCTATTGTTCATGCTATAATTGTGTTATCCGGAAATCGTAATACATGTGTGAATACATAGACCACAACACGTCCCTAGTGAGCCTCTAGTTGACTAGCTCGTTGATCAAAAGATAGTCATGGTTTCCTGACTATGGACATTAGATGTCATTGATAACGGGATCACATCATTAGGAGAATGATGTGATGGACAAGACTCAATCCTAAGCATGGCACAAGATCGTGTAGTTCGTTTGCTAGAGCTTTTCCGAATGTCAAGTATCATTTCCTTAGACCATGAGATTGTGCAACTCCCGGATGCCATAGGACTGCTTTGGGTGTGCCAAACGTTACAACGTAACTCGGTGACTATAAAGGTGCACTACGGGTATCTCCGAAAGTGTGTGTTGGGTTGGCACGAATCGAGACTGGGATTTGTCACTCCGTATGACGGAGAGGTATCTCTGGGCCCACTCGGTAATGCATCATCATAATGAGCTCAATGTGACCAAGTGGTTGATCACGGGATCATGCATTACGGTACGAGTAAAGTGACTTGCCGGTAACAAGATTGAATGAGGTATTGGGATACCGACGATCGAGTCTCAGGCGAGTAACGTATAGATTGACAAAGGGAATTGTATACGGGATTGATTGAATCCTCGACATCGTGGTTCATCCGATGAGATCATGGAGGAGTATGTGGGAGCCAACATGGGTATCCAGATCCCGCTGTTGGTTATTGACCGGAGAGTCGTCTCGGTCATGTCTGCGTGTCTCCCGAACCCGTAGGGTCTACACACTTAAGGTTCGGTGACGCTAGGGTTGTTGAGATATTAGTATCCGGTAACCCGAAAGTTGTTCTGAGTCCCGGATGAGATCCTGGACGTCACGAGGAGTTCCAGAATAGTCCGAGGGTGAAGAATTGTATATAGGAAGTCCAGTTTCGGCCACCGAAAAAGTTTCGGGGGTCACCTGTATTGTACCGGGACCACCAGAAGGGTCCCGGGGGTCCACCGGGTGGGGAAACCTATCCCGGAGGGCCCCATGGACTGAAGTGGGAGGGGAACCAGCCCCTGATGGGCTGGTGCGCCCCCCTTGGGCCTCCCCCTGCGCCTAGGGTTGGAAACCCTAGGGGTGGGGGCGCCTCACTTGGCTTGGGGGGCAAGCCACCCCCTTGGCCGCCGCCCCCCATCTAGATGGGATCTAGAGGGGTCGACGCCCTCCCTGGACCCCTATATAAAGAGGGGGGAGGGAGGGCTGCGCACCCAAGCCCCTGGCGCCTCCCTCTTACCCCCCGTAACACCTCTCCCTCTCGTTAGAGCTTGGCGAAGCCCTGCCGAGATCCCGCCGCTTCCACCACCACGCCGTCGTGCTGCTGGATCTCCATCAACCTCTCCTTCCCCCTTGCTGGATCAAGAAGGAGGAGACGTCTTCCCCAACCGTACGTGTGTTGAACGCGGAGGTGTCGTCCGTTCGGCGCTCGGTCATCGATGATTTGGATCACGACGAGTACGACTCCATCAACCCCGTTCTCTTGAACGCTTCCGCTCGCGATCTACAAGGGTATGTAGATGCACTCCTTTCCTCTCATTGCTAGAAGACTCCATAGATTGGTCTTGGTGATGCGTAGAAATTTTTTAAATTCTACTACGTTCCCCAACAGTTCCAGCGCCCCCTTCTCCTTCTTCTTCCTTGACCTCCTCCCTAGATGGGAGAAGGATTTCCCCTTTGGTCCTTGGTCTCCATGGAATGGGAGGGGCGAAAGCCCCTCTGAGCTTGGATCTGTCTCTTTGTCTCTCTCTGTTTCTGCGCTTCGGGATTCTGCCCTTTCACCGTTTCTTATATATCCGGAGATTCGTAACTCCGATTGGATTGAAACCTTCGCCCAGGTTTTTCTCCAAAAATTAGCTTTCTTGCGGCCAAAGAAGAGAAGCAACCGCCTTACGGGGGGCCCACGAGGATCAGGGGCGCGCCCCCTGCCTCGTGGCCCCCTCGGGCACCTTCTCGCGTTGATTCTTCTTCCCATATTTCACAAATATTCCCAAAATATTCTCCGTCCATTTTTATCCCGTTTGGACTCCGTTTGATATGGATTTTCCGCGAAACAAAAAATATGCAACAAACAGGGACTAGCACTGGGCACTGAATCAATATGTTGGTCCCAAAAATAGTATAAAAAGTTGCCAAAAGTATATAAAAGTTGTAGAATATTGGCATGGAACAATAAAAAATTATAGATACGACGGAGACATATCATGGGGGCAACCGCTTCGTGAGTGACGGGAGAGGAAGTGGCGGGTCGAGGCGTTCGCCCATTCGGCCTTTGGATCAAATGAATCTTGGTAATGACGTGGCCATTATCTGTGCATCAAGATTAAGAGCATCCCCAACGGGGCGACCCATTTCGTGTGCGGGCATCCGTTTGGGTTAGCGCGGACAAAAAAGTCGGCCCAACGCGCCGACCCAAACGGACACGCGTCCGCTTTTCTTCCGCGGGCGACCCATTCCCAGTCCATTTTCTAGCCGGATTTGTGTCGGCGCGGACACAAGACGGACGCGCGCGCTTGCCTTCTCCTTCCCCCAGGCCCGCTAGTCGGTGGCACATTGGCCTCTCCCCATACAGCAAACCCTCGCCCGCCCCCTTCGTCGCCGATGTCGTCGCCCATTTTTTCCGGTGACTCTGCCAGCTGCCAGCGCCGCAACATCCGCTCAGCAACACCGCCACCTCCCACGTCACCCGCCACTGCCGTCTTGCCACCGGGG
>NC_041386.1:591305652-591371600 GCF_002162155.2 Triticum dicoccoides
GCTCGTTGGACGCCGACAGGGCAACTAGCTGGTCCGTGCGCATCGTGACTCCCTTCGCTGGCCATCTCCTTCGTCGACGCCCGCAAGCTCTTTGACAGTTTGCGAAGGTACAAAATGGACTCCACCAACGAGTTCTTTTTTCACAATTTCCTTTGCGACTCCGACTATTCGTCGTCCGATGACGAGGAGGAGATATTGGATGCCGTGTTGGTCCATAACCACCTCATTAGCCAGCGGTGGTTGTTCCATGGCTCTATTCTGGGCCACCTTTCGGCGTTAAATCACAACCGAGAGAGCGGGCGTCTCCTTCTTTGGAAGGACTACTTTGATACAACAAATCCGTTGTTCAAACATCAGAAATTCCGCTGTTTTTTCCGTATGAGTAGGCATCTTTTAAACCGTATTAGAGAGGGGGTGGTCGGCTCTGATGACTATTTTGAGTGCAAGAAGGATGTCGTTAGAAAGATTGGTTTATGCTCTTATCACAAATGCACTGCTGCCATACGTATGCTTTGCATACGGAGTGCCCGGTGATCTCATTGATGAGTATGTCCGTATGAGCGAGTCTACATGCCTAAACTCCCTGTATAAGTTCTACAAGGCTATTATTGCTATGTTTGGCCCTGAGTACTTGAGAGAGTCGACTCTTGAAGATACAACCCATTTGTTGGCGATGAATGCCAACGGGGGCTTCCCAGGGATGCTTAGCAGCATAGACTGCATGCACTGAGAGTGGAAAAATTGTCCTTCTCCTTGGCAAGGGCAGTATAAGGGTCATGTCAGGGCTTGCACTGTCATACTAGAGGCCATGGTGTCTCAAGATCTCTAGATCTGGCACTCTTTTTTTTTGGCATGGCTGGATCACAATGATATCAACGTGCTTCAGCCCTCGCCGGTGTTTGCTAGGCTTGCCGAAGGCAACAACCCGCCGGTGAACTTTACTATCAAAGGCCACAACTACGATGAAAGATACTACCTGGGTGACGGTATCTATCCTTAGTGGACCACTATTGTGAAGACAATCCCCAACCCTGTCGGAGATAAGAAGAAAAGATTTGCTCAAAAGCAAGAGAGTGCTAGGAAGGACGTCGAGCGTGCCTTTGGTGTTTTGCAATCTCGATGGGGCATCGTTCGGTATCCTGCTAATACCTGGAGCACGCAGAAACTATGGGAGGTGATGACTGCTTGTGTGATCATGCATAATATGATCATAGAAGATGAGCGTCTGGAACGTCTGTACGATCAAGGGTTCCAGTTTCAGTGTGGGAATATTGTGTCTGAGCATGGATGAGCGGCAACGTTTGAACAGTTCATCCAATTTCATCATGACATGCGTGATTAGGAAACTGACGTGCAACTGCAAATTGATTTGGTTGAGTATATGTGGGCTCATGTTGGCAACAAATAGATGTATATTCTTTATTGGGCTTGCAAAACTATACGAGGCATTTTTACTTTTATTTGGTTTGTAAAACTATACTATTTTATTCGGTCAAAACTACGTTAGACTATATGTTTGAATGTAAAAGTTGTGCGTGAAACAATGCAAAAATGAACTATTTGTTAAAATAAGACGGACAGTCGGCCACGCCCGCTCATATGGGTGGTCACGTTGGATGCACTGTCGACCCAAATCTAAAACGGGACGGATACCGGCAGGCGGCTGACTCAAATAAACAAAAAGCGAACAAAAACGCCGCCGTTTAAGTTAGCCCGTTAAAGCTGCTCTAAGTATGCCGGATCGAACGACGACGGATGCGTTGGCTCCAAACGGCGAAGTCGAGATCAAAACCCACGGCGAGGGTCTGTACGCATTTGCGGACATGTGCACTGCCACGTAAATAACCGATGGTTTTCTCCACGGCGAGTACTCCTACTACTCCCTCCGTTTCTAAATATTTGTTTTTTTAGAGATTTCAAATGGACTATCACATACGGATGTATATAAACATATTTTAGAACGTAGATTCACTCATTTTGCTTCGTATATAGTTACTTGTTGAAATCTTTAGAAAGACAAATATTTAGGAACGGAGAAAGTAATAGTGAATAATCACTAGTAGTAGCACGATTTGGCTAGGATGGGCGACGTGGGCTGCATGCTTTGCTAGGCCGCCCCGCGCCCCGATAATTCTCCATCATTGCCTCCGCTGCAGCGTGCTCTTAATGGCGATTAGACGTGGCGGGGGTGCGAGAACGTGCCCCCGCGCGCGCCGGCCCGAAAGATCTCCTCGTTCCGCGAGCGCGCGAGGGGGAGAAGAGAATGCGGGGAGACCCCTGACCGATCGCGCCGCTCCGGGTCCCTGACACGCGGGCTCCACATGTCATCGCCGTTTCTCTTTCCCCGATACATCTCCGAGCCCGTCTTTCTATATAGCTTCGTCGTCCAGGCCGCTTGAGCTTCGTACCTTCTCTTCTGCCAACTCCTTGGGTAGGGTTTGGTCCTAGCTTGTCCATGTCTTCACGAGGTGGAGGCGGCCACGGCCGCGGCGGCGAGTCGTCCGGAGCGCAGGAGGGTGGCCGCGGGCGGGGTGGTGGTGGCGGCCGAGGGAGGGGCCGAGGGGAGGAGGCCGGGGGCGAGCGCGGCCGCGGAGGACACGGCCACGCGCCGCGCGGTCGCTCCGGAGAGCAGGAGCCACATGGCGGACGCGGCGGGGACGGCCGAGGGAGGGGCCGAGGCGGCGAGCGCGGTGGCCATCGCGACGACGCGGCGAGAGGCCGAGGTGGTCGAGGCGGCGGCGGCTACCCCTCGTCGCCCTCGCAGCCTGCAGCTGGCGGGCGGGGTGGCGTCGCCGCGGTGGGTGAGCACGACCCGCGTTACGGTGGCACTGGACCAGGCCGAGCCGGCCAGCAAGTGGCGGCCCCGACCCCGACGGTGGAGGTGCTGGGTGCCGAGGTGGAGCGGAAGATGGTGCTCTCTAAGGCCGCAGGCGAGCGGCCGTCGTCGTCTTCCTCGGCTCCGGTGGCAGCAGAGGAGCAGCGGAGGGTCGCCATGGAGCCTCGGGTGCCGGCGGCGCCGGCCAGTCTGCCGCCGGTGTCGAGCAAGGCGGAGAAGTTCCCGGCGCGGCCGGGGTTCGGGACCATCGGGAGGAGGTGCCGCGTCCGCGCCAACCATTTCCTCGTGCAGGTCGCCGACAAGGAGATCTACCATTACGATGTACGTATGCTTGAACCT
Organism: Triticum dicoccoides; assembly: GCF_002162155.2. NCBI lineage: Eukaryota > Viridiplantae > Streptophyta > Magnoliopsida > Poales > Poaceae > Triticum > Triticum dicoccoides. The sequence continues at coordinate 591,308,828 of NC_041386.1, forward strand.
GTTCGGTGATATATTCGTAAATGTTCATTTATATTTCTTTACGGAGGGAGTATTTCTGAATATTTTGGCGCGCGTATCTTTGTGCATTTGTTTTTGACATGCATGGGTTGACCTTGTGAATTGAATTCGTTGTATTGTAAGCTGTATGTATTTTGAACCATCAAGTGGATTTGGATCAAAATAGAATCAATCACATGTCTTAGCTAATCCAAACGTTATTAAAGAAACAAGCAGATACCAAAATCAGCCAACTTACAAGTTTCATGCAAATTTAAGGTTTCACCTTCAAAAGTGGGTGAATAATTTCTCCAAGCACATGATCATGTTTAATTTTCACCTTCAAAAGTGGGTGAATAATTTCTCCAAGCACATGATCATGGTTAATTTTCACCTTCAAAAGTGGGTGAATAATTTCTGCAAGCACATGATCATGGTTAATTTTCACCTTCAAAAGTGGGTGAATAATTTGATTTCTGCAAGCACATGGTCATGGTTACTTTTCTGTATAACAACCGTCTTCCTGTTGCGCAGGTGACAATTGACCCGGAAACGAGGTCTCGTGGATGGAACAGATCAATAATCAACGAACTAGTTAAATTGTACAAGGAACACTTGGACGGTAGGCTGCCTGTTTATGATGGAAGAAAGAGCCTATATACCGCTGGTGCACTGCCGTTCAAGAACAAAGTATTTGTCGTGAAACTTGCCAATGCCGCGAAAGGGAATAAACGGTAGGACAAAAACATTTCAGTCTTCCTTTTTGTCATCAAAACCTGCTTGTTCATGTAATGGTTTTTACGTTGTACTCGTTCTTGTATTTTAGCGAGGAGGAATACAAGGTAACTGTCAAGCTTGCTTCAAATCTGGATATGTACAGCCTTCGGCAGTTTTTGGCTGGTAGAAGCAGGGACGTGCCACAAGACACTATCCAAGCTCTCGACATCGCCTTAAGGGAGTGTCCCACAACAAAGTAATTTCTTATATTTGATACTTGATGTGGAGTAGTAAAGGAAGTATCGCATTGATACTTCTTTGATGTGGAGTAGAAATTTTTCATTGTTTGAGTTCCCCTATTTTCATTCCTTATATTCATAATTCAAAATTTTGTTTGCATCTTCTTTAAATTGGAACAGGTATGTATCGATCTCTAGATCATTCTTCTCTCAGTCATTTGGACATGGTGGCGCGATTGGCAACGGTGTTGAATGCTGGAGGGGTTATTACCAAAGCCTTCGCCCCACACAGATGGGTTTGTCACTAAATATCGGTACGTCTGTACCTAAAACTGTTCTAGTGTTGTGAAAGTGTTTCTTAATTTTGTAGTCCCTTAGAAAAATCCTGTCATTAATATTTGTCATTTGATTGTTTCTTCTCAGATATTTCTGCAACGGCATTTTACAAGGCCCAAGCAGTGATGGAATTTGCTGTTGAATATCTGAATATCCGAGATGCTTCAAGGTCCTTGATTGATCAGGATCGTATTAAGGTATGAATGATGATAGTTCTCCTTAACTATTATTTTTCCTTCTGTCTACCAAACTAACTGTTGCATTCCTTTTTCTTTTCTGCTTTATAGTTGAAGAAAGCCCTTAGAGGTGTCCGGGTTGAGGCCACTCATCGCACTGATAAAACCATACGCTACAAGATCACTAGCGTTTCCTCAGCTCCGTTGAAGGAATTAATGTACTTATTCACTTTTATACCATGTTTCCTTCATGCACTTACTTTAAATTTTCATTTAGTCATACTACACTGTTAAATTAATTGTGATTATTGATAGTGACCGGGGGTAGAAACGAACTCAGTTACAACTTACCTATGATCATTTGCTACTGCAGGTTTGATCAAGACGGTGTGCGCGTATCAGTTGTCCAGTACTTTAAGAAGCAATATAATTACTCTCTGAAATATATCAATTGGCCATGCCTTCAAGCTGGTAGTGACAGCAGACCGATATATTTGCCTATGGAGGTGCTTATCATCTTCTTTTGTGGCTTGCTAAGTTTGTCTTTTGTATTTGTAGTTAAATCAATAGCGTGTGCCTGTGATTTCTTCAGGTTTGCAGCATAGTTGGGGGACAAAGATATTCACGCAAGTTGAATGAACGCCAAGTTTCAAGCATACTAAAGATGGCATGTGAAAGACCAGCTCAACGGGAGAGCAGTGTTCTAGAGGTGAATAATAGCCCTTAATTCTCACTTACTCCGCATTTGGTATTTGCAGCATAGCATAAATGTACGTCTTGCATTGCTCTCATATCAACATATTTATATGCATTTGATATGAGGAGGATATATGATCTGATCCCTTCTTTTTATCTTGTCAGATTGTTAACAGGAATAGTTATGGCAATGATGACTATTTGAAAGAATTTGGCATGAAAGTCATGAACCAACTTGCATTGGTCGATGCTCGTGTACTACCTTCCCCAAGGGTAACTGCTTTTGAAAAAAATGACTGCATTACTGTCCTTACATTATTTTATATTCATTTGAACTCTTTAATATTTCTCTTGTTAGCTTAAATATCATGACTCTGGACGGGAAAAAGTATGTAATCCTTCAGTGGGACAATGGAACATGATAAACAAGGTATTATACATTTATACCCTAGACCATATTCCTTTTTAGTGACATAATTTCATTTCGGCAACATTGTTACGCTCAGTGTTTATGTTTAGTATTATCAATATCACTTTGCTCTTGCATGTTTTTTGCTTAACATGTAAATGGAGAACATTTGTGTCAGTCTCTAAACTACTTGGTATGTTGTGAGAAGGGAAATATATTAATATCAAGAAGAACTACTTGGTATGTTAGTTGTGATTGTATGTATTTTTTCCATTGATATATGATATAGTGCATTGAAATGACTATATACTCCCTCCGGTCCTTTTTACTCTGCATATTAGAATTCTCGGAAGTCAAACTTCACAAAGTTTGACCGTATTTATATAAAAAAATATCAACATCTGCCATGCTAAAGTTATATAATATGAAACTTTAAGTCATGACACATCTAGTGGTATTGATTTCAGATTATGAATGTTGACACCTTTTTCTACAAAGCTGGTCAAACTTTAAAAGGCTTGACTTTAGTCAAATCCTATATGCGAACTAAAAAGGACCGGAGGGAGTACTTTTTTACCTGGCTGTTTGCAGCGATGTTCCTATATCTTCTGTCTATTTCATTTGCTTTCTGCATCAGTCGTAGTAATACTAATTTCGTTGTTTTTCCCAGAGAATGGTGAATGGAGGATCTATCAACCATTGGGCATGTCTAACTTTCGCGTCTCGACTTCACCCAAATGACATTGGCATGTTTTGCCGTGATCTGGCTCACATGTGCAATAGCATTGGCATGGTAACCTTTTCTTCTTCAGGAATGGACTTCTGTCGGTAGCATCATATGTACTGACTGAATAAATTTTCCTGTACTAGGAAATGAACATGGAGCCATGCGTGAATATCACACAAGCACGCCGTCAGGACACCGTGGAGTCTGCAATCAGAAATATCCATGGCCATTCTGCCCAAGTGCTCGCTGAGAAAGGTCTAAAAGGGAAGCAACTTGAATTATTGATCATCATATTACCTGATATTAGTGGTTCCTATGGTATGCTCTTTAAGTTGATTCTCTGAGCTGATACCTGACTATTTTACATAAAAATCAGTTTTAATTCCAAATTTCTGCCATTTAATGCAGGAAAGATAAAACGGCTTTGTGAAACGGAGCTTGGTGTAATAACTCAGTGCTGCTTGCCTAAAAATGTTCAGAAGGGTGGGAAACAATACCTTGAAAATCTTTCTTTGAAGATCAATGTTAAGGTATGAATCAATTTCTAGCTGTGCAACAATCAGGCCTGCAGAATGCTGAGACCGTTGCTGTTTTGTGATTAGGTTGGGGGTCGGAATACAGTACTTGAAGATGCTTTGTACAAGAGGATACCCCTTCTGACTGATGTGCCTACCATAGTTTTTGGAGCTGATGTTACCCACCCAGCTGCTGGAGAAGATGCATCTCCATCTATTGCAGCAGTATGTTATTCTGATCTCTCACTCGTCATGCCACAGTTTGTTAATTTGCAGTCTGTTTATTTGACAAGAGTTGGTCAAAATCAGATGCACTAATGAATAGTGCTCAACTTAGGTTTCTATTTGTTTTTCTCTTGCTTTTTATCAGTACTATTATTTGCAATAGCTTCGCATTTTGGGTGGGCAATGTCTGAACAAAAGTAGCGATGTTCATTGTAAAAGGCAACTAAGCTTACTTTGCTTCAAAGGAGAAACATATTACATATCTATTTTCCAATTCACTTCAGTACCGATCCTCATTTGCTGTTTGCCGTCTTGGCACCAATAGTATGAATGCATAATGGAATTTGGACTTCTGGAATTAAGGCTTCTAGTTCATGACATCGCAGGTTGTTGCGTCCATGGATTGGCCAGAAGTAACAAAATACAAATGCTTGGTATCTTCACAAGGCCATAGGGAAGAAATTATTGCCGACCTTTACACCGAAACAAAAGATCCACAGAAGGGACTTGTTGGCGGTGGGATGATAAGGTAGTGCAAGATACCGAAGTATTTGCCTAGTTTTCCTTTTTGCCATAGTAACTTTTCAATTTTAAATTTTTTTCAGGGAGTTGCTTCTCTCTTTCTACAGAGCAACTGGATGTAAACCTCACAGGATTATATTTTATAGGTTTGTAAAGCAGTCTTTGTTTTTCAAGGATCATTTCTTAGTCTCTGCTTAATACTGAATCATTTAATATGCAGAGATGGTGTTAGCGATGGTCAGTTCAGCCAAGTGTTGCTTTATGAAATGGATGCAATTCGCAAGGTTCTTCTCACCCCCTTTGACCCTCTCCATATAACGCCACATTGGTCCTTTATTTTCTGTTTCAACATTCTCCGGGCCTGATTCCCTAGCAGCTAGTGATTAATTCATACCGTAACATTGTAATTTCTAATTTGTTTGCTACACCATGTTCTTCTTGCTCCCAGGCTTGTGCTACTTTACAGGCGGGGTACCTCCCACCAGTCACATTTGTTGTCGTGCAAAAGCGGCATCACACTCGTCTATTTCCTGAAAATCATCGTGCGCGGGATCTGACGGATAGAAGTGGGAATATCCTACCTGGTAAGTTTACTTGCTTAGTTAGCATAATATCGGCACGACTAGGTAGATTTGGGGTACCAAGGTGTGTTGAGTTACAAGATTAAAGTATCAAGTGTGCTTTGCCCTCAGGTACCGTCGTCGACACAAAGATCTGTCATCCTACTGAGTTTGATTTCTACCTCTGTAGCCATGCTGGCATTCAGGTGATGTTACATGATCCACATTTCTGTAGTCCTGTACTTCTAATGAATTCGGCAAGTCTTTCATGATGACATGGTACTCGAGTCGACACTGATGCTTCTTTGTTTTCCTTTGGACAGGGAACAAGCCGCCCAACACATTATCATGTTCTTCTCGATAAAAACCGTTTCAGTGCTGATGCCCTTCAAACCTTGACCTACAACCTCTGCTACACGTAAGCTGCTCTAGCCATTTCCCCCCGATGATGAATGATGCATAACCTGTTATCTGTCTATCTAACCCTTTTCTTCTGATGATTTCTCGCTCGCAGCTATGCCCGGTGCACGCGATCGGTTTCCATAGGTACGCATTTGATCTAGTCTTCAAATCTCTATATCAGCTTGCAAGGGAGAGATGCTCATGATCTTAGCCATCGGCAATGTCTTTTGACTTTCTGCTGATTCTGCTTTCTTGCTGCTGTGACAGTTCCTCCGGCCTACTACGCGCACCTGGCGGCCTTCCGTGCGCGCTACTACATGGAGGACGAGTTCTCCGACGGGGGCTCGTCGTCGGCCACGGCCCGGTCGGCGCCTGCGAGGCAGCTCCCCAAGATCAGGGACAGTGTCAAGGAGTTCATGTTCTACTGCTGATGGCTGATCCGTTGCTTGAGAGGACTACGCACGTCTCCACGCCTTTTGCCTAGGACTTGATGGCTGTGTTGCAGATGGCTTGGTCGCACTAGAGCAGTCTCATGAAACTCGTCATGGTTTTGTAGGACGTACGTGTTGCCTTCAAGAACTTTAGCCTTAGGTTAGCGTACGTCCTCTGAAAACATACTGGGGTTACATGCATGTGACGAACGTAGGCCCTTGTATTTTGTGAAGAACACTCGATGGTACTGCATCAGTTGTGGACGTGTCTGCTGTCAGTTGGAAAGATTTTCAGCTAGTTGGCTGTCTTGATGACGAGACTGACATCCTTGGTAGTGGTTTGGTCACGCACCCACCGACGGCCTCGTCGTCACGGCAGCGTGCTATACATTCCGGCCGGAGTCGGAAGTCAGAGCCAGCAATGGACTAGTGTGTGGCTGGCCGGGAAGAGGATACGCGTCATCCCAATTATCGCCATCAGTCGTCGCCTTGCGTCCGTGTGAAACGCAGACGCCGGAAGGGAAGACGACGGTGCGCTCTTGCGGGCAAGGCGGGGAACCCTAGCTAGCTGGATAGCGAGCTCCATCGTCCTCGTCCCCGCTATGACTAGTATTTGCAGTGATTTCGCTGGCGCGTAGCAGTTGGCTGACTGCTTGTTCGAAGATCCCTGAGGACTGATAAGTCGATCGTCGGAGAAAGTGACTGCCGGCGCGTCGCGCGCTGGCGACGACTCGTCGTCTCTGATAGAAACAGGCGTGCCTTAGGTGGTGTGGCATGGCTTGGGGCCGGTGTGGGGAAACTGCGTGTGCTTGACGACATGTACTCGTATCTAAGGGCCCTTTTTCAAGATCGATTAACTTTTTCGAAAAGTGGCGCTTTATTACTTAAAAGGTTTAAGCATTACATCCGGCCTCTCCACAACTAAGATGCACACAGCCAAATGAAGTCCTCTCTCGCACAGAAGAAAAATAAAAAAGGTGAAACACTAAGAAATATGTAGAGTCCGTATAACGCCTAAAGCGGTGGTGGATCAATTCTAAGATCATGCTGCTATCCATATTGGGTAAAAGTATCCTTCAGTGGTGTATACACCTCCGTAAACAGGTCTCGATTCTCCACGTGTTGTAGAGAGGATCATAAACGAAGAGTCCCGGTACATCTGTAGATAACCTGCATCAGGGTAGTACTTTTATCATTAAAAACATTATCATTTTTACATAGCCAAAGCGATTAAATAATGGCAAACGCTCCAATCCTAAGTACCATGTACAAGAAGGATATAAGCCAGAGACTATCTGGATGACTGACCATATAGAACGAGCTAATTTGCATTGAAAGAACGAATGTTTTATTATCTCATCATGATGACAAAAGACACATTGCGGACTTCCGTGCCAATTTCTTTTAATAAGGTTATCTTTAGTAAGAATGACTCCGCGACGAAGATACCATGCAAAGAATTTATTCTTCAGAGGTATCTTCATCTTCCAGATCTTCTTATTATTATCAACTGGCACATCAGACTGGATTAACGCTCTATACATTGACTCCATTGAAAATTGTCCATTCTCATGAAGGTTCCATCAAAAAACATCAGACCCATGTGACAATTACACCATGAACAACCGCTCGAGCAGGATGCTCCACGATTGAAGTCTGGGTCCAATTAATCTCTTTTAAACGTCACATTTGGTGAAAATGATTTACCATGCTGCGTTTTAGTTCATTTTCATCCAGTTTCAAATGCAGCCTACTTTTCCATGCCGTGTGCTGACCAGTCGACACCGTTGAGTACATTATTCCACATATTCAAGACTGCAATGCATGGGTGGTCATGAACATTCCTCACTATTTTTCATTAAAAAAATTAACACAGTACAGATACCACCACTATAAACGCGCACACGCACACCCTACCTCTATGGGCAGACTGAGCCGATATATCATCTTGAGATTTACGAAGTCACCGTAGGCGCCTCGCCGTCGACAGGAACGTCTCCTCCCACTAAAAGCGCATCGCCGGAAATTCTGAAATGAATTCAGAAATAATGCGAGCACCAGGACTTCAATCCTGATGGGCTGGGGATAGCACTGTCCCTTTAACCATCCAACCACAGGTTGGTTCGCCCCATGAGTATATAATAGAAAGTCAACTTTATTTCAAACACATTTTTAGATTGTTCTTTTGAATTTATAATTACTAATTATTTTTTGCATATAAAGTGTATATACACATAAGAACCAAATATTCCTGTCGTAGTAGTTGGCAACTACTAGTAGCACAAAATCTCAGCAACACCCATTTCATCTGCGCCCAAGGAGGGAGAGAAGTGGTGTTCTAGAAAGGTTTACTAATTGTGGCGATGCCAAGAAAATGACGCTCCGGGGATTGATGACTAATCTACCGTATTAATCCTTGTCGGACGATCACTCAATCCATTTCAAGTTTGTACGTGATCCTGCTCTAGTTATGAAAAACTCACAATCGTCAATGGTCTTGATGCTCTGGCTGTGTGCAGATCGATGCCCTCTCTTATCCAACAAGAGGGGACGAGAGAGATGGCGGCCTACGTCTTTGAATAGTGACTTGTCAAGGTCTATCAGATGACAGTTTGGCAACTAGTTCCATTATCATATACTGTATTTAGAAAAGTATGCTACTAATGGTCAGACGCTTTAGGTTCATAATTTTGGATAGTGACATTTTGGTGCAAATTTCCCACAAAGCAACAAGAAGAGTGCGACGAGACGCTGGTGCGCTTATCCCTACCAAGCTGCTCTCGGCCGGAGTATATTCAGTAACTCAAGAATCAAGAGATATATAGGTCCTTCAAAGGATTACGGAACATGAAATGTAAAAGCTCGTATTGCCAGAAATGGGTAGCTCTCACTACTCCTCTGGAACTTCTAACAAGTGTCATGATGGACTAATCAGCAATATTGATCACACGGATCTTGGAGGTTTGCGCGTTAATATGAGAGCATGCACGTGATTAGAAAAAAAATAGACATGCACTGGTAAGATGTAACTGATCAGATTGCAACAAGATTTGGTCGGTGACGTTATAAGACTTTTCTATTATCTTCGTCCTACGTCATGTCATGTACATACCTGCAAAAATACTGGATAATTTGTTCTTTTGCAGAAAATCATGGTAGACAGTTGCAAAATAAAATTGAAAATTAAAACGAAAACGCTTCGCGTCAACCGGGAGATCGAAAGCAAAATGTTTTTAGATGCATCCCTCTATGCGCCATGTGCCTGACTAAGTCATCTGCAATATGACCTTTGTTGCAAGACGCACGAAAGCAACACAAACTACGTTGCAGACCGCACATGAAAAGATATCGATAAAACTATCCGAGGATGCGACAAGACTCGTGCTAAGAGCGCTGAGCGCAACACGAGGCTTGTTGCAGAGGCTCGGTGATGATGCCCTACGATTTTGATAGTTTCCGTTGAACTTTCACTGTTTCATTCACATGACGATCCAGCAAACTACCGTTGGAACAATCAATCTAACCTGCACATCTAGCAAATGAAATTAAAGCAGTCCCCTTTCCATGAAATGCGGGATCACACAAGACTTGCTGAGCTTCACCCGCTACTTGTGTACTACTACTGAAGCAAGAATTTCAGTTATCCGTTTTGTAGTACAACTATACAATCGATCCATCTATATACCTGTACACACAAATTAAGCAAAGCATGTGTAGCATTCACATGCATCCGTATGATTCCATGGATCTCTCTGTCTTTGGTTAGTGATCAGCTGAACCGATCTTGCTGCCATTATTGGTGGCGACGGCGTTGTCGCTGGGACTGGTGCTACCATCCTTGGTGGTGGCTTGTTCCGGCGGCTCCTCGCCGGCAGGGACAGGACCCATGGCCAGGTCGGCCTTGAACTTGCCGTAGAGGTCGCCCCTGTAGAAGTTCCTGGTCCTCCACGCGAGCAGCAGCGAGACGAGGGCGCCCAGCAGGGTGACGCCGGCGATGATGTAGAATGACTCCCTGAAGCAGCGCACGCCGATGCAGGTGAGGTCCTTGCCCCGCCGCCCGCCCTGCCGGAGCGCCTCCTCGTCGTAGCGGCGGCCGGCGATGCGCACGTTGAGGATGTAGGAGCCGACGGGGCTGGCGACGGCGCCGAAGTTGTAGAGCGTGGAGTAGTACTTGAGGCCGAACACCTCGGAGATGATGGCGAAGAGCAGCGGCCACTGCGCCCCGAAGCAGAAGCCGAGGATGACCGACGCCGCGTAGAGCCCGTTGTTGACGCCCACGGCGATGAGGAGGTGCCCCACGCAGGCGAGGAGGAGCACCGCCGTGAGGACGAGCGGGCGGGGCACCTTGTAGCGGGCCAGCACGTACTCGGACGCGAAGCCGGCCACCACGCGCCCCGCGTAGTTCCAGATGCTCACCAGGGACACGAAGGTGGTCACGCTGCGCTGCGGGTAGCCCAGGGACTGCCCGATCTGGCCCAGGTTGTCGATCGCCGTGAGCGTGCCGCCCACGCCGCAGATGGTGGCCACGAACAGCACCAGCATGTCCACGCTGAAGAGCGCCTGCAGGATCGTGTAGTCCTCCCCCCTTGCCGGCGGCCGGAACACGTCCTGGAAGCACGTCGTCGCCGGCGGCATCACGGTGGCTGTCTCGGCCTCGTGGACGACGGCCGTGGTCGTTGTAGTCGGGACGAGAGACTGGGACTGGGACTGGGTGGGCAGTGGCGGCTGCAGGTAGGTCCTGAGCTCCTGCTGGACGACGATGACGATGGGGAAGAAGATGAGGAGGAGGAGCACGGTGGCGGTGACGTAGTAGGCGGTCCTGGGGAACTTGAGCACCTCCAGCTCCACCACGTTCATGACGAGGAGGTAGACGGCGAGCACGATGGAGGCGTAGAGGAAGTAGAAGAAGGCCTTGCGCTCCCGGGTGCTGCTGGCGGCGGCCGGGGTGTCCCGCGGCATGATGCGGATGGTGGGGATGAAGACCAGAGAGATGGCGGCGGGGAGCCAGGCCATGAGCAGCACGAGGTCGGCGCCGTCGTTGTCGGTGCCGTAGATGGCGCGGTAGAGCTGCGTGAAGATGGCGCCGCTGAGTCCGACGAAGCCCTTGAGGAGCCCCAGCACGACGCCGCGGTCCTCGGGGAAGTTCTTGACGGCGGTGACGAGCGCGCCGGTGTTGGCGAAGGACTGGGAGTTGGCGCCGACGGCGATGTAGAGGCACATGAGCCAGACGGGCGGGCGCGCGGTGCGGCCGGTGATGGAGAGGTAGATCATGAGGTAGCCGACGAGGTTCATGGCGGCGCCGCAGGCGAGGACGACCCAGGGCGGGGTGACCTCGTTGATGAGGCCCGGGAGGATGCCGACGTTGGCGCCCACGTCCTTGAAGAAGCTGAGCGTGTTAAGCGTCTGCTGGTCGTACCCCAGCGACGACTTGATGGCCTTGGAGTAGATGGCGAAGATGTAGGTGCCGCCCGCGGCCGCCATGATGAGGATCGACGCGAAGAACATGAACCACCGCCCGCCCACCACGTGCTTCGCGAATTGCGTCGACGGCACTCGGCCGCCATCGCCGGACACCATGGCTCAGCTAGCTCGATTGGACTAGCTAGTTTACAGTTGCTACGAGTGTGCTGGCTGGTTTGCTTGCTGCGGCTAGCTAGCTATATATATATATGAGATATGTAGCGCGAGAATGATCAGCAAGCGAGATATGTCAGCTTCCTATTTTGACCACACGAGCAAAGAAAAATCAAATGGAATCGTTTCCATCCTCAATTCTCTCACGATGGCATGTGTTGTACGAACAGGATTTATCATCATCTTGTGATAAGAAAAGTGCTCCTAGCCGTAGAGGAGATGCTACCCGATCGATATATATGCAGACATATATGGCGGACATGCGATTGCGCCCAAAACTCTACAGCCGTTCAAATCGGTAAGGCAATGTTAATTGGTTGGGTAACTCTTGCACATATGTATCAACCCCCTTTGATGAATAATGGACAGCACCAAGCAACGAAACGATTCACCGAACCCCCCTCCCCCTCAACTTGTCTCGTGAACTTTGAGCACAGCTTCAATCAACAAGTTAAAGTGGAAAAACCACGTCAACTTGAGCAAAGAAAAATCCAATGAGGAATCGAAACCATTTCATAATTTTCATCCATGAATTCTCCCAAGATGACATGTGTACTACGAGTACGACTTGTATCGGCATGCCATAACAGGCTAGCAAACAATGCTACACATACGGGGTGTTTACGGATTGAATCAACGTGTCAGTTTATGGTTGAGTGTTAGTTAGGGAAGTGGTCCCGCCCGTGAAATTTTAGGGGGAGGTTTAGTAAAGTTGGAAGCCTCCCGTAGAATCCCCGTAAAGAGGCGTACATCTAGTTTTGCAGGCTAGAAATCTTCCGTGCATGATCTCTCCAATGGATCATCATCATCGTGTGATGAGAAAAAGGCTAAAGTGCTACTAAATCTAGAAGAGATGCTACCCCATATGCATGCAGATATGGTCAAGATGCAATTGCGCCCAAAACTCTATCGCCGTTCAAATCGTTAAGGAAACATTAATTGGTTGATTAACTTCTGCATATATGTATCGAATTAGGTTTACATCATCATATGAGGGCCTGTCTAGAACACACATATTACCCATTTATAAGCATGGATTTCACAAGAAACGTCAAGCTAGTCCAATGTTATGTTGGATCTTTATACCTTAAAAGGCTGACAATGTGGGGTTTGTGATAACACTCTGGATATCCCAGCCTGAATGATACACTAAGGGTTGTATTTAAGGAGGAAATTGAGGGGTTTGGACAGCCCAGGGAGGGATGGACAAAACAAACGACATGTCGAATTTTTTTCTTTAGTGAATAAGGACTCTAGAACCGCCTAACAATTGTAGCCTAAAATTGCATATGCTTGGTTCAATAATAAGGTGAGGCAACACATATATATATATAGCTCGAAAGAAATTATAAAGTGGTATCATGTATATTTTGTCATGTCTTCATGCATGGTGGCTTTAAAGTGTTGAAACTTCACTTAAGGTTCCTTTTCATTCCTTGTGTGATTCCATCTTCATACTTGAGCATACCCCAATGAAATTGATGGAGTAATAGACATATGGTACCTTTTATGGTTGGAATTATTTTCTCATTTGTTGTGATCTACACTTGTGTGGTTATGGTGTGGTGCACATCTCATTGCTTGCACATGTTTAGTTTTGCATGTCACGTGATAACACTTTGCACTTGTTGAGGTGGATGGTGCACATTTTGAATTATTAGACTATTTTTGTTGGACTAAGCAACTGCATGAAGGATGTATAATCTTAATGATGATATTTGTGAGAATACTCTGTATAAGGAATGGTTGCTTATATTATGTCATGTATATTTCTGAACTTGTTAGTTGTTTTGGGGTGCAAAGTTTATGCATAACTTATGTGTCCACCGAGCCGTCGAGCGTGCTCGCCGAGGTTCACGAGTTTGCCTGGGAGGCTTGGGTTTGGCTTGTCCAATCTCATATCCTAGCCAAATATATGTTTCAGTATTTTAAAATGTTCTTTAAATTTAAAGAGATGCGAGGCATGCATAGTTCTTAACAATAACGTTTTTTACATGATACAAAAGAACGGCCATTATTAATCAGACTAGAGTTTTTGTGATGTATAGCTCATTTCCAACATTTGTAGGGGTCCATTTAGAAATTGACTTTCTGATATCAATTAACAGTGCACCATGTAGTTTCTCTGTTATGACCGGCCATGTCTATGGCCGCAGGAGGCCCACTGGGCAAACTTAGCCCTCAAGTTATCTTAGTTTTATTTCATAATCATGGTTATATATACGACTTGTAAGACTATTTTGAGAATTAAGCAATAAGACTATTTCTATTGCCCGGCTCCCAGAGGAGCCGGAACCCTAAAACCCTAGCCGCCTCCTGTCTCCGCCGCCGCCCCACGCGCAAGGACGGCGCCTCGCCGGCGGCCGCCACGCTCGAGCCCTCGCCCCTCTCCCTCCTTCCCCTACAGCTCCGGCCAAGACCGGGCAAAACCCTAGCCCCTAACATTCTCGTATCCATGTTCATTCATAAACAGTATTTATGGAGTCATAGTAGAATACTTGACCAATAATTATTCAACTGGTATGTGGTTTACATGATAAAAAATGACAATGTACTTTTGAACAACCGAATTTTGGTATAACAATTCCATGTCATATAAACCACATATTAACAAAATAATTCTTGGTCAAAGTCGTGTCCAAACAAAATATAATACATTCTATATAAAGGAATGACGGGAGTATATTTTCAATATTCCTTTACCGACAATACATTATTCGAACATGTAAAAAAACATGTGCACGTGGAAAAAAAGATTTGTGTCAGTCTTTAAAACATATTCTTTAGATTTAAAGAGATGTGAAGCATGCAGAGTTCTTAACAATAATTTTTTTGGCACACCATCAATAGAAATATGTTTCATTTTATGTTTGTACCAGTTAGTAATTTCTTAGAGGTTCACATTGCAAATTCATCATGTTTTTCTAAAACTCCTAAAACTCGGTTATGCAATTAAGCAGAAAAGCCCAACCTGACGCACTCTTGTCTTTTCAGTTTTCACATCTACATCCTTAACTGGCCAACAAGGGCAAATTCCCTGGGCACTAGGCAAAAGTGACGAATTCAGTAGTGAGCCGCTGAAATTATTTCTTATTATAGTCGCATTAGAATTTTTGTGATGTAGCTTATTTCCAACATTGTAGGGGTCCACTTGAAATTTGAATTGGTATAGATTGAACATTTATATACATTTTTTGTGTCCAATATTGTTTATGAATACTGTTTATGTATGAACATTGTATTTATAGACTAATAGTACAATATTTCTGTATATTTTTAGAGTACATGGTAATAATATCTAGCAATCAAACTTAGATTGTGACATATACTAAAATCTCCAAAGTGTCATTGTCAGTTTTTGAGCAAATTAGTATAGGTTCTTTCCCACTTGGCATGGATGAGACGGCATGGACTTCATGCTCAGAACATTAACCAGCTAACTTGACAATTCAGGCAGGCAGTAGGCCATATAACTGGCTTGAAATGGATTGATTGGATACTACAGAGGTACATTTCTAAAAAAATCATCTATATTTATAATTAGCTACCAGGCCCAGGATACAAGTTAATTTTGTATTACATTCAAGATGTCTTCATCTTCACTACTGGATGATGACAAAAGTGCCAAATGATTTTATTTTTTTTGAAATGGAGAAGGACCCCCGGCCTCTGCATCTGGACGATGCATGCAGCCACTTTATTAATTATTCACACAAGACCTTACAAAGTCATACAACAGTAAGACTGAAGCAACCGTCTAGGCAACAAAAGTGTCGCTACTCCTATCCAAGAGATGAAGGGATGCTAATAGTCTGGCCTAGTACCAAACATACCTCGCAGCCAAACCTAACATCTAAGATCTGAGGTCCCATCCAGGACGCCTGCCGGGTATGGGTCACCTACTAGTCCGGCGCACTCCTCAACCAGGACGCCTGCCGGGTCTGAGGCCGCCGCAGCCACCTGCCACCAATCCATCTTCAGAGTTGTACTGCTGCATCTACGTTGCTCAGTCTAGCTGCCGTCGACGCAACCACGACGCCAGACCGCGTCCCCCTCCTGCGCGAGTCCATCTCCGCGCATCGGACGCAGAGTCACCACAGCGCCATGCCGCCGAGACCCGCCGCCATCAATGAGTGAGATGCCGCACCGCTCCACCAAAGTATCCGTCCTCTGATCCTGCATCCAGCTGCTGCTCAAAAAACTATGCCCCCATGAGGGAAAACGACGCCCCAAAAGCACCACCATCGTCCGATCCGGAAACTCCGGATCAAGGTTTTCACCCAGAGCAGCGCAAACAAGTCGACAGAAGCTGCAGAGACGATGTCTTCAACAAGATATGAAGATAACGATGCAAAAACGCCGCCATCGCCCGCCATGACCCGAGTCATAGCACGGTTTTCACTGGCAGCCCCGTCTCCCCACTGTACGCCGGGACTGGATGCGAGAATCCACAACCATCTAGCCGACCACCTCCGGCGAAGAAGATGGCCACCACCTCCACGCCAAGGGTCGTAGCCCCCGACATCTTCGTGTCGCCTGCCTAGTCCAGAGGCCGCTTGCCACGCCGGAACAAAGGATGCGCACGACGACTCGAGGAACCACCATCCAGATCCGAATGGGATCCAGATCGGACACCCTAACCGCCGACGTGATCTCTTCGTCGCCGCCACCAGCACGACAACCCTGGTCGCCACCAGCCTGCGCCATCGCCCCTGGATCGGCCGGAGTGGGTCGCCGCCACCCAGATCCGATCGCCAGCCGAGGAAGATTGCCGCCGCCGCCGCTGCGGCCCGCGGGCTTAGCCTGTGATGCCCTCGGCGGCGGTGGCGGGAGGAGAGGGAGGCTCGGCGGGGAGGAGAGGGGGGCTGGCGGGGAGGCCCCGGTGCGGCGCGGCGCCGCCGCACGGGGGGGAGGAGGTATATCTTTTATTTTCAGTAAGCCACTAGGCTTTATTAATTAACTATAAATGATGTACATTATGAGAAGATAAAACAAATAAGGATCCTGATAATTAATAAATAAATTACACTACCTCTGTTCCAAAATATAACACTTTTTGTAGGCTAAACTAGCCTAAAGTACGTTTTATATTTTGATATGGAGGGAGTATATATATGTCATTGCTCATTGATCAGTTGATATCTTTTTCTCTAGGCAACAATCTGTAACCAGTCTAATAAAATCCCTAACTAGCACTGTGGTTTATAGTAATACCTAGAGATTGACTTGAGTGAGTCCGATTGGATCTTGTTTGTTGGCCGGAGTCCGGCCGCCACCCGCACCCTGGTTGCAAGGTCGTGGCTTTCGTGATGATATAGGTGACATAGCAATGCCACGGCAAGTGCGCTAGAGACTGGCTTAAGCGGCGGGCGGCGGGCGGCGATCGATGCTCAACGAAGCCCTAGCGAGTCACGGAACACTGCAGAGTCGCCGCCTCAATGCGTGTGTGCGCGTTGATGGATTGCGTGATATCCAGCCGTGAAGCCTCGGCCCTTGTTGCGAATTGAGTTTTGGGCTTGACATTGGCTTAGCCCATATCCTTGCTAATGGCCGAAGTAATAAAGGCTAATAAGCCCTCAAAAAAGTAATTAAGACTAATATTAGGCTGTCCGTAATGGAAGTATCATAGATAATATCATGCATGCCAACTAAGCAATTTTGTTGTAAGTGGCATAGAATTAAATGAAGAAAATGAGGCTTGAGTATCATATCATGATACCGTATCATATTAAATGATGTGCTACTTTGTGTCATGCATGGCAATAAATGTAGCCTTCTATGATACCAATATATGATACTCCCCATTACAACCAGCCTTAGTGTTAGCACTCGCTCGCCACCTGCTGCCTGTTCGACTAGTCAATCCGTAGACCATCATCATCTTGGCATGCTTGGATTGTTGTTCAACTTTCTAGAACAGAATCGTATCAGATAACAAAATATCGCCTTTTTTACTTTTCGTGCCGTGATATTCTTTTTTCGAACTATGTAGGAGGATTGCATGCCGTGATATATTCATTAGCAGTTTGCGTGCCATGCCTAGTTCTTTTTTTTTAAGCATCAGTACAGACATAAGCGCTCATATACACGCGCATACACTCACTCATATGAACGCACACATGCACACCCTACCTCTATGAGCACTTCCAAGAGACTTTGTCCACCTAACCATCTCAACCGCAGGTTGGTTCGCATGCCTAGTTCTTTTTTGACTGTATATAATTGGGGAACAGTCACAATCCACCGACTAATTACAACGTCACACATCCTTTGGGGGCCGCTCTCTCCCATCCCTTCGCAGCTACATCAAGGACGAGGCACACTAGCAGCCGGTCGTCGCCGCACCCATGTTGCGCCTCCGCTGCAAGAACGGGGAGGAACATCTCCGGCTTGCTGCATGCCAGGTAGCGGCTCGCAGCATCACCCATGCTATGATGTTGTCTGACGGTGTGTAGCTTTAATTTGCAAAACAAACGTCGCTGGGAAGGGGCTGCTACATTTATTTGCTCCACACTCCGATGCCACCGCTACGCGAACATGGATCTGACTGAGTGCAAACCTGCAAGGCTGCTGGTTACTAGGGAGTTATCACTCGACCGACGGTATCGTCGGCCGGGAACCATATTTTCCCTCGAAAATATCCTTATATATGATACTCACATGACCTAAAAGGAATAATCAGAACGTGGGAACGCGATTTTGTGTGACTAAACAAAAGGTCAAAGTTCGTGAAAAAAAAAGCAAAGGAGCCAAGACTACGCGTGCAGATCCACTCGTTTTGAAAAATCCTGACGTGCTTTCATTGGACAGTTAGCGGTGAACAGAATATATTTCTCACGTACGGAAGTGAGATCTCGAAGTTCTTCACCGCAAAATTGTCTGTTCAGACATGGAGCCGGGTGCGAACCTTGTTTCTAGAGAAGTTCAGGAACAGGTTCCAGGGCTCGTCACAAAGGGAGAAATGTACAGCCGTACAGGACTTAGCATGCGCTAATTATCCTCTTTTCTTACGTATTCTAGGTATGTGCTGTCTGATGTGTGCCTCTTGACTCGCGAGAACGACTCTCCTGCGGTGCAAGGATGGGTGTACGTTTTGCAGGAAGAAACAAAAGGCAAACTACCTACTAGTTTGAAACGTATATATTTCTGCCATAATCTCAAAAGTTCACTCAATTCTAAGAAGTCATCTTTTCATCACACCATGTTTTAATCATTCTAATATATTTATGCATGCGGGTACTAATTGCAGGTAGATGAAACTAAGAGGATAATATATTGGATGCTATGTTTGTGTGCCTTGTCTTCTCTATATGACGTACAAGTAGAACGTACTATATAAGAGAAGAGTCTTATCTACCACCATCCATGATCTTAGAGTGTCACCGACCAAAATCTTGTTGCCATCTTATCAGTTACGTTTTACCCGCGTGTGTCTATTTTTTTCCAATTGCACGTGTGTTCATATTAGCGCGCAAACATCCGAGATCCGTGAGATCAATATTGTTGACTAGTACGTGCTACTAGAACTGAAAAAAATTGTTGGACACTTGTTAGAAGTTCCGGAGAAGTGATAGCTACCCATTTCTGGTCATACGAGCTTTTACATTTCATGTTCCGTAATCTTGTGAAGGACCTATACCTCTTGACTTGAGTTACTAAATATACTCCGGCCAAGAGTAGCTTGATAGGGATATAAGCACACCAGCGTCTCCTCGCACTCTTCTAGTTGCTTTGTGGGAAATTTTCACCAAAATGTCACCGTCTAAAATATGAACCTAAACTCTCTGGCCATCAGTAGCATACTTTTCTAAATACAATATGACAGTGAAACTAGTTGCCGAACTGACATCTAATAGACCTTGACAAGTCTTATTCAAAGACGTCGGCCACCATATCTCTCGCACGTCTCCTCTGTACAAAACCATGACCTATTTGTTACAGAAGACAGAACATGGTGTTCATATTGACTGGTCGATTGTAACTTTTTAACTAGACCAGGATTGCGTACAAACTTGAAATGGATTGAGTGATCGACTGACAAGGATGAATTCGGTGGATTAGTCAGTCCCTAGACAATCTTTTTTTTTGGCATTGGCACAATTAGAAACCTTTTTAGATTACCATGCATTTGCCTTTCTAATTGGACGAGGATGAAGTGGTGCAACTAGTAGTTGCCAACTGCTTGGTAGGTAAAACTTGTGAAAAGTCATCAGAGGAGCTACCTGGATGTGGACTAATCTCCATTTCTCTTCGAGGTTTTAGTTAAACTTGATGTCTAGATTTTCAAACTCCACTTTCCACCTTTGGTACATGTCATTACATTGAGATCAACGGAGCCGCAATTACTAGCACATTTTTTTTAAAGAGATAACCCTCAGCCTCTGCCTGCATTTGATCATTCGTGAGCTAGAGAGCTAACGAGCCGTCCAAATGATGTTTGTTTCTCATACCGTCAAAACTTACTACACGTCACATTTATTGGTGCAAATAGCGGGACGCAAACTCGGACAAAAATCTTGATGAACACACCATACGTAAAAAAAACAATAACTTTTTTTGCGGGTATGCTAACAATAACTTCGTTATCGTGAGAAAACTAGTTCATGGCATGCGCCACGTATCCGTGAATAGTGTATGTTGTCGCACAAGGACTGACTACTCGTCCATGCGAATTTTGTCTAGATGTTGTATGCGCGTTTAGGGCATTTCTAACCGATCTCTTAAAAGTTAGCGGAGTATATACCTTGGTGGAGTATAAATATTTCATTAAAATTTTGTCGCACCTAACCGATCACCTAAAGTTACCGGAGTAAAACTAAATTTGCACAAACTCAATAAATTTTAACCGAAAGATGATGCATTTAAACATAAAGTTAAACATAGAAAGCTCTCGCAACCGAACATTAAACATAAATTTAAATTAGGACTAAACTTAAACAATTTTCGACCGAAGTGGAGGTCGAGCCGGTCCTTTCGGGTGAGGCCAGCCTCGGTGCGAGCTGGGTCCGGGCCGGTGCCTTCATCGTCGTTGTCGGGGAAGACGCTCCGCCACTCCTCGACGTCGATCTCATCGTCGCCGCCCACCTCACCGCCCGCGTTGCCGCCCTCCTCGTCGGAGACGACGATAACTTCGTTCTCATTGATGGTGAATATCACCCTCTCCGCCTCCACGAGCTCCGGGTACTACCGGTGGACCTCATCCATGTAAGGCCTCATCGGCGGCCTCGGCCTCGAGGCGTTCCCTTGCCTCCCGGTCCTCTCGCGCCATCTGAGCGCTCACCACCCTTGGCTCCGGTAGGGCAAGGTGGAACGGAGCCGTGCCGAAGGGGAAGTTGAGCCTCGCGTCGTGGCCGTGGAACCGGACCTGCCACTGGTCATATTCCATGGTCGTGAGCTCGGCCGTGTGGAACAAGCCAACCCACATCCGCTTGTGGGTCTCGTGGTCGGTGATTTCGGCCACCCAAGTCCCCCACGCCCGCTGTCGGACGCCCATGTAGGTCCTCGCCGGCGGCCGCGACGGAGGGAGGTCGGGGAAGTCGTCAAATCACGTGAGGCGCGTGGCGGCGCGCGGCGGGCGGATCGGCCAAGCAGCAGCGGCTCAAGGAAGCGGTCGCGGGCATGGCAGCGCGGATCCGTGATGCGGATCGGCGGGCGGGACCGACGGCCACCACGTCCGGCCATCGGGAGGAGGGAGGGCAGCGGATCGAGGCGGGGGTCGCGCCGACGGCAAGACGAGGGGGAGAAGAGGGGGCGGGGAAAGGAAGAGAGAGTGGGGAAATTTTACTCGTCCGTCGCGAGCCAGAGTAAATATAAGGAGAAGATTGGGGATGGAGTAAAAAAATTACTCCAATAACCATTATAAGGGATCGGTTAGGTGTGGTTTAGAGGAGAAAAAAGCCAAATTTACTCTCTAACGACAGATAAGAGATCGGATAGAAATGTCCTTAGAAAAAGTTATACGTATTTTATTTTTCTTTTGAGTTTTTCCTTTTAAAACAAGGATGTACCCCCGGCCTCTGCATCATCTGGGCGATGCATGTAGGTAATACATTAGTAAGCCTGAAGCCATCATCTTGGCAACACCTATCACTACTCCTATCCCCGTGATGAAGGGGTGCCGAATGTCCGAGCCTAATACCAAACAGACATCGCAACAACACCTAACATATAATGCCGGATGCCCCACCCAAGCCACAACACCTGGACTGGGTTACACACCGGTCCGGCTGTAAGTGCATCTAGTGCCATCCCTAGTTGGTTTTGGAGTATTGACGACAAACCTAGTTAAGGGACTAATGTGTTTGTGAGAATTGCAGGATAACACAGGTAGAAGTCCCTCATTGATTCGGTTTTCCTACCAGAGATGACCCCTAAAAATGTATGAAGACATTGATGTCAAAGGTGGTATGTGAAGATACTCACATTGAAGACTATGACAAGAGAAGACATCGCATGAAGCCTATGGAGCTCGAAGACTTAGATCTTTTGTAGTTCTATTTCTTCTTTGTTGAGTCATAGGAACCACCGAACTGTTAAGTGGGGTCCAAGTGAACCAGTCAGAATGACTGAAGTGATGCTTAACCAAAACCTATGTCTTCGAGTGAAGACTATGAGAGCGAAACTTGTCCAGAGTCGGACAAGTCAGCTTTGCTTGTAGCCCAAGTAAAGCTGCCGCGTGAGTTTGAAATCTGACCGTTGGAACACGTGTCAGTTCCTTAGTGACGCAGGGTCATTTCGGACAAATCAGGTCGGGTTGCCTAGTGGCTATAAATAGCCCACCCCCTACAACCATAAACGGTTGGCTGCTCAGAGTTAGAGTACGGCTTTTGTCGTTTGAGAGCAACCCACCTCGAAGCCTTTGAGAGAGAATTCCTTGCGAGGATAAAGCCCTAACCACCCAGAGCCAAAGAGTGTTAGGCATCACTTAAGTCTTCTTGTCTGTGTGATCTGAAGAATTATTACACTTGAGGACTGTGAATCCTCCAGCCGGTTAGGCGTCGCATTCTGAGCATCCAAGAGACATTGTGGATTGCCGGTGAACGAAGTCTGTGAAGGTTTGGGAGTCTACCTTGAAGACTTACCTGAGTGATTGGGCGAGGTCTGTGTGACCTTAGCTCAAGGGGAATACGGTGAGGACTGGGTGTCCTGAGCTGCGTGTTCAGGACTGGGTGTCCGGGACTGTGTGTCCTTAGGTTTAAATACCTAGCCGCCCTAACCAGATGTACAGTTGTCACAGCAACTGGAACTGGTCCAACAAATCATTGTCTTCAATGAGTCACTGGTTTCATCATTCCCTTCCCTTTACTTACTGTTGGTCCTTGTGAAGTCATTGTATAATTGCACTATCTTTTGTCTTCACTGAGTGACTGCATGTTCTGTTTGGCTTCATAATATCTTCCTACCTAATCCTTACTACATTGCTGCTATTAGTCATTGTGCTTTCATTCCATTGAATACTTGACTATGGTTTGCTTAGTGTAGTCTACCTTCCGCTGCATGGTAATAGGTTTATTTCTATCGTTTGTCTTCATAACTTCCACGTTTTGAAGACTTTCATAAAAATCGCCTATTCACCCCCCCCTCTAGTCGATATAACGCACTTTCAATTGGTATCAGAGCAAGGTACTCCGTTGTTTTGTGTGATTCGGTTTAACCACCTGGAGTTTTAGCTATGTCGACTGCAGGGATAACTAAAGTCTCCGCTGCGTGCCCCGTCTTCGATGGAACTGAATATCCCTACTAGAAGAATAAGATGCGCATGCATCTTGAAGCCATTGACGTCGACCTATGGTATATCGTCAAGAACGGCGTTCCCAAGGCTGGAGAAGGTGTCACTGTTGCTGATGTCAAGAAGTTCATTCAACTGGACTCTACTGCCAAGAATATCATTTGTGGTCATCTGACCAAAGGACAGTATGGCCGCGTGA
This sequence comes from Triticum dicoccoides, assembly GCF_002162155.2. NCBI lineage: Eukaryota > Viridiplantae > Streptophyta > Magnoliopsida > Poales > Poaceae > Triticum > Triticum dicoccoides. The sequence continues at coordinate 591,332,341 of NC_041386.1, forward strand.
GTGCTTTGGAAACATCTAAGCTAGTCTGGGACTGGCTCTCCAAAGTCAACGAAGGCGTCTCAACCCAGAGAGATTAGAGAATCAGTGTTCTTCGCAACCTCTTCAACCGCTTCAAGAGAAATGACAATGAGAATGTCCAGCTCACGTTTGATCGACTCACTGACATCACAAATGAGCTTCAAGCCCTTGGCGCTACTGAGATCACCAAGCATGAAGTCGTCAAGACACTACTGAGATCACTTGACAGTTCATTTGACACCCTAGCCCTGATGATTCAAGAACGTCCTGATTTCAAGACACTCGATCCGTCTGACATACTTGAGAGGCTCAACACACATGAGTTTCAGCTTTCTGAGAAAAGAGATATCTACGGTCCAAACTATGGGCGAACTCGTGCCTTGAAGGCAAAAGCTGTCTCCTCATCTGAAGAAGAATCTGACAGCAGTTCTGATGATCCTGAAGACATTGGAAGGGAACTTGCTATGCTTGTGAAGAAGTTCCAAAAATTCACCAAGAAGAAAGGCTTCAGAAAGTCTTCCCGATCAAGCTCAAGGAATGATGAAGCTTCTGCTCATGAGTACAAGAAGAAAGCATGTCACAAGTGCAAGAAACCTGGCCACTTCATCTCTGAGTGTCCGCAGTGGGACAATGAGAACAAAAAGAAGAAAAAGAGCAAGGAATATGACTCTCACGACAAGAAGAAGAAGAAATACTCAAAGTCTTCTTCCAAGTCTTCCTCAAAGTCTTCATCACACAAGAAGAGCTCATCTGGCAAGGCACTTGCGTTTGTTGGCAAGGAAATGGATTCAGAGGAGGAGTCCGCTTCTAAGGAGGCAGAGGTGGAGTCTGAGGAGGAGTCCGATTCTGACGTCGCAAGTCTGGCTACAGCATACGTCGCCAAGTCCATCTTCAACACTGAAGACAATGACTTCATCACCGACACCGATGTAAATGACAAGGACTACTCCGCTCCTACCTACTGCTTCATGGCACGCGGTGCCAAGGTAAACACACGCACTACTCACTATCAAACATCTAGTGACGATGACTCTGATTATGGTTCAAAACCCAGCTACAAAACACTTGCTAAAATTGCAACTGAACAACAGAAAGCCATGGAACATATTCAAAAACTGTTAGACAAAAGCGATGATCTGTTAGGCGCTGAAATGACTCGATCTGAGTCCTTAATTGAAGACATAAAAAATCTTCATATTAAGTATGAGGAACTTGAAAGTCGTCATGAAACGCTTTCAATAACTCATGAAAAGCTTTCCTATGATTATCTTCAAAGGAAGCAAGATCTTGAGAAATTGAGAGCGGCTCATGAAGATCTTCAAAAGGAAAATGAGTCACTTCGCGCCAAACAGATCAGTTCCGCTCAGGAAGGATTTGAACCACCATGTCTTAAATGCATTAAGCGTGATAATACTACTTCTGTTGCTGAATGTTCTACTGCTGCTACTGTTGCAATATCTTCAACTATTGATGTGGAAACTAACCCCTCTGCTGAGGATGCCACTGCTATTGCTGATGAGAATGCTAGGTTGAAGACATTGCTTGAAACAGGGATTACAAAAGTCTTAAAGGGCATCAGACACTATGTGATGTCCTCAAAAAGCAGATCTTAAACCGAAACCCGAGGAAAGAGGGTGTTGGGTTCGTAAGGAAAATGAATGCTGATGGCTTTTACTGGAAACCTGAGCAGTACCCCAAAACCACATGGGTTGCTGCAAAGGAATCTTCAGCAGATCCATCCACTCTATCTGGCTTCACTTGTGCAAACCCCATTGTCATTGATGAATACTTTGATGCAAACTATAAACTGTTTAAGAATCAGGATGGTGAAGTGTTTGCCAGGTACATTGGTACTAACTGCAGGAATGGACCGCCTATGAAGAAGATCTAGGTTCCGAAAAAGTGTCTGGAGAATCTTCCTGTGAATGTCATCATGACACCACACGTGAAGAAGACAAACCCCAGACCACAAGCTTCATACGGTCCAAAGGCTTCATATAGACAGAGGACTCACCTGAGTCGCACTAACGCAAATGTTTTGCAGGGAAACCATACTCAGGCCTATGAATATGAGCGAGGTTCATCAAACCGCCATGTTCATAAGACCAAGAACTATTCTACTTATTCTTATGAGTACTATTGTCCGCCTGCAAGACTGTTTGCTAGGGCTCCAAAGCCAAAGTTCTCAGATGCTGCACTTAGACTTATTGCTTCTAAGCCACCCTTGAAGATATGGGTGGCTAAGAAAGCTTAACTCTCTTTTGCAGGGAAAGGTCTCCAGCAGAAAACCAAAATCGTCTGACGCTATTGCTGGGGACCTTAAACATCTTGTAGGGCGCAAGATCAAATGCCCGAATGTTCTTACTATGTACTTCGTTCCTGAATCGCTTGCTACTCTCCCTATTAGTCCTAATCTGGATCTAAGCTTTCATAACCCACTGGTTCGTCAAATGTTTTTGCTTCACAATTCTCTTCGTAAAGCCTATCCCCCTAACTGCACTGTAGGGTACGACACCAGCGTCTTTAGAATGGATTATTGTGTACCAATCACATGACTGGCAAAAGAAGCCTTCTTATGGACTCAACCTTACGACCATCCGACAAGAGTCACATCACATTTGCTGACACTGGTAAAAGTAAGGTATTGGGTCTAGGTAGAGTTGCAATCTCAAAGGATCAACACATGGATAAAGTCATGCTTGTTGAATCCCTTGGCTTCAACTTAATGTCTGTCTCAATGCTTTGCGATTTGAACATGATCGTAATGTTTGGAAAATATCGCTGCCTTGTTCTAATGGAATCTGACAAGTCTCTAGTGTTTGAAGGGTATCGGAGAGATGATTTGTACATGGTAAATTTCTCAGCAGGACCACAGCTTGCCATATGTCTTCTAGCAAAAGCTTCGGAATGCTGGCTCTGGCATCGGAGGCTAGGGCATGCTGGCATGAGGAACCTTCACACCCTTGCAAAGAAGAAGCATGTCATAGGCATCGAGGGTGTCAAGTTCAAGAAAGATCACTTATGCGGTGCCTGTGAAGCAGGAAAGATGACGAGGGCCAAACGTCCCTCGAAGACAATCATGACAACCACTCGACCCTTCGAACTGCTCCACATGGATCTTTTTGGTCCCACTCATTACTCAACTCTTACTACTACTGCTTATCTCTATGGCTTTGTCATTGTTGATGATTATTCTAGATATACTTGGGTGCACATAATCCTCTACAAGACTGAAGTGCAGGATGTCTTCAGACGCTTCGCCAATCAAGCAATGAACAATTATGGCGCCAAGATAAAGCACATCAGAAGTGACAATGGCACTGAATTCAAGAACACTGGCCTTGATACATATCTTGATACTTTGGGCATAACACTGAAGGAAATATGCCCTAGAGGCAATAATAAAGTTATTATTTATTTCCTTATTTCATGATAAATGTTTATTATTCATGCTAGAATTGTATTAACCGGAAACATAATACATGTGTGAATACATAGACAAACAAAGTGTCACTAGTATGCCTCTACTTGACTAGCTCGTTAATCAAAGATGGTTATGTTTCCTGACCATGAACAATGAGTTGTTATTTGAGTAACGAGGTCACATCATTAGTTGAATGATCTGATTGACATGACCCATTCCATTAGCTTAGCACCTGATCGTTTAGTATGTTGCTATTGCTTTCTTCATGACTTGTACATGTTCCTATGACTATGAGATTATGCAACTCCCGTTTACCGGAGGAACACTTTGGGTGCTACCAAACGTCACAACGTAACTGGGTGATTATAAAGGAGCATTACAGGTGTCTCCAAAGGTAGATGTTGGGTTGGCGTATTTCGAGATTAGGATTTGTCACTCCGATTGTCGGAGAGGTATCTCTGGGCCCTCTCAGTAATACACATCACATAAGCCTTGCAAGCATTACAACTAATATGATAGTTGTGAGATGATGTATTACGGAACGAGTAAAGAGACTTGCCAGTAACGAGATTGAACTAGGTATTGGATACCGACGATCGAATCTCGGGCAAGTAACATACCGATGACAAAGGGAACAACGTATGTTGTTATGCGGTCTGACCGATAAAGATCTTCGTAGAATATGTAGGAGCCAATATGGGCATCCAGGTCCCGCTATTGGTTATTGACCGGAGACGTGTCTCGGTCATGTCTACATTGTTCTCGAACCCGTAGGGTCCGCACGCTTAAGGTTACGATGACAGTTATATTATGAGTTTATGCATTTTGATGTACCGAAGGTTGTTCGGAGTCCCGGATGTGATCACGGACATGACGAGGAGTCTCGAAATGGTCGAGACGTAAAGATTGATATATTGGAAGCCTATATTTGGATATCGGAAGTGTTCCGGGTGAAATCGGGATTTTACCGGAATACCGAGAGGGTTACCGGAACCCCCCGGGAGCTATTTGGGCCATAGTGGGCCTTAGTGGAAAAAGAGAAGGGGCTGCCCTAGATGGGCTGCGCGCCACCCCCTTCCCCTAGTCCTATTAGGACTAGGAGAGGTGGCCGGCCCCCTCCTCCTCTTTTCCCCTCCGAGGAATCCTAGTTGGACTAGGATTGGAGGGGGAATCCTACTCCCAGAGGGAGTAGGACTCTCCTGCGCCTCCCCCCCTTGGCCGGCCAGCCTCCCCTCCTCTCCTCCTTTATATACGGAGGCAGGGGCACCTCTAAACACACAAGTTGACACAAGTTGATCCACGTGATCGATTCCTTAGCCGTGTGCGGTGCCCCCTGCCACCATATTCCTCGATAATACTGTAGCGGAGTTTAGGCGAAGCCCTGCTGCTGTAGTTCATCAAGATCGTCACCACGCCGTCGTGCTGACGAAACTCTTCCCCGACACTTTGCTGGATCGGAGTCCGGGGATCGTCATCGAGCTGAACGTGTGCTCGAACTCGGAGGTGCCGTAGTTTCGGTGCTTGATCGGTTGGATCGTGAAGACGTACGACTACTTCCTCTACGTCGTGTCATTGCTTCCGCAGTCGGTCTGCGCTGGGTACGTAGACAACACTCTCCTCTCGTTGCTATGCATCACATGATCCTGTGTGCGCGTAGGAAAATTTTTGAAATTACTACGAAACCCAACACGACCCGCATCTCCATAACACTCGACCCAAAATAGGAAGAAGCGCTCATCCAGTTCCTCCGTGAGAACTGGGACATTTTTGCATGGAAGCCCGCTGACATGCCAGGTGTTCCCAGGGGACTGGCTGAGCATCGCCTAAGAGTCGACTCGTCTGCAAAACCAGTCAAAGAGCATCTTCGGCGGTCCGCCGTCCAGAAGAGAAAGGCCATCGGTGAAGAAGTGGCTCGACTGTTGGCGGCAGGATTTATCCGAGAGATATACCACTCCGAGTGGCTCGCTAATGTCGTCATGGTTCCTAAGAAGGACAAGTCGCTCCGAATGTGCATTGATTTCAAGCACATCAACCGGGCCTGCCCGAAAGATCACTTTCCTCTCCCTCGCATAGATCAAATTGTTGACTCGACCGCGGGATGCGAGAGGTTGTCTTTTTTAGATGCTTACTCCGGGTACCACCAGATCCGTCTGTACGGGCCCGATGAGGTAAAAACAGCTTTCATCACTCCATTCGGGTGCTTCTGCTATATCACCATGCCATTCGGCCTCAAGAATGCCGGAGCCACTTTTATGCGAATGATTCAGAAGTGTCTACTCACCCAAATCAGTCGGAATGTGGAAGCTTATATGGATGATATGAAGGAAATATGCCCTAGAGGCAATAATAAAGTTATTATTTATTTCCTTATAATCATGATAAATGTTTATTATTCATGCTAGAATTGTATTTTCCGGAAACATAATACATGTGTGAATACATAGACAAACAGAGTGTCACTAGTATGCCTCTACTTGACTAGCTCGTTAATCAAAGATGGTTATGTTTCCTAACCATGAACAATGAGTTGTTATTTGATTAACGAGGTCACATCATTAGTAGAATGATCTGATTGACATGACCCATTCCATTAGCTTAGCACCTGATCGTTTAGTATGTTGCTATTGCTTTCTTCATGACTTATACATGTTCCTACGACTATGAGATTATGCAACTCCCGTTTACCGGAGGAACACTTTGGGTACTACCAAACGTCACAACGTAAATGGGTGATTATAAAGGAGTACTACAGGTGTCTCCAATGGTCGATGTTGGGTTGGCGTATTTCAAGATTAGGATTTGTCACTCCGATTGTCGGAGAGGTATCTCTGGGCCCTCTCGGTAATACACATCACATAAGCCTTGCAAGCATTACAACTAATATGTTAGTTGTGAGATGATGTATTACGGAACGAGTAAAGAGACTTGCCGTTAACGAGATTGAACTAGGTATTGGATACCGACGATCGAATCTCGGGCAAGTAACATACCGATGACAAAGGGAACAACGTATGTTGTTATGCGGTCTGACCGATAAAGATCTTCGTAGAATATGTAGGAGCCAATATGGGCATCCAGGTCCCGCTATTGGTTATTGACCGGAGACGTGTCTCGGTCATGTCTACATTGTTCTCGAACCCGTAGGGTTCGCACGCTTAAGGTTACGATGACAGTTATATTATGAGTTTATGCATTTTGATGTACCGAAGGTTGTTCGGAGTCCCGGATGTGATCACGGACATGACGAGGAGTCTCGAAATGGTCGAGACGTAAAGATTGATATATTGGAAGCCTATATTTGGATATCGGAAGTGTTCCGGGTGAAATCGGGATTTTACCGGAATACCGAGAGGGTTACCGGAACCCCCCGGGAGCTATTTGGGCCATAGTGGGCCTTAGTGGAAAAGAGAAGGGGCTGCCCTAGATGGGCTGCGCGCCACCCCCTTCCCCTAGTCCTATTAGGACTAGGAGAGGTGGCCGGCCCCCTCCTCCTCTTTTCCCCTCCGAGGAATCCTAGTTGGACTAGGATTGGAGGGGGAATCCTACTCCCAGAAGGAGTAGGACTCTCCTGCGCCTCCCCCCCTTGGCCGGCCAGCCTCCCCTCCTCTCCTCCTTTATATACGGAGGCAGGGGCACCTCTAAACACACAAGTTGACACAAGTTGATCCACGTGATCTATTCCTTAGCCGTGTGCGGTGCCCCCTGCCACCATATACCTCGATAATACTGTAGCGGAGTTTAGGCGAAGCCCTGCTGCTATAGTTCATCAAGATCATCACCACGCCGTCATGCTGACGGAACTCTTCCCCGACACTTTGCTGGATCGGAGTCCGGGGATCGTCATCGAGCTGAACGTGTGCTCGAACTCGGAGGTGCCGTAGTTTCGGTGCTTGATCGGTTGGATCGTGAAGACGTATGACTACTTCCTCTACGTCGTGTCATCGCTTCCGCAGTCGGTCTGTGTTGGGTACGTAGACAACACTCTCCCCTCGTTGCTATGCATCACATGATCTTGCGTGTGCATAGGAAAATTTTTGAAATTACTACGAAACCCAACAGTGGTATCAGAGCCTGGTTATTGATGTTGATGTTATATGCACGAGTAGAACACAAGTGAGTTGTGGACGATACAAGTCATACTGCCTACCAGCATGTCATATTTTGGTTCGGCGGTATTGTTGGACGAGATGACCCAGACCAATCTTACGCGTACGCTTACGCGAGACCGGTTCCCTCGACGTGCTTTGCACAGAGATGGCTTGCGGGCGACTGTCTCTCCAACTTTAGTTGAACCAAGTATGGCTACGCCCGGTCCTTGCGAAGGTTAAAACGGAGTCTATTTGACAAACTATCGTTGTGGTTTTGATGCGTAGGTGAGATTGGTTCTTACTTAAGCCCGTAGCAGCCACGTAAAAAATGCAACAACAAAGTAGAGGACGTCTAACTTGTTTTTGTAGGGCATGTTGTGATGTGATATGGTCAAGGCATGATGCTGAATTTTATTGTATGAGATGATCATGTTTTGTAACCAAGTTATCGGCAACTGGCAGGAGCCATATGGTTGTCGCTTTATTGTATGCAATGCAATCGCGATGTAATGCTTAACTTTATTACTAAACGGTAGTGATAGTCGTGAAAGCATAAGATTGGCGAGACGACAACGATGCTACAATGGAGATCAAGGTGTCGCGCCGGTGACGATGGTGATCATGACGGTGCTTCGGAGATGGAGATCACAAGCACGAGATGATGATGGCCATATCATATCACTTATATTGATTGCATGTGATGTTTATCTTTTTATGCATCTTATCTTGCTTTGATTGACGGTAGCATTATAAGATGATCTCTCATTAAATTATCAAGAAGTGTTCTCCCTGAGTATGCACCGTTGCCAAAGTTCGTCGTGCCCAGACACCACGTGATGATCGGGTGTGATAAGCTCTACATCCATCTACAACGGGTGCAAGCCAGTTTTTGCACACGCAGAATACTCAGGTTAAACTTGACGAGCCTAGCATATGCAGATATGGCCTCGGAACACGGAGACCGAAAGGTCGAGCGTGAATCATATAGTAGATATGATCAACATAACGATGTTCACCATTGAAAACTACTCCATCTCACGTGATGATCGGTTATGGTTTAGTTGATTTGGATCACGTAATCACTTAGAGGATTAGAGGGATGTCTATCTAAGTGGGAGTTCTTAAGTAATATGATTAATTGAACTTAAATTTATCATGAACTTAGTACCTGATAGTATCTTGCTTGTTTATGTTGATTGTAGATAGATGGCTCGTGCTGTTGTTCCGTTGAATTTTAATGCATTCCTTGAGAAAGCAAAGTTGAAAGATGATGGTAGCAATTACACGGACTGGGTCCGTAACTTGAGGATTATCCTCATTGCTGCACAGAAGAATTACGTCCTGGAAGCACCGCTGGGTGCCAGGCCTGCTGCTGGAGCAACGCCAGATGTTATGAACGTCTGGCAGAGCAAAGCTGATGACTACTCGATAGTTCAGTGTGCCATGCTTTACGGCTTAGAATCGGGACTTCAACGACGTTTTGAACGTCATGGAGCATATGAGATGTTCCAGGAGTTGAAGTTAATATTTCAAGCAAATGCCCGGATTGAGAGATATGAAGTCTCCAATAAGTTCTATAGCTGCAAGATGGAAGAGAACAGTTCTGTCAGTGAGCATATACTCAAAATGTCTGGGTATAATAATCACTTGATTCAATTGGGAGTTAATCTTCCAGATGATTGCGTCATTGACAGAATTCTCCAATCACTGCCACAGGAGTCTCGAAATGGTCGAGACGTAAAGATTGATATATTGGAAGCCTATGTTTGGAAATCGGAAGTGTTCCGGGTGAAATCGGGATTTTACCGGGTTACCGGGAGGTTACCGGAACCCCCCGGGAGCCATATGGGCCATCATGGGCCTTAGTGGAAAGGAGAAAGGGGCAGCCCAAGGTGGCTGCGCCTCTTTCCCCTCCCCTAGTCCTATTAGGACTAGGAGAAGGTGGCCGGCCCCCCTCTCTCCCTTCCCCTCCGAGGAATCCTAGTTGGACTAGGATTGGGGGGAGGAATCCTACTCCCAGAGGGAGTAGGACTCTCCTGCGCCTCCCTCTTTGGCCGGCCAGCCTCCCCTCCTCTCCTCCTTTATATACGGAGGCAGGGGCACCTCTAAACACACAAGTTGACACAAGTTGATCCACGTGATCGATTCCTTAGCCATGTGCGGTGCCCCCTGCCACCATATTCCTCGATAATACTGTAGCGGAGTTTAGGCGAAGCCCTGCTGCTGTAGTTCATCAAGATCGTCACCACGCCGTCGTGCTGACGAAACTCTTCCCCGACACTTTGCTGGATCGGAGTCCGGGGATCGTCATCGAGCTGAACGTGTGCTCGAACTCGGAGGTGCCGTAGTTTCGGTGCTTGATCGGTTGGATCGTGAAGACGTACGACTACTTCCTCTACGTCGTGTCATCGCTTCCGCAGTCGGTCTGCGTTGGGTACGTAGACAACACTCTCCTCTCGTTGCTATGCATCACATGATCCTGTGTGCGCGTAGGAAATTTTTTGAAATTACTACGAAACCCAACAGTGGCATCCGAGCCAGGTTATTGATGTTGATGTTATATGCACGAGTAGAACACAAGTAAGTTGTGGACGATACAAGTCATACTGCCTACCAGCATGTCATATTTTGGTTCGGCGGTATTGTTGGACGAGACGACCCAGACCAACCTTACGCGTACGCTTACGCGAGACCGGTTCCCTCGACGTGCTTTGCACAGAGATGGCTTGCGGGCGACTGTCTCTCCAACTTTAGTTGAACCAAGTATGGCTACGCCCGGTCCTTGTGAAGGTTAAAACGGAGTCTATTTGACAAACTATCGTTGTGGTTTTGATGCGTAGGTGAGATTGGTTCTTACTTAAGCCCGTAGCAGCCACGTAAAAAATTGCAACAACAAAGTAGAGGACGTCTAACTTGTTTTTGCAGGGCATGTTGTGATGTGATATGGTCAAGGCATGATGCTGAATTTTATTGTATGAGATGATCATGTTTTGTAACCAAGTTATCGGCAACTGGCAGGAGCCGTATGGTTGTCGCTTTATTGTATGCAATGCAATCGCGATGTAATGCTTAACTTTATTACTAAACGGTAGTGATAGTCGTGAAAGCATAAGATTGGCGAGACGACAACGATGCTACAATGGAGATCAAGGTGTCGCGCCGGTGACGATGGTGATCATGACGGTGCTTCGGAGATGGAGATCACAAGCACGAGATGATGATGGCCATATCATATCACTTATATTGATTGCATGTGATGTTTATCTTTTTATGCATCTTATCTTGCTTTGATTGACGGTAGCATTATAAGATGATCTCTCATTAAATTATCAAGAAGTGTTCTCCCTGAGTATGCACCGTTGCCAAAGTTCGTCGTGCCCAGACACCACGTGATGATCGGGTGTGATAAGCTCTACATCCATCTACAACGGGTGCAAGCCAGTTTTTGCACACGCAGAATACTCAGGTTAAACTTGACGAGCCTAGCATATGCAGATATGGCCTCGGAACACGGAGACCGAAAGGTCGAGCGTGAATCATATAGTAGATATGATCAACATAACGATGTTCACCATTGAAAACTACTCCATCTCACGTGATGATCGGTTATGGTTTAGTTGATTTGGATCACGTAATCACTTAGAGGATTAGAGGGATGTCTATCTAAGTGGGAGTTCTTAAGTAATATGATTAATTGAACTTAAATTTATCATGAACTTAGTCCTGGTAGTATTTTGCAAATTATGTTGTAGATCAATAGCTCGCGTTGTTGCTTCCCTGTGTTTATTTTGATATGTTCCTAGAGAAAATCATGTTGAAAGATGTTAGTAGCAATGATGCGGATTGGATCCGTGATCTGAGGTTTATCCTCATTGCTGCACAGAAGAATTATGTCCTTGATGCACCGCTAGGTGACGGACCTATTGCAGGAGCAGATGCAGATGTTATGAACGTTTGGCTAGCTCAATATGATGACTACTTGATAGTTTAGTGCACCATGCTTAATGGCTTAGAATCGGGACTTCAAAGACGTTTTGAACGTCATGAAGCATATGAGATGTTCAAGGAGTTGAAGTTAATATTTCAAGCAAATACCCGAGTTGAGAGATATGTAGTCTCCAACAAGTTCTATAGCTAAAAGATGGAGGAGAATCGCTCAACTAGTGAGCATGTGCCCAGATTGTCTGAGTACAACAATCGCTTGAATCAAGTGGGAGTTAATCTTCCAGATAAGATAGTGATTGACAGAATTCTCTAGTCACCATCACCAAGTTAGTAGAACTTCGTGATGAACTATGATATGCAAGGGATAACGGAAACGATTCCCAAGCTCTTCATAATGCGGAAATTGACGAAGGTAGAAATCGAGAAAAACATCAAGTGTTGATGGTAGACAAGACCACTAGTTTCAAGAAAAGGGCAGAGGGAAGAAGGGAACTTCAAGTAGAACGGCAAGCAAGTTGAAGCTCAAGTGAAGAAGCCCAAGTCTGGTCCTAAGCCTGAGACTAAGTGTTTCTACTGCAAAGGGACTGGTCACTGGAAGCGGAACTACCCCAAGTGATTGGCAGATAAGAAGGATGGCAAAGTGAACATAAGTATATTTTATATACATGTTATTGATGTGTACTTTACTAGTGTTTATAGCAACCCCTCAGTATTTGATACTAGTTCAGTTGCTAAGATTAGTAACTCGAAACGGGAGTTGCAGAATAAACAGAGACTAGTGAAGGGTGAAGTGACGATGTGTGTTGGAAGTGGTTCCAAGATTGATATGATCATCATCGCACACTCCCTATACTTTCGGGATTAGTGTTGAACCTGAATAAGTGTTATTTGGTGTTTGCGTTGAGCATGAATATGATTTGATCATGTTTATTGTAATACGGTTATTCATTTAAGTAAGAGAATAAATTGTTGTTCTGTTTACATGAATAAAACCTTATATGGTTACACACCCAATGAAAATAGTTCGTTGGATCTCGATCGTAGTGATACACATAATCATAATATTGAAACCAAAAGATGCAAAGTTAATAATGATAGTGCAACTTATTTGTAGCACTACCGTTTAGGTCATATTGGTGTAAAGCGCATGAAGAAACTCCATGCTGATGGGATTTTGGAATCACTTGATTATGAATCACTTGATGCTTGCGAACCATGCCTTTTGGGCAAGATGACTAAAACGCCGTTCTCCAGAACAATGAAGCAAGCAACAGATTTGTTGGAGATCATACATACTGATGTATGTGGTCCGGTGAATATTAAGGCTTGCAGCAGGTATCATTATTTTCTGACCTTCACAGATGATTTGAGCAGATATGGGGATATCTACTTGATGAAACATAAGTTTGAAACATTTGAACAGTTCAAAGAATTTCAGAGTGAAGTGGAAAATCATCGTGACAAGAAAATAAAGTTTCTACGATCTGATCGCGGAGACAAATATTTGAGTTACGAGTTTGGTCTTCAATTAAAACAATGTGGAATAGTTTCACAAACTCATGCCACATGGAACACCACAGCATAATGGTGTGTCCGAACGTCATAACCGTACTTTATTGGATATAGTGCAATCTATGATGTCTCTTACCGATCTACCACTATCGTTTTGGGGTTATGCATTAAAGACAGCTACATTCACGTTAAATAGGGCACCATCTAAATCCGTTGAGGCGACACCATGTGAACTATGGTTTGGCAAGAAACCTAAGCTGTCGTTTCTTAAAAGTTTGGGGTTGCGATGCTTATATGAAAAAGTTTCATCCTGATAAGCTCAAACTCAAATCGGAGAAGTGCGTCTTCATAGGATATCCAAAGGAAACTATTGGATACACCTTCTATCACAGATCCGAAGGCAAGACTTTTGTTGCTAAATTCGGAAACTTTCTGGAGAAGGGGTTTCTCTTGAAAGAAGTGAGTGGGAGGAAAGTAGAACTTGACGAGGTAACTGTACCTGCTCCCTTATTGGAAAGTAGTACATCATAGAAAACTGTTTCTGTGACACCTACACCAGTTAGTGAGGAAGCTAATGATGATGATCATGAAACTTCAGAACAAGATACTACTAAACCTCGTAGATCAACCAGAGTAAGATCCGCGCTAGAGTGGTACGGTAATCCTGTTCTGGAAGTCATGCTACTAGATCATGATGAACCTACGAACTATGAAGAAGTGATGATGAGCCCAGATTCCGCGAAATGGTTTGAGGCCATGAAATCTGAGATATGATCCATGTATGAGAACAAAGTTTGGACTTTGGTTGACTTGCCCGATGATCAGCAAGCAATTGAGAATAAATGGATCTTCAAGAGGAAGACAGACGCTGATAGTAGTGTTACTATCTACAAAGCTAGAATTGTCGTAAAAGGTTTTCGACAAGTTCAAGGTGTTGACTACGATGAGATTTTCTCACTCGTATCTATGCTTAAGTCTGTCCGAATCATGTTAGCAATTGCCGCATTTTATGAAATCTGGCAAATGGATAAACAAAATTGCATTCCTTAATGGATTTATTAAAGAAGAGTTGTATATTATGCAACCAGAAGGTTTTGTCAATCCTAAAGGTGCTAACAAAATGTGCAAGCTCCAGCGATCCATCTATGGACTGGTGCAAGCCTCTCGGAGTTGGAATATACGCTTTGATGAGTTGATCAAAGCATATGGTTTTATACAGACTTTTTGAGAAGCCTGTATTTACAATAAAGTGAGTGGGAGCACTACAGCCTTTCTGATTAGTATATGTGAGTGACATATTGTTGATCAGAAATGATGTAGAATTTTTCTGCAAAGCATAAAGGAGTGTTTTAAAGGAGTTCTTTAAAAGGAAAAGACCTTAGTAAAAGCTACTTACATATTAAGCATCAAGATCTATTGAGATAGATCAAGACGCTTGATAATATTTTCAATGAGTACATACCTTGGCAAGATTTTGAAATAGTTCAAAATGGAACAGTCAAAGAAAGAGTTCTTGCCTGTGTTGCAAAGGTATGAAATTGAGTAAGACTCAAATCCCGACCACAGCAGAAAATAGAAAAAATGAAAAGTCATTCCCTATGCCTCAGTCATAGGTTCTATAAAGTATGCTATGCTATGTACCAGAACTATTGTATACCTTGCTCAGTATTTGACAAGGGAGTACAATAGTGATCTAGGAGTAGATCACTGGACATTGGTCAAGAATATCCTTAGTGAGGACTAAGGAAATATTTCTCGATTATGGAGGTGATAAAAGAGCCCGTCGTAAAAGTTACCTCGGTGCAAGTTTTCACACCGATCCAGATGACTCTAAGTCTCAATCTGGATACATATTGAAAGTGGGAGCAATTAGCTAGAGTAGCACCGTGCAGAGCATTGTAGACATAGAATATTTGCAAAATGCATACGGCTCTGAATGTGACAGACCCGTTGACTAAGCTTCTTTCACGAGCAAAACATGATCACACCTTAGTACTCTTTGGGTGTTAATCACATAGCGATGTGAACTAGATTATTTACTCTAGTAAACCCTTTGGGTGTTGGTCACATGATGATGTAAACTATGGGTGTTAATCATATACAGATATGAATATTAGTGTTAAATCACATGACGATGTGAACTAGATTATTGACTCTAGTGCAAGTGGGAGACTGAAGGAAATATGCCCTAGAGGCAATAATAAAGTTATTATTTATTTCCTTATTTCATGATAAATGTTTATTATTCATGCTAGAATTGTATTAACCGGAAACATAATACATGTGTGAATACATAGACAAACAAAGTGTCACTAGTATGCCTCTACTTGACTAGCTCGTTAATCAAAGATGGTTATGTTTCCTGACCATGAACAATGAGTTGTTATTTGAGTAACGAGGTCACATCATTAGTTGAATGATCTGATTGACATGACCCATTCCATTAGCTTAGCACCTGATCGTTTAGTATGTTGCTATTGCTTTCTTCATGACTTATACATGTTCCTATGACTATGAGATTATGCAACTCCCGTTTACCGGAGGAACACTTTGGGTGCTACCAAACGTCACAACGTAACCGGGTGATTATAAAGGAGCATTACAGGTGTCTCCAAAGGTAGATGTTGGGTTGGCGTATTTCGAGATTAGGATTTGTCACTCCGATTGTCGGAGAGGTATCTCTGGGCCCTCTCGGTAATACACATCACATAAGCCTTGCAAGCATTACAACTAATATGATAGTTGTGAGATGATGTATTACGGAACGAGTAAAGAGACTTGCCAGTAACGAGATTGAACTAGGTATTGGATACCGACGATCGAATCTCGGGCAAGTAACATACCGATGACAAAGGGAACAACGTATGTTGTTATGCGGTCTGACCGATAAAGATCTTCGTAGAATATGTAGGAGCCAATATGGGCATCCAGGTCCCGCTATTGGTTATTGACCGGAGACGTGTCTCGGTCATGTCTACATTGTTCTCGAACCCGTAGGGTCCGCACGCTTAAGGTTACGATGACAGTTATATTATGAGTTTATGCATTTTGATGTACCGAAGGTTGTTCGGAGTCCCGGATGTGATCACGGACATGACGAGGAGTCTCGAAATGGTCGAGACGTAAAGATTGATATATTGGAAGCCTATATTTGGATATCGGAAGTGTTCCGGGTGAAATCGGGATTTTACCGGAATACCGAGAGGGTTACCGGAACCCCCCGGGAGCTATTTGGGCCATAGTGGGCCTTAGTGGAAAAAGAGAAGGGGCTGCCCTAGATGGGCTGCGCGCCACCCCCTTCCCCTAGTCCTATTAGGACTAGGAGAGGTGGCCGGCCCCCTCCTCCTCTTTTCCCCTCCGAGGAATCCTAGTTGGACTAGGATTGGAGGGGGAATCCTACTCCCAGAGGGAGTAGGACTCTCCTGCGCCTCCCCCCCTTGGCCGGCCAGCCTCCCCTCCTCTCCTCCTTTATATACGGAGGCAGGGGCACCTCTAAACACACAAGTTGACACAAGTTGATCCACGTGATCGATTCCTTAGCCGTGTGCGGTGCCCCCTGCCACCATATTCCTCGATAATACTGTAGCGGAGTTTAGGCGAAGCCCTGCTGCTGTAGTTCATCAAGATCGTCACCACGCCGTCGTGCTGACGAAACTCTTCCCCGACACTTTGCTGGATCGGAGTCCGGGGATCGTCATCGAGCTGAACGTGTGCTCGAACTCGGAGGTGCCGTAGTTTCGGTGCTTGATCGGTTGGATCGTGAAGACGTACGACTACTTCCTCTACGTCGTGTCATTGCTTCCGCAGTCGGTCTGCGTTGGGTACGTAGACAACACTCTCCTCTCGTTGCTATGCATCACATGATCCTGTGTGCGCGTAGGAAATTTTTTGAAATTACTACGAAACCCAACAGTTAGCAATTGCCGCATTTTATGATTATGAAATTTGGCAGATGGATGTCAAAACTGCATTCCTGAATGGATTTCTGGAAGAAGAGTTGTATATGATGCAACCAGAAGGTTTTGTCGATCCAAAGGAAGCTAACAAAGTGTGCAAGCTCCAGCGATCCATTTATGGACTGGTGCAAGCCTCTCGGAGTTGGAATAAACGTTTTGATAGTGTGATCAAAGCATTTGGTTTTATACAGACTTTCGGAGAAGCCTGTATTTACAAGAAAGTGAGTGGGAGCTCTGTAGCATTTCTGATATTATATGTGGATGACATATTACTCATTGGAAATGATATAGAATTTCTGGATAGCATAAAGGGATACTTGAATAAAAGTTTTTCAATGAAAGACCTCGGTGAAGCTGCTTACATATTAGGCATTAAGATCTATAGAGATAGATCAAGACACTTAATTGGACTTTCACAAAGCACATACCTTGACAAGATTTTGAAGAAATTCAAAATGGATCAAGCAAAGAAAGGATTCTTGCCTGTATTACAAGGTGTGAAATTGAGTAAGACTCAATGCCCGACCACTGCAGAAGATAGAGAGAATATGAAAGATGTTCCCTATGCATCAGCCATAGGCTCTATCATGTATGCAATGCTGTGTACCAGACCTGATGTGTGCCTTGCTATAAGTTTAGCAGGGAGGTACCAAAGTAATCCAGGAGTGGATCACTGGACAGCGGTCAAGAACATCCTGAAATACCTGAAAAGGACTAAGGATATGTTTCTCGTATATGGAGGTGACAAAGAGCTCATCGTAAAAGGTTACGTTGATGCAAGCTTTGACACTGATCCGGACGATTCTAAAATCGCAAACCGGATACGTGTTTACATTAAACGGTGGAGCTGTCAGTTGGTGCAGTTCTAAACAAAGCGTCGTAGCGGGATCTACATGTGAAGCGGAATACATAGCTGCTTCGGAAGCAGCAAATGAAGGAGTCTGGATGAAGGAGTTCATATCCGATCTAGGTGTCATACCTAGTGCATCGGGTCCAATGAAAATCTTTTGTGACAATACTGGTGCAATTGCCTTGGCAAAGGAATCCAGATTTCACAAAAGGACCAAACACATCAAGAGACGCTTCAACTCCATCCGGGATCTAGTCCAGGTGGGAGACATAGAGATTTGCAAGATACATACGGATCTGAATGTTGCAGACCCGTTGACTAAGCCTCTTCCACGAGCAAAACATGATCAGCACCAAAGCTCCATGGGTGTTAGATTCATTACAGTGTAATCTAGATTATTGACTCTAGTGCAAGTGGGAGACTGAAGGAAATATGCCCTAGAGGCAATAATAAAGTTATTATTTATTTCCTTATAATCATGATAAATGTTTATTATTCACGCTAGAATTGTATTTACCGGAAACATAATACATGTGTGAATACATAGACAAACAGAGTGTCACTAGTATGCCTCTACTTGACTAGCTCGTTAATCAAAGATGGTTATGTTTCCTAACCATGAACAATGAGTTGTTATTTGATTAACGAGATCACATCATTAGTAGAATGATCTGATTGACATGACCCATTCCATTAGCTTAGCACCTGATCGTTTAGTATGTTGCTATTGCTTTCTTCATGACTTATACATGTTCCTATGACTATGAGATTATGCAACTCCCGTTTGCCGGAGGAACACTTTGGGTGCTACCAAACGTCACAACGTAACTGGGTGATTATAAAGGAGCATTACAGGTGTCTCCAAAGGTAGATGTTGGGTTGGCGTATTTCGAGATTAGGATTTGTCACTCCGATTGTCGGAGAGGTATCTCTGGGCCCTCTCGGTAATACACATCACATAAGCCTTGCAAGCATTACAACTAATATGTTAGTTGTGAGATGATGTATTACGGAACGAGTAAAGAGACTTGCCGGTAACGAGATTGAACTAGGTATTGGATACCGACGATCGAATCTCGGGCAAGTAACATACCGATGACAAAGGGAACAACGTATGTTGTTATGCGGTCTGACCGATAAATATCTTCGTAGAATATGTAGGAGCCAATATGGGCATCCAGGTCCCGCTATTGGTTATTGACTGGAGACGTGTCTCGGTCATGTCTACATTGTTCTCGAACCCGTAGGGTCCGCACGCTTAAGGTTACGATGACAGTTATATTATGAGTTTATGCATTTTGATGTACCGAAGGTTGTTCGGAGTCCCGGATGTGATCACGGACATGACGAGGAGTCTCGAAATGGTCGAGACGTAAAGATTGATATATTGGAAGCCTATATTTGGATATCGGAAGTGTTCCGGGTGAAATCGGGATTTTACCGGAATACCGAGAGGGTTACCGGAACCCCCCGGGAGCTATTTGGGCCATAGTGGGCCTTAGTGGAAAAGAGAAGGGGCTGCCCTAGATGGGCTGCGCGCCACCCCCTTCCCCTAGTCCTATTAGGACTAGGAGAGGTGGCCGGCCCCCTCCTCCTCTTTTCCCCTCCGAGGAATCCTAGTTGGACTAGGATTGAAGGGAAAATCCTACTCCCAGAAGGAGTAGGACTCTCCTGCGCCTCCCCCCCTTGGCCGGCCAGCCTCCCCTCCTCTCCTCCTTTATATACGGAGGCAGGGGCACCTCTAAACACACAAGTTGACACAAGTTGATCCACGTGATCTATTCCTTAGCCGTGTGCGGTGCCCCCTGCCACCATATACCTCGATAATACTGTAGCGGAGTTTAGGCGAAGCCCTGCTGCTGTAGTTCATCAAGATCATCACCACGCCGTCATGCTGACGGAACTCTTCCCCGACACTTTGCTGGATCGGAGTCCGGGGATCGTCATCGAGCTGAACGTGTGCTCGAACTCGGAGGTGCCGTAGTTTCGGTGCTTGATCGGTTGGATCGTGAAGACGTATGACTACTTCCTCTACGTCGTGTCATCGCTTCCGCAGTCGGTCTGCGTTGGGTACGTAGACAACACTCTCCCCTCGTTGCTATGCATCACATGATCTTGCGTGTGCGTAGGAAATTTTTTGAAATTACTACGAAACCCAACAAACACATGAATTCTCAGCTCCGTACACGCCACAGCAGAATGGAGTCGTCGAACGCAAGAAAAGAACACTCATTAAGATGGCCCGAACGATGCTTGATGAATACAAGACTCCAAGAAAATTCTGGCTTGAAGCCATTGATACTGCATGCCATTCAATCAATCGTGTTTATCTTCACAAGCTTCTGAACAAGACATCTTATGAGCTCCTTACTGGCAAGAAGCCAAATGTCAGTTACTTCAGAGTATTTGGAGCCAGGTGCTGGATCAAGGATCCACATCACACTTCAAAATTTGCACCAAAAGCACATGAGAGTTTTATGCTTGGATATGGAAAGGATTCGCACTCCTACAGAGTCTTCAATCTCTTTCATTATAAAGTGGTTGAAACAGTGGATGTGCGGTTTGATAAGACTAACGGTTCACAAAGGGAGCACCTGCCAAATGTGCTAGATGAAGTTCCATCCAGCGAATCAATCAAGCTAATGGGAACTGGAGAAATCATACCCTCTGAGGCTCAACCTGAAGAGGAACTTATCATCTCCGCACCTGATCAACCTGAAGACAATGCTCAGCCTGAAGACAATCCCACTAATAATGACAATGAACAGCAAGAGCAAAACCTTCGCCCTGTACATCCTCGTGTTGCCAATGAAGTGCAGATTGAGAGAATAATTGATAGCATTAATGCACCTGGTCCGCTCACTCGTTCAAGGGCAACTCAGCTGGCAAATTTCTATGGGCACTTCGCATTCATCTCAATAACAGAACCCAAGAAAGTTGAAGAAGTCTTCATGGAACCTGAATGGATTCAAGCTATGCAAGAAGAGCTTCAACAGTTTGAGCTGAATAATATATGGGAACTGGTTAAGCGTCCTGATCCTCGGAAGCACAATATAATAGGCACCAAATGGATATACCGCAACAAGCAAGACGAGCATGGTCAAGTTGTCAGAAACAAAGCTCGTCTCGTTGCTCAAGGATATACTCAAGTGGAAGGCATTGACTTCGATGAAACATTTGCTCCTGTGGCTCGACTTGAAGCCATACGCATACTACTGGCCTATGCAAATCATCATAACATACTTCTATATCAAATGGATGTGAAGAGTGCCTTTCTCAATGGCAAGATTGAAGAAGAAGTGTATGTTGCATAACCGCCTGGCTTTGAAGATCCGAAACATCCTGACATGGTATACAAGCTCAAAAAGGCACTGTATGGCCTCAAACAAGCCCCTCGGGCTTGGTATGACACACTCAAATACTTCCTGAAGAGCAAATGCTTCATACCTGGTTCCCTCGACCCCACTCTCTTCACAAAGACATATGATGGTGAACTGTTCGTGTGCCAAATATATGTGGATGACATCATCTTCGGCTGCACCAATCAGAAGTACAGTGAAGAGTTTGGATATATGATGCAAGAGCAATATCAGATGTCCATGATGGGAGAGCTGAAGTTCTTCCTCGGTCTTCAAATACGACAGCAACGCAACGGCATCTTCATATCCAAGAGAAGTATCTCAAAGATTGCCTGAAGAAGTTCGGTATGCAAGACTGCAAAGGCTTCACGATGCCAATGCCAGCCAAACATAATCTGGGTCCCGACGACAATGGTAAAGAGTTTGATCAAAAGGTATACCGCTCCATGATTGGTTCTTTACTTTATCTATGTGCATCTAGGCCAGATATTATGCTTAGTGTTTGCATGTGTGCTCGATTCCAAGCGGCACCAAAGGAGTCGCATCACTTAGCTTGAAGCGAATTCTTCGATATTTGGCTCACACCCCAACCCTAGGATTATAGTATCCAAAGGGCTCAGAGTTTGATCTGGTTGGATTCTCGGATGTTGATTATGCTGGTGACAAGGTGGATCGCAAGTCTACATCAGGCACATGTCACTTTCTGGGACGATCACTTGTATGTTGGTCTTCAAAGAAGCAGAACTGTGTATCTCTCTCCACTGTTGAATCTGAATACATTGCTGCTGGATCTTGCTGCGCTCAGCTTCTGTGGATGAAGCAAACACTTAAGGACTATGGCATTCATCTGAAGCAAGTGCCACTCTACTATGACAACGAAAGCGCCATCAAGATTACCAACAACCCAGTTCAGCACTCGAAGACAAAGCACATTAAAATTCGTCATCACTTTCTCAGAGATCATGTTGTGAAGGAAGATATTGATATTATACACGTCAACACTGAAGAGCAATTGGCAGATATTTTCACCAAGCCCTTGGATGAGAAGAGATTTTGCAAGTTATGGTGTGAGCTAAATATCCTGGAATCCTCAAATGTCCTGTGATCAGGCACACATCCTAACACTTATGCATATTGATGACTTAGATGTGCAACACACGAACTAAAGTATATCTTCAATCAATGAAGACATACATTCTAAGTGTGAATACATTAATGTGGAATTTGACTTCGGAACGCCACGATAATTGTGCGTCGTGTCTGGGTCTAATACTTCCTATACGGTGGGTAACGCCACCACCAAAGGTTTTGTTCGAAGTGTTTCACTCATGGCGTTACATTTGCTATGTCTTCACATTTGGTTTGGCTTAAATTTCAACATGTCTTCATGATTATCTTCACTATGTTGAATATATATATACTAGTGTTCTGTCCTCTACAGCATTCACTTATAGCTATGTCTTCATGTTGAGTCTTTTGAACTAAGTGAATGTGATCGGACCCTAACCTCTCTATGCTTTCTATCTCAAACTCCACCTCTCCAAGTCATATGCATTCTATTGAAACTGTCGAATGTCTTCTCTGCATCATTGTCAGCAGAAGATACATAAACAAACATTAAGTCTGTTTTCAATGCTCATTCCTTCACCTGAAACCCGGAGAAGTGGGAACGACCACCCGACAATCCAGGCGTGCGTGGGACGTGGAACAACCTTCGACATGCTGCATGATGGCCACGTGTTCCTCAGATGTGAATCGCCAGGGGCACCTGTGTAATAACACTGAGCCGCCCCTGTCCCTATAAATACACGCCTCACCACAGTCATTATCTCTTCTTCCACTCTCGCACGAACCCTAGCGCCACCGCTAACTCTCGACGACGCCGGCGATGAAGCACTTCGCTGCCGTAACCTCTCCGACGCCGTCCTCACGCCGACCGCGGACATCGTCCTCTCCGTCGTCGCCGTAGGTGTCCTCCGTCGCCAAGTTAGGGCACGGACGATCGAACTGCTCGGCCTCCTCTTCCACTCCGTCTAGCAGTTCTTCGTGTGGTAAATAAAACTTCCTTTTTACAGCTCCTTTGATCCTATAGCTTCGTCACTTTCTACCACAAGCAGTTTCTGTTCACACAAGTTGGATCTCTTACATACTGCATCTCATAATATGCCTAGTATATTCACTTGTATTTCACAAAGTAGTTAGATTCCTCACTTGTACTGATCCATAAATTCATACAAATCTGGAACCAACTCCTTATCTATGAGCGAATGTCTTTGCACGATGAGGTCAATGTCTTCTAAACTGATTTATCTTCAAAATCTTCTAAGAATGCATATGACCTCTTCCCCTTCCCTCGCACCTTAATGCTGTCACAGGTACATGTCCATGGGAGAATCCCTTGGTTCTCATAGTCTGCATTCATTTGCAGAATTCTTACAGCATCATATAAATTCTCCCGAAGCTAGTTCCTGTTTGTCCAGCAAACGAAAGCCCTTGAAGCCTTTGAACATATTGAAGCCTTTCAGGTTAAAATTCATGGCTTCAGAGAAAGCTGCAAGGAAGGAAGGCAGACAGCGTCGTGGTGGAACATCAAGAGATCTGCCTGATGACCTCTCAGAACTTTACAAGACAGATCCTAAAGAGGATTATAATCAGCGCAAGACCCGAATCCAGTGAATTCGAAGATATTGGGCAGAACAATGGTTCAAATACCGGTTTGTGACCCAAGAATATGCTGAGAAAAATGCCATCAAGCGACCGTGGGGAGACATCCTATACAAGAATCTTCAACCTAGGTCCAGAGAAGAAGCCATTGAACAAGGCTTCTATCCCTGCATGGTCCGCGGGCCACAGCATGCAGATGCACACCCATCGTCGCTACTATGGTGCCGCGACGACAATCTGTTCAAGCGCAACTTCCAGTTTGCCAAGAACTCAGCAAAGCAGAACAAGAAGTCTTTGGGATTAGACTTCAATCCTGGTCCCTCTGCTCCCCGTACCGATGGAACTCGCGAAGCTGAACCCAATCTTCTTGGGCCCTTCTACAACCTTGAAGGTCTCATCACCCATATAGTGGTTCAAGGGACTGCCTAAATGAGCCTACAGATGACGCTGACTCAGATGAAGCGCCTGCAGCACCAAAGCCAAAGAAACTGAAGCAGCCAAAAGCTTCCAAGCCTGCCTCTGCACCAAAAATCTCACGAGCGAAGCCATTGGCAACTGCATCTCCTGAAGACAGTGTGCAGTCTGAAGATTTGTCACGCATCTCCAAGCCCTAGAAGGTCAAGATGCCTCTGCCACACACCGGCCAAGAGCTGACAGCTGCTGGCATTCTGCGCAATGATGCCATTGATCTGTCCAGTGATGAAGATCTTGCAGATGACGCTCTTGAGCAACTCATCAAGAGCAAAGAAGAAGCAGAAATCTTCAATGATCTGCCTCTCTTTGACGTGACAATCATCCACAACTTCATTGATGAGTGGTTTGACATGCCCAACATCAGCTTCGAAGATCTGCAACTACCCATTGGCCTCAGTGTCGCCTTCCATGGCGCCATTGCTTCAGAGCTAGCTCTCGCTCAGTGCATCGTCGAACTGAAGCAAAAGATTGACTATGAAAAGGCTCAGTTCAAGAAGCATATGGCCAAGCTCAGCGTGCAAGAGGTGAAAACTTCAAGATTATGCTGCACGAGCTCAAAGAAGCCTTTCTCAAGAAACGCGCAGAAGCTCAGGGTTCTCGGGAGCGTGTGAAGAGCCCGGCTGACAAGTGTGTGCAAGGCTACAACGAGGCTGAGAAGCGCAAGGCCCTTGGGCGTCCGAGCATTGATCCCAGGATG
This sequence comes from Triticum dicoccoides, assembly GCF_002162155.2. Lineage (NCBI taxonomy): Eukaryota > Viridiplantae > Streptophyta > Magnoliopsida > Poales > Poaceae > Triticum > Triticum dicoccoides. The sequence continues at coordinate 591,357,328 of NC_041386.1, forward strand.
GCTGCTAAGCAGAAGAAGAAGCCCATTGTGACCGAACCCAACGCACCAAGGCAGGAAGCAGATCCCATTATCTTCCCAACTAGCATGACTGGCTCAAAGCCAAAGGCCCGGTCAACCGCTTCAGAGCTGAAGAAGACAAGGACTGCTGAGGCTGAAGCCAGGAAGAGGAAACATCCTGAAGCCTCTGCTACTGCCCCCTCCAAGAAGAAGAGGAAGACCAAGAAGGAACGGGCTGCTCCCATAGAGCCCTTGATTGTTGAACCCATCTCCATGGTTCACCCTGACGCTGAACCGCAAGAACGTCAACTGACTGTCCATGAGTCTGCTTTCACAGAGGCTCATGAAGCTGAAGACTTTCCAACAGCTGATCCCATCGCTGCTGAAGACATTGGTCACCATGACCATGTTGAAGATGATGCAGTCCTTCCTCAGCTCGAGCACCAACAGGTATCATCGTCTGTGCTAATGCACAGCGAACTCATCAGCATTGGTCGTCCTCTGACGCCAATTGCTCAGGATGCTTCATGGGCTGATCGCCCACAAGAGGAAGAAGACTTTGAGGCCCAGCCAACTCCAACTCCATAGGCGTCGCCAGCGTTGCGCAGGCTTCGCAAAGGACCAAGGCCTCCAGTCTCTGAGTCTGAAGCTAAAGCTGCTGAAGACATTCCGGCTGCATCAGACGATGAAGAAGAAGCCCCAAAAGCTGCTACTCCCCTGTCCCACCAAGAAGCTGTTCTCAAGGAGAACGTGACTGTGACCGACCCTCCAGCTCGTCAAGTGGAGGTTGAAAATCTTGAGGCTGCCACCACCAACACCAATGAAGTAACTGACGCTGTCATGGCTGAAGCTAATGTGGAGCCTTCACCAACCCAAACGCCAGAAGTCAGCGAAGCCACTGATCCCACTGCCTCTGTTCCTGTGCCTGCTGCTGGTCCTTAGTTCGACTATCATGTTGATCACAGGCCTCAGGTACAGAAGCCAATCCCAAGATTGCCCAGGTTTCCAGGTCCTGCATCAGCACCTGGATACTTCAATGTCAATGGCTTCAGAGTAGACAACACATTCTTCAATAGCTCCAGGAACCCCTACTCAAGGGAAAGAATATCATCTGATCGGTTCTGGAGCTATCCACATTGAAGCTATTACTCCTGCATTCTATACAATCAAGGTCACATCTTCCCACACAAGCGTCTTGACATTGAAGCAATAGCTGGTCTGCCCTGTCTGGAAGAAGCTCTGGATTGCTTCAAAGAGGTTGGATTGCTGCCGTTCATCACCGATCAAGAGCATTGGAATGAAGAGTTGCTGCTCCAATTCTATGCCACACTTCACATCCGCGGGTACAACAGAGATCCGAAGACTTGGGTCCTGGAGTGAATGACAGGAAATGTTCCTCACGAAGCCAAAGCCTTTGACATCATTGAGCTCACTGGTCTACCCACTCCTGGCAATCTCTACAAATCTGGCTGTCAACTTCACAGTGAAGCTGTGGAGAGCATCTTTCAGAAGCCTGAACCTAACATGAGTCAGATGCTCAGTATGATGAAGCCATTGCCCCAAGATGCTGCATATCCCAAAGAGTTCTTTGTTGAAGACCTAGAGTATCTGCCAAGGACTATTTATCACATCATAAGGCGAACTCTCTGGCCCATCAAAGGACACTCTCCACATGCCAAGCTGGAAGGTGCAATGAAGACTTTGGTCTTCTATATTCTTCATGGTAAATGCTTCAATGCATAGGACTTCATTCGCCAACTTGCTGCATCAGGCTCTGATCTTTTTGGCTTGAAGTTCTACGCCCCATGGGTAATGCGGCTGATCAAACTTCACCCCGCTATCTCATATCAGCCATCTGCTCGCAATCATCGGATCTTTCTGCCTGATGTGGATATGTCTATTAAAGCCATCTATCCTGAGCCTGCCAAGGAACCTCTAAGTCTTCAGAATGCAGAGCATCAAAGTTTTTCTCAGAACATTGAAGGAGTTGAAGCAGTCACTCGTGTGTATCCTTTGGCTGGAACTACACGTGCACCACATCCTGCCCTTACTGAAGCCACCGGCAGCACAACTGCCCAACGACCCAAGAAGCGCACTCATGTTCTTAATGACCGAGAGCTTCTGGTGGCTCTTCATCAGAAACAGGATAGGCATCATGACTGGCTGAAGCGCCAAATGCAAAGCCTCTTGGTGGATGTCAACCGCATTCGCAATCTTGCCACCAAGAATGCTTTTGTTGCCCATGAAACCTCTCGACGCACATGGAAAGGGCTGACGCTAATATGCTCTGAAGATGATCTTCAAGAGGATGGCTTCTCTGAACGCTTCAAGTTTGACTCCACACCTCCTCGAAGGGCAGTGCTGCGATGCACTCCATCTCTTGAAGACTCTGAGTTCTCTTCCTCTGCTGCAACTGTGAATGCCAGAGTGATCGAGGATGAAGACGATGCCACTTCACCGCCACCTCCTTCAGCACGCTTCGACACTGCTCCAACTGCTTCTGCACCGCCGAACACCACCGACGACCCTGCTGCTTCACCTACTCTTCATGGGAATGAGTAGATGCTCTATGTCTTCAAACCTTTTTGGTCCATACTGACAAAAGGGGGAGAAGCATATGAGTTTGATAGTCTTCAAGCGGGTCCATATGGGCGGGTGCTTTATATTTTGCTTCGTGTTTACAGCTCTCGTTTTGATATATTTGGTTCTTTGAGTTGTAACACTTAAACTCAATGGTCGTCTGCTACTTATTTGCCACTTTGTGATGCGATGATAAATTCCGCATGTGTGACGATAAATTTCGCACTTAGATCATTTTGCAGACATCCATTTTCCATTATGCATGTCATTATCTTCACATATCTTCACATGCATAATGAATTGTCATCATAAGTTGAAGAGGATCTCCACAAGTACAATCTGTCATGTGCATTTGCATTTCAAAAGCAAATTACTTATATGCACATCTTCAGGGGGAGCCCTTGCAACTTATGAAGACAATTCCTTATCCTTTACAATTTCACATATTATATTCCCCATTGAAAACTTCAACTAGTTTGTCATCAATCACCAAAAAGGGGGAGATTGTAAGTGCATCTAGTGCCATCCCTAGTTGGTTTTGGAGTATTGATGACAAACCTAGTTGAGGGACTAATGTGTTTGTGAGAATTGCAGGATAACACAGGTAGAAGTCCCTCATTGATTCGGTTTTCCTACCAGAGATGACCCCTAAAAATGAATGAAGACATTGATGTCAAAGGTGGTATGTGAAGATACTCACATTGAAGACTATGACAAGAGAAGACATTGCATGAAGCCTATGGAGCTCGAAGACTTAGATCTTTTGTAGTTCTGTTTCTTCTTTGTTGAGTCATAGGAACCACCGTACTGTTAAGTGGGGTCCAAGTGAACCAGTCAGAATGACTGATGTGATGCTTAACCAAAACATATGTCTTCGAGTGAAGACTATGAGAGCGAAACTTGTCCAGAGTCGGACAAGTCAGCTTTGCTTGCAGCCCAAGTAAAGCTGCCGCGTGAGTTTAAAATCTGACCGTTGGAACACGTGTCAGTTCCTTAGTGACCCAGGGTCATTTCGGACAAATCAGGTCGGGTTGCCTAGTGGCTATAAATAGCCCACCCCCTACAACTATAAACGGTTGGCTGCTCAGAGTTGGAGTACGGCTTTTGTCGTTTGAGAGCAATCCATCTCGAAGCCTTTGAGAGAGAATTCCTTGCGAGGATAAAGCCCTAACCACCCAGAGCCAAAGAGTGTTAGGCATCACTTAAGTCTTCTTGTCTGTGTGATCTGAAGACTTATTACACTTGAGGACTGTGAATCCTCCAGCCGGTTAGGCGTCGCGTTCTGAGCATCCAAGAGACATTGTGGATTGCCGGTAAACGAAGTCTGTGAAGGTTTGGGAGTCTACCTTGAAGACTTACCTGAGTGATTGGGCGAGGTCTGTGTGACCTTAGCTCAAGTGGAATACGGTGAGGACTGGGTGTCCTGAGCTGCGTGTTCAGGACTGGGTGTCCGGGACTGTGTGTCCTCAGGTTTAATACCTAGCCGCTCTAACCAGATGTACAGTTGTCACAGCAACTGGAACTGGTCCAACAAATCATTGTCTTCAACGAGTCACTGGTTTCATCCTTCCCTTCCCTTTACTTACTGTTGGTCCTTGTGAAGTCATTGTATAATTGCACTATCTTTTGTCTTCACTGAGTGACTGCATGTTCTGTTTGGCTTCATAGTATCTTCCTACCTGATCCTTACTACATTGCTGCTATTAGTCATTGTGCTTTCATTCCATTGAATACTTGACTATGATTTGCTTAGTGTAGTCTACCTTCTGTTGCATGGTAATAGGTTTATTTCTATCATTTGTCTTCATAACTTCCACGTTTTGAAGACTTTCATAAAAATCGCCTATTCACCCCCCCTCTAGTCGATATAACGCACTTTCACCGGCGCACTTTCAGTAGGCATCACATGCGCACGTTGTAAGGGCCATCACCTCCTTCATCCATCGATCCATCCTCAGATCAGATACTCACGCATCGACCTTGTCAGGCCTCTCTGCCTTCGATGCCACCACAACGCCATACAACGTCGTCCTCCTGCATGAGTCCATCGCCACCATCGGACGCCGAGTCTCCACTACGCCACGCCGCCGAGATCAGCCGCCATCGATGTGTAGGATGAAGCGTCGTTCCACCACCTACCAACGCCTGACCACCAAGTCGTCCACATGTCCGTTCAGCTGATGAATGTCTCCAAAGATGATGCCCCCACGGGGGTGACGATAAAGACGTCGCCATCATTCGATCTAGGAGGCCCCTCAACGCCACCAACGAGGGCTACGACGCCCACGGACGCCGTCGTTAATGTTAGCCTCCTCCAGATCTGAGGTTTCCCCCGAAAACAATGGAGCGAGGGATGCCCCCACCATCGCCTCCAGTGAGGAAAACGGCACCCACGGGCGCCGCCAACGATTGCGGCATCCTCACCCACTTCAGTTGCTAGGCCGCCATCTCCTCCTCCACTTGATCCGTCGCCGGGAAGCCAATGTGAGGCAACACCCACTGACCAGATCCCTTTGGACCGACGATGAAGACAACCCAAGGTAGAGGAGGTCACATCGCTGTGTGACCGGCGCCATGGCCACACACACGTTGTCCCGAAGTGCCCGCTCAAGATCCACCGTCACAGCCACGCCTCCAAGCCGCGACGGAGGGACGCCCCGCCGCCACCATCATCTCCCCGGGCAGACCACAGTTTGGTAGCGTAATGGGCATGCATATGTTCGTGTGTGTATGAACAAACTTATCATTCGTTGAACATTGAAATCCCTCCTAATCCTAAAAAAAGTGTATGTTGACCAGCAGAGTGCCACATTGGGAGGGTCAAAGTCCACCACGAACTGATTGGTTTACGCGTCGCGCGTGCGTGTCCATGTCCAAGTCGTCATACCCCCAGAACCTCGGGGCGGGACTAACGCATTGCCGACTAGAGCAACTGCACATTGCCGACTAGAGTGTGTGAAGATTCTGAAAGGCTTCAAAATTGCAATACGGTTGTGATCCCCTCTTAAGTAGTAGCAATTGGTGCTCCCTCCGAAAAGAAATATAAAAGCATTTAGATCAGTACTTTATAATGATCTAAATGCTTTTATATTTCTTTGATTGCATAGGAGGTCCCTAGAAAAATAAAATAAAATAAAATAAAATAGGAGTTTTTTTTTGAGAAAAAAATAGGAGTTTTCTTGTAGGCTTATCTCACAAAATATGTTCAAACTAGTCGATCGACGTCAAGCACTGGAGCACACGCAGCTTACCCACATACTCGGAAGCCCAGCCAAAAGAACTATGCACGCCTGTTTCAATCAGAGACGTGTCATCGCCAGCGAAGCGCCGGCCATGACTTTCTCCGGCGACTAGTAGTAGAAGTCCGTCGCACACCTCATCGGTCCTCTCAAGGATCTTCGAACAAGCAGCCAGCCAGCCGCTACGGGCCGGCCAAAGCCGGGAAATACCAGTCATCATGCAGATGGGGACGAGGACGACGATGGAGCTCGCTATCCAGCTGGGTTCCCCGTTCCCCGCCTTGCCAGGATAAGCCCGCCGGTGTCTTCTTCCTCTCCGCCTCCGGTGTTTGCGTTTCACACAGGCGACGACGACTGATGGCGAGTATTGGTTTGACTAGTGTGACGCGAATCACCTTGCATTGGCAGCCACGCACTTGGTCCATGGCAGTCTCTGACTCCCTCCGCTCCGAATTACTTGTCGCATGTATGAATATATCTAGATGTATTTTAATTTTAGATACATTTATTTCAGCGATGAGTAATTTGGGACGAAGGAAGTAAGTACCCTAGTACGCTGCCGTTGCCGTGACCGCGAGGCCGACGGTGGGTGTGTGATCAACCCGTGACTCCAACATTATGTATCTCTGCTTCCAAAGACTTCTCACTATACCTTATAAAATGGTTATACTGTAAAATAACTGCTGTTTTAAGGTTTTGGAGCCAAAAAGCATGCTGATCAGATACTGTAAAACCGAGATGAGTGAATTTCAGTTTTTACCCCTTCGAACTCAAAGTCAAGCATGGACGTCTCTTTTTTCCGGTATACCACATATGCCTTTTTCAGTATACCACACACGCAAACGTTTTGGCGCGAGGGAAGTTTCAGGGCGCCACCGTCCAGCTGCTACCGCCTTCTCTGCCTGCTACCCGTGATTCCGACCGCTGCCTTCGTTGCTAACCTAGCGGGATACTCCCCCGACGTTGGCCGCCGCATTCCGAAGGCACTCGGAGCTCGAGGCCGCTCGAATCGAGCTATAGGGTGCGCACTCAGTCCCTGCCATGCCATGGATGCGGGCTCGAACTCGCCTCCGAGGGCTGGCGACCAGGTAATGGCGCAAGTCGCATGTTCTTCAGCCTCGTCGTTCTTCCCGCGCGCACACGCCCACCTCCGCCGCCGACCTCGATGCCGCCCCGCCTGACCACCCCCGCCGCCCGCTCCTCGACATGGTGACACAGGAGGCCACCGCTGCCGGCCTCCACCACGCCCCGTCCTACCACCCTCACCGCCCGCTCCTCGGCATGGAGACGTAGGGAGCCATCATCGTCCGTCCTGGGGTTGTTGTCGTCGTGTGTGGCCATTGGTCACCACGCGTGGCCGCGAGCCGCTGCCGTGGCCGCTCTCGAGACTATCGGAGTTCGCCTCCGTTCCCATCATCTATGTTGGTGCTAAAACCGGTAGATCTCAGGTAGAGGATCCCAAACTAGGTGATCAAAACTAGATGGAAACAGGAAGAGTAGTAACACAATGTTTTACCCAAGTTTGTGTTGGGGAACGTAGTAATTTCAAAATTTCTACGCACACGCAAGATCATGGTGATGCATAGCAACGAGAGGGGAGAGTATTGTCTACGTACCCTCGTAGACCGTTCGCGGAAGCGTTATATCAACGCGCTTGATGTAGTCGTACGTCTTCACGATCCGACCGATCCAAGCACCGAAAGCACGGCATCTCCGAGTTCTGCACACGTTCGGCTCGGTGACGTCCTCGCCTTCTCGATCCAGCAAGAGGGGCGAAGTAGTAGATGAGTTCCGGCAGCACGACGGCGTGGTGACGGTGTTGGTGAAGAACAATCTTCGCAGGGCTTCGCCTAAGCACTACGAAAACTATGACGGAGGATAAACTAGAGGATACGGGGTTGCCGGCACACGGCTTGGTGTTTCTTGATGTGTCTTTGGTGCTAGCCCTGCCTCTCTATTTATATGTTGAGCCCTGGGGTCTAAACTTGGAGTAAAAGCCTCCACAAAGTCGGTCTCACTCGAAAGGCAAGAGTCCTTCTCGGACTCCAGGGCCAGACGCCAGGGTTCCCGGCGTCTGGACCCAGACGCCAGGGACCCTGGCGTCTGGCCCCTGGACTCCGCAAAACTTCCTTTTGCGCTTTCCAAAAACCTTGTGGGCTTTTCCCCTTTGGCCCAAATAAAGTGTTCTCGTACCCAAACATTTCGGGAAACATCCGGAACCCCTTTCGGTGAATTCCGGAACCCTTCCGGTGATCAAACACTATTATCCCATATATCAAACTTTATCTCCGGACCATTCCGGAGTTCCTCGTCATGTCCGTGATCTCATCCCGGACTCCGAACAACATTCGGTCATCAACATACATAACTCATATAGTACTATATCGTCAATGAATGTTAAGCGTGCGGACCCTACGGGTTCGAGAACTATGTAGACATGACCGAGACACCTCTCTGGTCAATAACCAATAGCGGGACCTGGATGCCCATATTGGCTCCTACATATTCTACGAAGATCTTTATCGGTCAGACCGCATAACAACATACGTTGTTCCCTTTGTCATCGGTATGTTACTTGCCCGAGATTCGATCGTCGGTATCTCAATACCTAGTTCAATCTCGTTACCGGCAAGTCTCTTTACTCGTTCTGTAATACATCATCTCGCAACTAACTCATTAGTTACAATGCTTGCAAGGCTTAAGTGATGTGCATTACCGAGAGGGCCCAGAGATATCTCTCCGATAATCGGAGTGACAAATCCTAATATCGAAATACGCCAACCCAAGAAGTACCTTTGGAGACACCTGTAGAGCACCTTTATAATCATCCAGTTACGTTGTGACGTTTGGTGGCACACAAAGTGTTCCTCCGGTAAACGGGAGTTGCATAATCTCATAGTCATAGGAACATGTATAAGTCATGAAGAAAGCAATAGCAACAAACTAAACGATCAAGTGCTAAGCTAACAGAATGGGTCAAGTCAATCACATCATTCTCCTAATGATGCGATCCCGTTAATCAAATGACAACTCATGTCTATGGTTAGGAAACTTAACCATCTTTGATCAACGAGCTAGTCAAGTAGAGGCATACTAGTGACACTCTGTTTGTCTATGTATTCACACATGTATTATGTTTCCGATTAATACAATTCTAGCATTAATAATAAACATTTATCATGAAATAAGGAAATAAATAATAACTTTATTATTGCCTCTAGGGCATATTTCCTTCAGTCTCCCACTTGCACTAGAGTCAATAATCTAGATCACATCACCATGTGATTAACATCGATAGTTCACATCATCATGTGATTAACACCCATAGTTCACGTCGCCATGTGACCAACACCCAAAGGGTTTACTAGATTCAGTAATCTAGTTCACATTGTTATGTGATTAACACCCAAAGAGTACTAAGGTGTGATCATGTTTTGCTTGTGAGAGAATCTTAGTCAACAGGTCTTTCACATTCAGATCCGTTATGTATTTTGCAAATTTCTATGTCTACAATGCTCTGCACGGAGCTACTCTAGCTAATTGCTCTCACTTTCAATATGTATCCAGATTGAGACTTTGAGTCATCTAGATCAGTGTCAAAACTTGCATCGACGTAACCTTTTACGACGAACCTTTTGTCACCTCCATAATCGAGAAACATATCCTTATTCCACTAAGGATAATTTTGACCAATGTCCAGTGATCTACTCCTAGATCACTATTGTACTCCCTTGCCAAACACAGGGCAGGGTATACAATAGGTCTGGTACATAGCATGGCATACTTTATAGAACCTATGACTGAGGCATAGGGAATGACTTTCATTCTCTCTCTATCTTTTGTCGTGGTCGGGTTTTGAGTCTTACTCAACTTCACACCTTGTAACACAGGCAAGAACTCCTTCTTTGATTGTTCCATTTTGAACTACTTCAAAATCTTGTCAAGGTATGTACTCATTGAAAAAACTTATCAAGCATCTTGATCTATCTCTACAGATCTTGATGCTCAATATGTAAGCAGCTTCACCGAGGTCTTTCTTTGAAAAACTCCTTTCAAATATTCCTTTATGCTTTGCAGAATAATTCTACATTATCTCCAATCAACAATATGTCATTCACATATACTTATCAGAAATGTTGTTGTGCTCCCACTCACTTTCTTGTAAATACAGGCTTCACCGCAAGTCTGTATAAAACTATATGCTTTGATCAACTTATCAAAGCATATATTCCAACTCCGAGATGTTTGCACCAGTCCATAGATGGATCGTTGGAGCTTGCATATTTTGTTAGTACCTTTAGGATTGACAAAACCTTCTGGTTGCATCATATACAAATCTTCTTTAATAAATCCATTAAAGAATGTAGTTTTGTTTATCCATTTGTCAGATTTCATAAAATGCGGCAATTGCTAACATGATTCGGACAGACTTAAGCATAGATACGAGCGAGAAACTCTCATCGTAGTCAACACCTTGAACTTGTCGAAAACCTTTTTGCGACAATTCTAGCTTTGTACATAGTAACACTACTACCAGCATCCGACTTCCTCTTGAAGATCCATTTAATCTCAATGGCTCACCGATCATTGGGCAAATCAATCAAAGTCCATACTTTGTTCTCATACATGGATCTTATCTCAGATTTCATGGCCTTAAGCCATTTCGCAGAATCTGGGCTCATCATCGCTTCCTCATAGTTCGTAGGCTCGTCATGGTCAAGTAACATGACCTCCAGAATAGGATTACCGTACCACTCTGGTGCGGATCTCACTCTGGTTTACCTACGAGGTTCGGTAGCAACTTGATCTGAAGTTACATGATCATCATCATTAGCTTCCTCACTAATTGGTGTAGTAGTCACAGGAACATATTTCTGTGATGAACTACTTTGCAATAAGGGAGCAGGTACAGTTACCTCATCAAGTTCTATTTTCCTCCCACTCACTTCTTTCGAGAGAAACTCCTTCTCTAGAAAGGATCCATTCTCAGGAACAAATATCTTGCCTTCGGATCTGTGATAGAAGGTGTACCCAACAGTTACTTTTGGGTATCCTATGAAGATGCACTTCTCCGACTTGGGTTTGAGCTTATCAGGTTGAAACTTTTTCACATAAGCATTGCAACCTCAAACTTTAAGAAACGACAGCTTGTATTTCTTGTTAAACCATAGTTCATACAGTGTCGTCTCAACGGATTTAGATGGTGCCCTTTTTAATGTGAATGCAGCTGTCTCTAATGCCTAACCCCAAAACGATAGTGGTAAATCAGTAAGAGACATCATAGATTGCACTATATCAAATAAAGTACGGTTATGATGTTCGGGCACACCATTACGCTGTGGTGTTCCAGGTGGCGTGAGTAGTGAAACTATTTCACATTGTTTTAACTGAAGGCCAAACTCATAACTCAAATATTTTACTTCTGCGATCATATCATAGAAACTTTTATTTTGTTACGATGATTCTCCACTTCACTCTGAAATTTTTTGAACTTTTCAAATATTTCAGACTTGTGTTTCATCAAGTAGATATACTCATATCTGCTCAAATCATCTGTGAAGATCAGAAAATAATGATACCTGCCGCGAGCCTCAATATTCATCGGACCACATACATCAGTATGTATGATTTCCAACAAATCTATTGCTCGCTCCATTGTTCCGAAGAACAAAGTTTTAGTCATCTTGCCCATGAGGCATGGTTCACAAGCATCAACTGATTCATAATCAAGTGATTCCAAAAGCCCATCGGCATGGATTTTCTTCATGCGCTTTACACCAATATGACCTAAACGGTGGTGCCACAAATAAGTTGCATTATCATTATTAACTTTGCATATTTTGGCTTCAATATTATGAAAATGTGTATCACCACCATCAAGATCCAACAAACCATTTTCATTGGGTGTATGACCATAGAAGGTTTTATTCATGTAAACAGAACAACAATTATTCTCTAACTTACATGAATAACCATATTGCAATAAACATGATCCAGTCATATTTATGCTCAACGCAAACACCAAATAACATTTATTTTGGTTCAGCACTAATCCCGAAAGTATAGGGAGTGTGCGATGATGATCATATCAATCTTGGAACCACTTCCAACACACATCGTCACTTCACCCTTAACTAGTCTCTATTTATTTTGCAACTCCCATTTCAAGTTACTACTCTTAGCAACTGAACCAGTATCAAATACCGAGGGGTTGCTATAAACACTAGTAAAGTACACATCAATAACATGTATATCAAATATAGCTTTGTTCACTTTGCCATCCTTCTTATCCACCAAATACTTGGGGTAGTTCCACTTCTAGTGACCAGCCCCTTTGTAGTAGAAGCACTCAGTTTCAGGCTTAGGTCCAGACTTAGGTTTCTTCACTTGAGCAGCAACTTGTTTGCCGTTCTTCTTGAAGTTCCCCTTCTTCCCTTTACCCTTTATCTTGAAACTAGTGGTCTTGTCAACCATCAACACTTGATGTTTTTCTTGATTTCTACCTTCGCCGATTTTTGCATCGCGAAGAGCTTGGGAATTATTTTCGTCATCCCTTGCATATTATAATTCATCACGAAGTTCTACTAACTTGGTGATGGTGACTAGAGAATTTTGTCAATCACTATTTTATCTGGAAGATTAACTCCCACTTGATTTAAGCGATTGAAGTACCCAGACAATCTGAGCACGTGCTCACTGCTTGAGCTATTCTCCTCCATTTTTTAGCTATAGAACTTGTTGGAGACTTCATATCTCTCAACTCGGGTATTTGCTTGAAATATTAACTTCAACTCATGGAGCATCTCATATGGTCCATGACGTTTAAAACGTCTTTGAAGTCCCGATTCTAAGCCGTTTAAGCATGGTGCACTAAACTATCAAGTAGTCATCATATTGAGCTAGCCAAACGTTCATAACATCTGCATCTGCTCCTGCAATAGGTTTGTCACCTAGCGGTGCATCAAGGACATAATTCTTTTGTGCAGCAATGAGGATATACCTCAGATCACGGATTCAATCCGCATCATTGCTACTAACATCTTTCAACTTAGTTTTCTCTAGGAACATATCAAAAATAAAACAGGGGAGCTAAACGCAAGCTATTGATCTATAACATAGATATGCTAATACTACTAGGACTAAGTTCATGATAAATTTAAGTTCAATTAATCATATTACTTAAGAACTCCCACTTAGATAGACATCCCTCTAATCCTCTAAGTGATCACGTGATCCATATCAACTAAACCATAACCGATCATCACGTGAAATGGAGTAGTTTTCCATGGTGAACATCACTATGTTGATCATATCTACTATATGATTCACGCTCGACCTTTCGGTCTTAGTGTTCGGAGGCCATATCTGCATATGCTAGGCTCATCAAGTTTAACCTGAGTATTCTGCATGTGCAAAACTGGCTTGCACCCGTTGTAGATGGACGTAGAGCTTATCACACCCGATCATCACGTGGTGTCCGGGCACGACGAACTTTGGCAACGGTGCATACTCAGGGAGAACACTTTTATCTTGAAATTTAGTGAGAGATCATCTTATAATGCTACCGTCAAACAAAGCAAGATAAGATGCATAAAAGATAAAACATCACATGTAATCAATATAAGTGATATGATATGGATATCATCTTCTTGTGCTTGTGATCTCCATCTCCGAAGCACCGTCATGATCACTATAACGCCCCGAGACCGATATGCCAGGTGTCGTCCAGTTATTCGCTGTTGTTGCCATATCATTGCTTGTGTGTCATGCATTGCATATCATGTCATCATGTGCATTGCATTTGCATACGTGTTCGTCTCATGCATTCGAGCATTTTCCCCGTTGTCTGTTTTGCATTCCGGCGCTCCGTTCTCCTCCGGTGGCCATTTCTACCTTTCTTTCATGTGTGGGGATTAAACATTTTCGGATTGGACTGAGACTTGCCAAGCGGCCTTGGTTTACTACCGGTAGACCGCCTGTCAAGTTTCGTATCATTTGGACTTCGTTTGATACTCCAACGGTTAACCGAGGCACCGAAAAGGCCTCGTATGTGTTGCAGCCCAACACCCCTCCAATTTGGCCCAAAACCCACCTAACTCTTCTCCATCATCTAGAGCGTTCGATCACGATCGCGTGGCCGAAAACCGCACCTCATTTGGACTCTCCTAGCTCCCTCTACCTATAAATATGTGGACATCCCCGAAATTTTCGCGGATGAACCCTAACCTTCGTCCACCTCGCGCCGCCGGACAAAACCGCCCGCGCCCGGACATGTCCAGCCTCCCCTGCGCCGAATCCGCCACCGCCACGTCAGCGCGCCGCCCTTCTCTCTTCTTCCCGCCACCGGGCCCGAGGGAGCCCTGATCGGGCTCGCCCCGGGCCAGATCGGGCCGCCGCCGCCCGGGATCTCCGCCGCCCAGCCCGGTCGCCCCGCCGCCTTCAACCGCGGGCGCCGCC
>NC_041386.1:591371972-591388237 GCF_002162155.2 Triticum dicoccoides
ATCGCCGTCGGCCGCCTCGCCGCCACCGCGCGCAACCGCCGCCATCGGGCTCCGCGCCTCACGCCCGGGCTCGCCGAGCTCCGCCGCTGGCCGAACCACCTCCGCCGGCGCCCGCCTCGCCACTGCCGTCCCTCGCCGAAGCTCACGGAGCTCGCCGGAGTAAACTCCGGCCGGATCCGATCCGGATCGGGACCAGATCCACCGGTCCCCGATCCAAACGCCCTCGCCCGTCCCCGCACCGCTCCGTCCTGGATATCCCCGTCCGCCGTTGACTTTTTCCGCGGGGTAAATTTTCACTGTCCCCGAAATTCCAGATCCAAGTGCTCATGTTCATGGCCTTGTAACTTTGCATCCGTAGCTCCGATTCATGCATATAGCATATCAAAATGTTCATCTCAGAGAGTATATCATTTCATTCCATTGCAATATTTTCATTTGAGCTCATCTTGATGCCCGAAATGCTTTTAGAAGAGGGATACTTGAGATAATTGTCAGATCTGCTACTCCGTTTAGCTTTTTGTCATTTTTGCCATGATTAATGTGTGCATGATATGCCCTGATGCTCTACATGTGTTTTGTTAAGGGTTTTGTCATCTTTCTAGAGGTGCAACCCATGTATTTTTGTGATGTGTGAGGTGACTTGTGCAAGCTTGCAAAGTGGTGCACTTGCTAATTCTGTTTTCAGGGACTTAGTAATTTCACTAAGTCCTGGAGCTGTTTATCTCATGATGCCATATGTTCATGTTGTTTCCTAGTGATCCGTGCCTCTTTTGAGGATGATCAGTAAGGATGTTTTGTTAATATTGTAGTGCTCTATCCATCCATGTCTTTGTTTGCAATTATGGAGCACCCTAGCTTGAGTCAATCGATCTCTACTTTTGCTACTTTGTGAATCTGGGCAGATTGTCAACTTGTTTGCAATTTTGCCGGTGGTGTTGTAGTTGATCCGTGCATGCTATGCTATTGTTCTTGCCATGTCTAGCTTGCATTTTGTGCCTTCTTGATGGGTGTATGCTTAGCTTGTCATGACTTGCTCTGTAGTGAGTGCATCGAGCTCGTAAACATGCCTACTTGAGTTATATTTCAGCATGTGCCAGTTTTCACTAAGTCTGAAAATTGATTATGTTTTTGCTATGTTCACATGCTTGCAATTGTATTTTCTGATCCCTTTTGTCTCAAGGTCACTAAGGGACTTTTGTTAAGATCTTTGAGTAGCTCCATGACATGCTTTACTTTGCCATGTTCAGATTCTGTAGCATGTAGTTTTCATGCTCCAAAGAGTGCTATCTGATCTGAGATTCCAGACAAGTGTTAATTTCACTAAGTCTGAGATCTGTTTATCATATGCATTTTTGCCATGCTTGTTTGAACCTGTTAATGGATGAATTGGCCGTAGCTCAGTGCTAGACTTTTGTTAAGCATCATGGATGCATCCCTGCCATGTATTTTGTTGTCATGTTTGGGTGCTGTAGCATGTTCATATCGTTGCATTTAGATGGCTACTTGCTGCTTATCGCAGACCGGTGTCATATTTGAATCGCTTGCCATTTACAAACCGTGACTCCGTTTCCGGCGTTCTTTATATCGTTTTCAAGCGATTTCATCTCATCTTTCCAGTGGCACACTTGGATTTCCAAGTTGAGGCCAGGTTCATGCATTCCTTGTCAAATCATGCATATGCATCGCATACCGCATCCCGCATATCATATCATGTTCATGTGTTGGTTGTTTACTATGTTGTGTGCTTCTTTTCCGGTGTTTGCTTCTTCGGGTTGGTTCCGTTAACGTCGCGTTTGTGAGGAACCGTTCGACTACGTCCGTTTGTCTTCTTCATGGACTCGTTCTTCTTCCTTGCGGGATTTCAGGCAAGATGATCATACCCTCGAAATCACTACTATCTTTGCTTGCTAGATGCTCGCTCTTTTGCTATGCCTATGCTGCGATACCTACCACTTGCTTATCATGCCTCCTATATTGTTGAACCAAGCCTCTAACCCACCTTGTCCTAGCAAACCGTTGTTTGGCTATGTTACCACTTTGCTCAGCCCCTCTTATAGCGTTGTTAGTTGCAGGTGAAGATTGAAGTTTGTTCCTTGTTGGAACATGGAGATGTTGTTCCCTGTTGGAACATGTTTACTTGTTGGGATATCACTATATATCTTATTTAATTAATGCATCTATATACTTGGTAAAGGGTGGAAGGCTCGGCCTTATGCCTGGTGTTTTGTTCCACTCTTGCCGCCCTAGTTTCCGTCATATCGGTGTTATGTTCCCGAATTTTGCGTTCCTTACGCGGTTGGGCTATTATGGGAACCCCTTGACAGTTCACCTTAAGTAAAGCTTTTCCAGCAATGCCCAACATTGGTTTTACCATTCGCCACCTAGCCTTTTTCTTTCCCTTGAGTCGGCCGGCTCAAGGGTCATCATTATTTTACCCCCCCCCCCCCGGGCCAGTGCTCCTCTGAGTGTTGGTCTAACTGAGCGATGTCCGGGGCTACCAGGGGCAACTCTGGGCTGGCCTACCCGACGTCTGGCTCATCTGAGTGTGCCCTGAGAAAGAGATATGTGCAGCTCCTATCGGGATTTGTCGGCACATTCGGGCGGTGTTGCTAGTTTAGTTTTACCCTGTCAAAATGTCTTGTTGTACCGGGATACCGAGTCTGATCGGAATGTCTCGGGTGGAGGTCTATTCCTTCATTGACCGTGAGAGCTTGTGATGGGCTAAGTTGGGACACCCCTACAGGGATTTGAACTTTCGAAAGCCGTGCCCGCGGTTATGGGCAGATGGGAATTTGTTAATGTCCGGTTGTAGAAAACCTAAAGTCGACCTTAATTAAAATGAATCAACCGCGTGTGTAACCGTGACGGTCTCTTTTCAGCGGGGTCCGGGAAGTGAACACGGTGTTGGAGTTATGCTTGACGTAGGTTGCTATAGGATCACTTCTTGATCATACTTTTACCGACCGTGCTTTGCCTTCTCTTCTCGCTCTCTTTTGCGTATGTTAGCCACCATATATGCTAGTCGCTTGCTGCAGCTCCACCTCATAACTTTACCTTACCCATAAGCTTAAATAGTCTTGATCGCGAGGGTGCGAGATTGCTGAGTCCCCGTGGCTCACAGATACTTCCAAAACCAGCTTGCAGGTGCCGATGAGTCCGTGCAGATGACGCAACCAAGCTCAGGAGGAGCTCGTTGAAGATCTTATCCTTTGTGTTGTTCCGTTCTAGTTGATCAGTAGTGGAGCCCAGTTGGGGTCGATCGGGGGCCTTTGCCGCATTTGGGGTTCTTCTTTTATTTTGGTTCCGTAGTCGAACCTTGATTGTATTTGGATGATGTAATGCTTTATTCATGTAATTGTGTGAAGTGGCGATTGTAAGCCAACTATGTATCTCCTTCCCTTATTTTATTACTTGGGTTGTGTGAAGATTACCTCACTTGCGACATTGCTTTCAATGCGGTTATGCCTCTAAGTCGTGCTTCGACACGTGGGAGATATAGCCGCACCGAGGGCGTTACAATCACCATCATCACCGGCACGACACCTTGATCTCCATCGTAGCATCGTTGTCGTTTCGCCAATCTTATGCTTCTACGACTATCGCTACCGCTTAGTGATAAAGTAAAGCATTACAGGGCGATTGCATTGCATACAATAAAGCAACAACCATATGGCTCCTGCCAGTTGCCGATAACTCGGTTACAAAACATGATCATCTCATACAATCAAATTTAGCATCATGTCTTGACCATATCACATCACAACATGCCCTGCAAAAACAAGTTAGACGTCCTCTACTTTGTTGTTGCAAGTTTTACGTGGCTGCTACTGGGCTTAGCAAGAACCGTTCTTACCTACGCATCAAAACCACAACGATAGTTTGTCAAGTTGGTGCTGTTTTAACCTTCGCAAGGACCGGGCGTAGCCACACTCGGTTCAACTAAAATTGGAGAAACTGACACCCGCCAGCCACCTGTATGCAAAGCACGTCGGTAGAACCAGTCTCGCGTAAGCGTACGCGTAATGTCGGTCTGGGCCGCTTCATCCAACAATACCGCCGAACCAAAGTATGACATGCTGGTAAGCAGTATGACTTATATCGCCCACAACTCACTTGTGTTCTACTCGTGCATATGACATCTACGCATAAAATCTGGCTTGGATGCCACTGTTGGGGAACGTAGTAATTTCAAAATTTCCTACGCACACGCAAGATCATGGTGATGCATAGCAACGAGAGGGGAGAGTATTGTCTACGTACCCTCGTAGACCGTTCGCGGAAGCGTTATATCAACGCGCTTGATGTAGTCGTACGTCTTCACGATCTGACCGATCCAAGCACCGAAAGCACGGCACCTCCGAGTTCTGCACACGTTCGGCTCGGTGACGTCCTCGCCTTCTCGATCCGGCAAGAAGGGTGAAGTAGTAGATGAGTTCCGGCAGCACGACGGCGTGGTGACGGTGTTGGTGAAGAACAATCTTCGCAGGGCTTCTCCTAAGCACTACGAAAACTATGACGGAGGATAAACTAGAGGATACGGGGTTGCCGGCACACAGCTTGGTGTTTCTTGATGTGTCTTTGGTGCTAGCCCTGCCCCTCTATTTATATGTTGAGCCCTGGGGGTCTAAACTTGGAGTAAAAGCCTCCACAAAGTCGGTTTCACCCGAAAGGCAAGAGTCCTTCTCGGACTCCAGGGCCAGACGCCAGGGTTCCCGGCGTCTGGACCCAGATGCCAGGGACCCTGGCGTCTGGCCCCTGGACTCCGCAAAACTTCTTTTTGCGTTTTTCAAAAACCTTGTGGGCTTTCCCCTTTGGCCCAAATAAAGTGTTCTCGTACCCAAACATTTCGGGAAACATCCGGAACCCTTCCGGTGACCAAACACTATTATCCCATATATCAAACTTTATCTCCGGACCATTCTGGAGTTCCTCGTCATGTCCGTGATCTCATCCCGGACTCCGAACAACATTCGGTCATCAACATACATAACTCATATAGTACTATATCGTCAATGAATGTTAAGCGTGCGGACCCTACGGGTTCGAGAACTATGTAGACATGACCGAGACACCTCTCTGGTCAATAACCAATAGCGGGACCTGGATGCCCATATTGGCTCCTACATATTCTACGAAGATCTTTATCGGTCAGACCGCATAACAACATACGTTGTTTCCTTTGTCATCGGTATGTTACTTGCCCGAGATTCGATCGTCGGTATCTCAATACCTAGTTCAATCTCGTTACCGGCAAGTCTCTTTACTCATTCCGTAATACATCATCTCGCAACTAACTCATTAGTTACAATGCTTGCAAGGCTTAAGTGATGTGCATTACCGAGAGGGCCCAGAGATATCTCTCCGATAATCGGAGTGACAAATCCTAATATCGAAATACGCCAACCCAACAAGTACCTTTGGAGACACCTGTAGAGCACCTTTATAATCACCCAGTTACGTTGTGACGTTTGGTGGCACACAAAGTGTTCCTCCGATAAACGGAGTTGCATAATCTCATAGTCACAGGAACATATATAAGTCATGAAGAAAGCAATAGCAACAAACTAAACGATCAAGTGCTAAGCTAACAGAATGGGTCAAGTCAATCACATCATTCTCCTAATGATGTGATCCCGTTAATCAAATGACAACTCATGTCTATGGTTAGGAAACTTAACCATCTTTGATCAACGAGCTAGTCAAGTAGAGGCATACTAGTGACACTCTGTTTGTCTATGTATTCACACATGTATTATGTTTCCGGTTAATACAATTCTAGCATGAATAATAAACATTTATCATGAAATAAGGAAATAAATAATAACTTTATTATTGCCTCTAGGGCATATTTCCTTCAGTTTGGGCCCTCTTGTGAGGTTAAACCATGCGTCCTACTTCTTATATATTAATTGTGATGGGGTACAAAGTACAGATTGGTCTACCTCGAGATCGTATGAGTTTGTCTAAGCTCTAAACCTTGCGAATGTATCTCTACAGACTAAACCTTGCAGCTTATATGTTGGGAGACATAGTAGAAAAAGAATCGCGCCTACCGATACATGTTCAACGTCTATAATTTTTTATTATTCCATACTATTATATTATGAATCGTTTATGTTTTATATGCATTTATGTACTATTTTATATCATTTTTTGGACTAACCTATAAACCCAGTGCCTAGTGCCAGTTGTATTTTTTGTCTGTTTACGTTTTTTCAGAAAATCAGTACCAAACCGAGTCCAAATGTATGAAACTTTTCGACGGTTTTTTTCTGGACAAGAAAGACCCTAGAAGTTTCGGGAGGAGACCAGAAGGCAAACAAGGAGACGGCAAGGCAACAGGGCGCACCCTGGAGGGGTCGCGGCCTGTTACCTTGTGGGCCCCTCGTGGCTCCGTCTGACCTAATTCCACCACTATAAATTCTCTAAAATCAGGAAAACAACAGAGAGCCACCCAAAACAATTTTTTCGCAGCTGCAAGTTTCTATTCTTCCGCGATCTCATTTAAGGCCTTTTTGGTACTCTGTCGGAGGGGGGATCAATCACAGAGGGCTTCTACATCATCCTTGCTGCCCTCCAATGATGCGTGAGTACTTCACCACAGGCCTACGGGGCCATAGCTAGTAGCTAGATGTCTTTTTCTCTCTCTTTGATCTTCAATACAATGTTCTTCTCGATATTCTTGGAATTCTATCCGGTGTAATCTTCTTTTGCGGTATGTTTGTTGGGATCCGATGAATTGTGGATTTATGATCTAAATGTTTATGAGAAGTAATGGAGTCTGTTGATTTGACTTTGTTTGCTTTGTTTGATCAACCTAGAGGGGTGAAGGCCTTATGAAACTAGTTGAAACCTAGTGAGCATTTGGTTAAAACCTAAAACAAGTGAAAACAGAAAGTTAAATAAAACCCTAAAGGTGTTAAAGCAAGAAATATTTTCAAAGGAAATAAACAAAATAATATTAAAAACGAACTAAAGATGGGTCAGAGGAAAACCAAATTAAAGAAAAATAGAGGAAAACTATTTTGGAAGATAAAATGTGAGCAAGGAAATATTTAACTAAAGCCTACAAATAAAATGCATAAAATATATGCCCAAAAGGTCCAAAAAAATGCTCAGTGTATAAAAATTGCAATAAGAATTTAGAGAAAGTTTTTTTATGAAATAAAAATCAAATTCAAAATAAAATATAAATGACAGAACAACAGAGGCAGAGCAGAAAAGAATAAGAGAAGAAAAAAAAGGGCCCAGCCTAGCCCAGCCGCGCGCAGCCACTCTCTTCTCACTGTGAGCCGCTGACCAGCGGATCCCACTAGTCAATTGGTCAATGTTTTTTCATGAAAGTTCTAAAATTTCAAAAAAAACTATAAATTGTGAAAAATAATTTTCAAGAAATCATAAATGGTCACGAATTAAAAAATGTTCATGATTTTTTTAAAATTTTAACATGCTAAAAAATTGTTGATGAAATTAAAAACAATGTTCACGGATTTAAAAAACTGCTTAAAATTTTAAGAAATGTTCACAAATTTGAAAGATGACTGCAAATTGAAAAGGAAAAAGAAAAGTAAGAAAATGAATGAAAATGAAAAATAGTATACGAAAGATGAACAAAAAAAATAAAAATAGAATAAAAAAGAAGAACGAAAAACGTTAAGAAAAAGAACCGCTTCAGGGAAGGTTCTAGAACTTTCCCAAACCGGTGGAGATAAAATCCGGGAATGGGCCGGCCCGTACGATTAGGATGGGGGAGACCTGCGGGCCGAATAGGAGCCGCCCCCGAAAAGCCGCAGGCCTAGTGATGATATAACAAACAGCACCAGCGGCCCATGGCCCAGGCGGCCGAACGCGAAAGAAAGCGAGCGAGCGGAAGCCAACCCAAACCCTAGCGCTCCCTTCCCCTCTTCTTTCTTTCTCCCCTCGCCGTCGCCTCCTCCTCCTCCTCGCACCCAAACCCTAATCCCCTCTCCCCCCCGCGAACCGAGGCCGCGGGCGCGCAGGCGGGCAGGCGCGGGGCAAAATGGCGGGCAAGGAGGACAGCCGGATCTTCGTGGGCGGCCTCTCGTTCCACACCGACGAGCGCAAGCTCGAGGACGCCTTCCGCCGCTTCGGCAAGGTCGTCGACACCCAGGTACCGGACCGTCGCCGCGCCGCTCCGTGTATGCTTTCGCTTGTTGTTTTTTATTTATTGTCTCGTGGGTATGTATGTGTATATAGCTGCTAGATCTGCGGAATTAGATGGTGTTGAGGGTAGGAAGGCGAATGTGATGCACATGGCCAAGGTCTAGGTGCTGTTTTTCTAAAAATTCTCTTATAACTTGTATAAGTGATAGGGTCCTGCTACCTTGATCAGTACTTTCTCCGGATCCGAACAAGGCACATGAGCTCAGTGTTTGGTTTCGTGTGGTTAACACTGGCTCAATTCTCTAGGTTAATAACTAACAGTAATGGGGGTTCCCACTTTTCTGACACTGTTATAGTGTCAAAAGACGTCTTACGTTAAGTTACAGAGGTAGTATTTCGAAACGCACAATGTAATATGCTGTCTTCTCAAAATGAATAAACGCAGGTGCTAACTAGTACTCCCTCCGTTCTGTTCCTAAATACAAGCCTTCTTAGAGATTCCAATGTAGACTGCACACGGAGCAAAATGAGTGAATCTACACTCTAGAGTATGTCTATGTACATCCGTATGTAGTCCATGTTGAAATCTCTAAAAAGGCTTTTATTTAGGAACGGAGGGAGTAGAATTTATTGCTAACGAGATTTTGTCATATGGTGTTCCTTAGTTTGTAGCCACATCAGGGATGCTCACAGTATTTTTCTACCCCTCCCTTTGCTAGCTCTGATGATTATTTTTCTCAGCCACGTGCTTTGTGAAGCCAAATGAGCTGGCACATTTGTGGAGTTGGATAGAACAGGGATTCTTTGTTTGTTTGTCGAAAGATCAGCTTTGCAGAGAACAATCATGAGTGTTTGTGCGAAGAAAGCAGCTGTTAACTGCTCTTTCAGGGAAAACTTAGGCTCGAAATTGCTTTACCAAGAGGTCATGCTGGTGCTGTTTACCGCAGTTAGATGCCTGAAGTGAACATCAGGGCCTGTGAAATTTGATCCAGTAATCTGGGAACCCTTGATCTATCTTGCTCTTGGCTGTGTTCTGATACCTTCATTCAGCCTGTGGTCTGATAGAAGAAACAGCATGTTCTTACAGTGGTATTACTTGACAAGAAATGCCTTCAGTGGTCCTCTGGCTTTTGCAGTTCCATGCATGTCCTGTGATTTTGATAGTCTACTATGCCAACACCACAGTCAGTAGTCTGCAGTTGGGAAGCGGCTCAGCAGACAGTCTGTTGTCTGATGGAAACCTGAAGACATTTTTCAGTCTTTCATGTTTTAACTGATTTTATCTGTTGGTGATATACATCAAAATATTTGTTGTCTGTTTTGTGTGGTTGTGTTAAATATTAAGAAACCATGTAACCCATTTTAAAATCCTGTGCCATCTATGCGACTAGAATTCTACACATATGTTGTCATGTTTTTCTATTCTTGAATCTTGATACGAGTGCCATGATTTGTTTGGTATGTCAGTACTCTGTTCGTTGGCCAAAATATTGTTCTGTTTTTCTGCTCCTAGTTTCTAAGAGCATGTTGCATTATCTTTTCTGTAATCACCATGTCCCAATCATTTATCTCATCATATCATATATTCATCTGAATACCTTTTCTTCAGTTGTTTCTTTCGCTTTTTGGTTTGTAGTCACAGCCATTTTTTTGTGACAAGTTGGGTGCAAAACATGTTGTAGTGTGCAACCTGATCTTATTGGCTTCAAAATAATTTAAGGGATGTTGTTGCAGCCAATAAATCATGTGGTAGCAGTTGGTAACTTTTGTTATGAAAACCGAGGGAAGGTGAAATACAGATTCGTTTGTGTATCGTCACGACATTGTTGCTGTGTAGTGCTCATGGAATGACAGTTGAAGGATAGCTGCTGAAGCAACATTTGATGTCAGCACTTCTCACAACCAACCCCACACATTTGACATGTCATGCTTGTTGGATATTGCCAACTGCTGTCTCCATGTGTTGTTTTGCTATGTTTGAAGATTCTCTCGTGAGCTTATCTACCAGACCAGCATGCCAGTGGTTCAGACATCGGTGATGGGCCTGACCGCCTGAGAATGTTGTTCTTGTTTGGCTTCTGACAGTAATTCACTAATTTACGGTGAAAATTTAATAGATGGATCTAACTACTGAACTGGTTTATGCATTTAGTCATAGCATGATATGATATGAGTGGGAGTGTTACAAACCTTGAGGCACACTTGGTTGGTAGCCACTTTCATGCCAATTGAAGTTCCTTGCTTCTCAGTTAGTAGTTGCTGCAATTAGTTTAGTTGATATGAGATGTGCTATAGGGATCCAAACACGACAGGATTATCCAGAGCAGTCTAGTTAATATGGGTAACAGCAAAAGATGGTAGCAGCAAGCATTGTTTGGTTGCTCAAATGTTTGTTTGCCCGACTGGTTGTCAGTACAACGAGCTTTGCTCTCTCAGGATATGTTCAGTCAGAAAGGTAGTCACAGTTACACTCGGCTATTTGACAGTTTTGATTTGTTCTGTTGAATTATGAAACTCTGGAATAACCTAATCCCAATGCTGCTCAAAAGGTAATTCTGTCAACCATCCTAAATTTGACCACAAGTGATTTTTACGAATGGCTGTCTACCTCACACATTCTTATTTCATGTATATCGTGACTACTTTTTCATTTCCTTGGTTGTGTCGCTGTTCAGTTGGCTTTTAAGCTTATGGTTATTCATTCAAAAGAGAAAGCATGTTTCTTTCTATGAGACTTGGCTGCTATAGACCTGCAGCTGTTTGTAGTGATTCGTTTTGTTACCTTGTCAAAGCACGTTTTCCAGCTGCTTTATGCTACACTTTCAAACAAAGTATGACTTGAAATGTTGTGGTAATGAATACATGATATTATTTACTGTTTCTTTTTTGCCCTTTACTCGTTGCTGAATTCAAAGTACCAGTTTCCAGTTTCTTATATAATCCTATATATATGCTCCAGTTTCAAACAAATTATGGCTTGAAATGTTGCTGTAATGAATCTGTGTTATTTACTGATTTTTTCCGCCCTTTACTCACTGCTGAATTTAAAGTGCACATTTCCAGTTTGTTTTGTTTTTATAAGCTGCTATATGCTACAGTATCGGACAAACTATGACTTGGAAGTGTTGTGGTAATGAATCCGTGTTATTGTTTACTGATTGTTTTGCCCTTTACTCATTGCTGAATTCAAAGTGCAAATTTCCAGTTTGTTGTGCTGCTATATGCCACAGTATCAAACAAGCTATGACTTTGGAAGTGTTGTGGTAATGAATCCGTGTCATTATTTAGTGATATTTTTGCCCTTTACTCATCGCTGAATTCAAAGGTTTTGCAGCTGCTTACCATTTGGCTTTGCTCTCTATGTAGGCTGATTCTCGACTATTTCTTATTGCAGATCATGCTGGAGAGGCACACAAACCGGCACCGTGGCTTTGGCTTCGTGACGTTTTCAGATCCCAGGGCAGTTGAGACTGCTATCAACGATATGCACAACAAAGAGTTAGATGGTCGTACCATTTCAGTGAACAGGGCTGAGCCAAAGATGCAAACAGATGACACTCGGTACAGCAGTGGTGGTGGTGGTGACCGTGGGGATTATCGTGGTGGCAAGGGTGATGGTCCACCCCCTGGCAATTGCTTTGAGTGTGGCCGTGCTGGTCACTGGGCTCGTGACTGCCCTAACCCTGGCGGCGGCCGTTCTGGGCGATTCCCTTCCAAGTTCAGTGGTGGCGGTGGCAGGGGAGATCGCTTTTCTGGATCAGACAGGTTTGGCGACCGTTACGTGGATGATCGCTATGATGGTGGCCGTTATGGTGGGTACCGTGAGCCTATTGACAGCAGAGACAGATATGATGGGGGCCGTGATCGTTATGCCAGTGACCGGTACCCCTCTGGTGGTGACCGCTTTGGTGCAGACAGGTATGGAGCAGCCCCAGACCGTTATGCGCCAAGTGGTGGTGGAGGCGGCTATGGCAGGGAGCGAGAGAGAAGCTACGAGAGAGATGGAATTCGTGGTGGTGGTGCCTATGACAGGAGTGGCCCAAGGGGCGGTGCAAGCTATGACAGGGACGGCCCAAGGGGCGGCATAGGTGGTGGCTATGACAGGGATGGTCCACGTGGAGGCGGCGCCGACTATGGCAGCGGTGGGCCTAGTCGCTACGAGGGAGGAGGTTACAGGGAGAGGCCTGCACCGTATGACCGCCCCAGGGGAGGAGGGCGCTTCGACGACCGCTACTAGTGACCTGTTGCTGCAGTCGAGCTATGTATTTGCGTTTTAACTTTCAGTTTGGCATGGCCGAATGCTTGATGAGTACTCTGTCGGCACGGTTATCTCTTTTCTGTACTGCAAATGTTACTCCCGGTGGGCACTGGTAGTTTACCCAGCAGACTGTTTCCGTGCTGAGTTGAATCTGTCATGCCCTGGCTGCTGGCTACCTTTGCTGAATGATGGTTTATGTACTTCTGCATGATATTAATCAATCTGAACTTATGAAATCCTGCTGCTCTGCTGTGGTTGGTATGAGATCCTGCTGCTCTGCTGTGGATGAATCTTATGGCACGGTAATATCTATTCTGTACAAGAAATGGTACCACAACTGGAGTTTATCCAGCAGACTGAGCCTGCTATGACCTGGTTGTTTTTGTTGTCGGCTACATTTGCTGAATGATGGTTTCTGAACTTGTGCATGATTTCATTGATCTGAATTTATGAAATCCTTCTGAATGACTTCGAGAAGAGTGACCAAAAACTATGCTCTTTAGACAGAGCATCATGATTTGACGAATGGGCTTTCATACTTGTCTTCATCACGTGTTATTTAGGTCATTTGTGCTGACTGTATGAATTAGAAATGTAAAATAAGTTTTTGTTTTTGTTTAGTCCAGTGTTTCTGTAAAAGTGCTGTGCAAAATGTATTTGAGTGTCGACCCTTCGTGCTATGAATACAAACTTACTCTTTGATTCAACATATTTGGGCCTCCTTTGGTTTGTAGGAATGTCATAGGATTTCTATGGGATAGGATT
This sequence comes from Triticum dicoccoides, assembly GCF_002162155.2. Taxonomy (NCBI): domain Eukaryota; kingdom Viridiplantae; phylum Streptophyta; class Magnoliopsida; order Poales; family Poaceae; genus Triticum; species Triticum dicoccoides. Next base: position 591,385,120 of record NC_041386.1, read on the forward strand.
TGTATAGGAAAATTTCTTTTGAGACCCTTTGGTTTGTAGTAATGAATTCCTATTCCTATATAGGATAGGAGTCAATCCTTCACATTTTGGAGGGGAAAAAACATTAGCTAAGACCCAATGAAAAAATTCCTATCCTATGCATCAAATGACATCTCTTTCTTTATTGGAATTGAGATGCATGTCATCTCACTTCCTATGATTTTTCTATTCTTACAATATTTATATTCTATGAACCAAAGGAGGCCTTAAAGTTTTACCGATTCACCATGAATATGTTTCATCATATACTATGAAGTATATTTGATGTTGCAGATATTAGTAAAACATAAATGTAAACCTCGACGGCTCTTTCCCTGTGATTCAGACGCCACGATGGCGATGGCTTCCCTGCAACATGGTGCAGTGCCCGGTTGAGTCGCTTGGACAACGGGCATGGTGGCTTTGGTGTGGCTTCCTTGGCGGCGTGGCTCGTCGCGTCTCAGGTGCTGCCGCTCCTATCCTGGCGGCGGCTTCTGCCATCCTCGGAGGGTTGCGGTTGCCGGGGCAGCAACCCTAGATTCGGTGGTGGCGGCTTCGGCCAGAGGGCGGCGCGTGATTGGGATCCCACGGCTAGTTTGGAGTTTGATGGCTAGCGCATCTAGGTTCCGGCAGCGCTGTGGCTACTGGCCTGGTGGTCGTGCAGCACGGCCTCAGCAGGTGCGGGCGCTGCCGGGAGGTGCTTCCCTCGGTGCTTAGTGCTCTGGTGGTGTTTGGTGGGTGGTTGTTCGTGGCCGGTCGGTACGGGATAGTGGTGGTCGAGCTTCATTGGGAGAAGCCCTATCTTCGGCTTTTCACGTATCTCGCGAGAGGCGACTTCCGCGGGCGTCGTGCTCTTTCTTGGAAGCATTGTCACTGTGTGATGCTCCTTCCCTCCTCCCGCGGCCTTGGCTCCAGAGGGAAACCTCAGATCCGCGGGATTGAGCGATGCGGACGTCTTTAGGTCTTCTTCCTTCTTGCGGGCATCGTCTCGGAGCCAGCTACAACTTGAGACCGATGGATTGCGGCATCTTCGCCATGTGGTTTGCTGAGGCGGACGTTTTGGGGGTGGTGATTTCTACTTGGCAACGATGATGGCGTCCAGAGGAGCTTGGGTCGCGGTTCGTGTTTCGGTTATCGGATCTTCCCGGCGTGTCCTATGTGCTCTTCTGTGGGTTGCTTGGTTGCTTTGAAGTCGAAGCCGCGATGGAGCGAGTCCAGGTAGTGCCGACGACATGCACTAGGTGGTCGTTTGCGGTGGGGCACGGGCGGCGCAGGTCCTACATTTTTCCCTTGCGAAGCTCGCCGTCAAAGTCGGAGGTGTCGGTATTCGCGCGTGCGGCCTTCCGTTGGCATGTGCCGCCATGGCTTCTCAACAGTTGTTTGCGGGCTGGCTTGGCTTCGAGGCTGGCGCTCTATGATGAAGGCGGAGTCGCCCGTTCGGTTCCCGGTGATGATGATGGCGCTTGACGACTTCTCGGCAGATGTCGATGAAGTCGGAGTCACCCGTTCGGCTACCGGTGATGACGACGACGCCTGACGACTCCTCGGCGGATGTCTTTTCTTCTTCACAGCTCTGTGTTCCGTGTCGGCGGCCAGGTTGCCCACGTTACGTGGGTTGCGCTGTACCGGTCTTATCCTGGTTTTTCGTCAGTTAAGCGGGCAATCTCACTCTCTTCTTAATCAATGAAAACGGCGAGTCTTTTGCCTCGTTTAAAAAAAAGAAGAAGAGTCAACCTGGTCAAACTTAAAAGACATTTAACATAGAAGGTACTTGTACAACCGAAGGCAGAAGGCAGAAATTTAACTCTTGTTGCCGTCGCACGGTTAGTCCAATCGGCAGTGATATTGATATCCAGTGGGCGTCTCGACTCGATAGAGACCTGTCGCCGTCTCCGCATCCGTAGTGCGTGCGTCCTCGCATGGCCTCTTTCTTATCCAAAACCTTCTCCCCGTCCTCCTTTCTCCCTTCCAATTGAAATGGACCCCGCTGACTCTGGTTTAATCTATCCATCTACTCCGCCTCCGGCTAGCGGCTATACAACAGACACACAAATGCTCACATGAAACGGGGCCGCATTCACGTGCTGCAAGCATAGCGCATCACGAGCAACCGATAATAAATCAGAAAAAAACTTAGTAATACAAAGAAACATTCATGATTGTGATGTTAGCCGAGACTCGCCGAATCGCGCAGAAAAACCTTTGGGTTATACTACTGGTTTTCCGTTAACAAATTTTGGACAATCTTCTTCTTCTTCTTCTTCTTCTTCTTCTTCTTCTTCTTCTTCTTCTTCTTCTTCTGTCTGTGAGTAAATTCTTGCATTACTCAAATATCAGAAGTTACATGTCGTCCCACAAGTGCCCAAGCATATTCCGGACCGGAGCCTGGCCAAAATTTTCTTCTTCTTATAATTAACCAATGGCCCAAATCTCTTTTCGCGCCCATTTAGATAGTAATGGCAGTAATGATGTGAAATGTAACAGTTGATTTTTTTAATAGAAAAAACAATGCTTTATTGAATGAAGCCGGCAAAAAGTTGCAGGGGAAAGAGAAAAGGACCACGGTATCTGGCGAACGTCGCAACATCTGGCGAACGTTCGTTGGGAGGGGTTATCGTTTGCGACCGTGTTGGACGGCAAGGTTAGCTCTATGGGGTTGGCGGTTTCTTAAGAGAACTCGTGACAAATTAAAAAAACAACAACATGATTTCCATCTCATGTACCAGATAAAATTGTAAAGAAAAAAAAACGTTCGCTTGCCATCCTCTCCCAGCTGACGTTCGTCAACTATCATTACAAAAGAGAAAGGGCGGAAGGAAAACGGTGTTACTATTATTGGCTTGTACACATAGTTTCTCTTTTACATTTTTTTTGTACAGTTGGAGTAAAGAGGGGTTGAATTGAAACAAGTGAAACTGCCAGTTATCTTGCAAGTAAAGTAAAGTAAATAATTAGTAATTTTTAATATCTTCTTCAAATAAATCCCTCTCTAGGAAATACAAAAAAGAAGTAAAGAAGAAAAAAAAACATGCCTCCCTTCCTGTCTTCCTCCCCCCGTTGATCCTCCCTCCTCTCTCTCCTCCCTCCCTCCCCCAAATCA
>NC_041386.1:591388537-591391849 GCF_002162155.2 Triticum dicoccoides
GCCAAGGGCAGGGGCGACGCAAGCCCAGCGAAAGGGGATTGATTGATCGACCGATCCGCCCGCGCGCCCGCCGCCGATCTCCCAATCCGGCGCCATGTTCAACAAGATCATCAAGCGCGGGGCGCGCAAGGGGGCGCGCGGCCACGACGCGGCGGCGGCCGAGCCCCGCGGCGCGGCCCCGTCCTCCTCCGGCGGGGCGGCGCCCGTCACCGTCAACCACGCCTCCCGCGCCTCCGCCTCGCCCGTGCCGCCCTCGCCCACCTCGCCGCACGCCGCCGCCGCCGCCGCCGCCTCCTCCCCCGCCCCCGCCGCGCAGCAGCCGTCGCTCCTCGAGCCGCTCCCGCTCCTCCGCGACGTGCCCGCGGGCGACCGCCCGGGGCTGCTCCTCCGCAAGCTGCGCCTCGTCGCCGCGCTCTTCGACTTCTCCGACTCCCTCAAGCACCCCCGCGAGAAGGAGGCCAAGCGCCAGGCGCTGCTCGAGCTCGTCGACTACGTGCAGGCCCCCGCCCCCGCCGCCAACGCCAACGCGCCCGCGCGCCTCCCCGACGCCGTGCAGGAGGCCCTCGTCGCCGCCATCTCCGCCAACATATTCCGGCCCCTGCCCCCCGCGCTGTACGAGTCCGCCGCCAACATCGACCCCAATGCCACCCCGGACGACGAGGAGGAGCCCTACCTCGACCCCGCCTGGCCGCACCTCCAGCTCGTCTACGAGCTCCTGCTCCGCTACGTCGTGTCCCCTGACACCGACACCAAGGTCGCCAAGCGGTACGTCGACCATGCCTTTGTGCTCCGCCTCCTCGACCATTTCGACTCCGAGGACCCCCGCGAGCGCGAGTACCTCAAGACCGTGCTCCACCGCATCTATGGCAAGTTCATGGTCCACCGCCCGTTCATCCGCAAGGCCATCAATAATGTGTTCTACCGCTTCATCTTTGAGACCGAGCGCCACAATGGCATTGGCGAGCTGCTTGAGATTCTCGGCAGCATAATTAATGGCTTTGCCCTGCCTATGAAGGAGGAGCACAAGCTGTTCCTCAGCCGTGCGCTCATCCCGCTGCACAAGCCCAAGTCTGTCGGAATCTACCACCAGCAGCTGTCCTATTGCATTGTCCAGTTTGTCGAGAAGGACTACAAACTTGCCGATGCGGTCATCAGGGGTCTGCTCAAGTACTGGCCAGTCATAAATTGCCAGAAGGAGGTGTTGTTTTTGGGGGAGCTCGAGGAAGTGCTCGAGGCCACACAGCCTGCTGAGTTCCAGCGGTGCATGGTGCCGCTGTTTAAGCAGATAGGGCGCTGCCTTAACAGTGCCCATTTCCAGGTATGCTTTTTTTTGGTTTGATAATTTTGTATCTGCTTGCTGTTATATTTCTCTAGGGTGCTCCCAAGAATATGGTTATCTAGGCAAATCTGCTCCCATGTATTTCTTGATACGCCTTTGCGAGGAAATGGGACACATACATTTGGAAATGTATGGATAAGCCACTTAGTGTAGGTGCTAGGAAAAAAACCGTTATTCTGTGTGCGTACGTCATCTGTCTGTTTGTGAAATAAACTAATTTTTAGTTCGTAACGTACGGTATCATCCATTTAATCGGACACATACATTTGGAATGTATGGATAAGGCACTTAATGTGGTGCTAGGAAAAAAGCCGTTATTTTGTGTGCGTGCGTCATCTGTCTGTTTGCGAAATAAACTAATCTTTACTTCGTAACGTAGAGTATCATCCAGTTAGATATGGAAAGGCTATCTTCTTCGTACGCGCATGTTCTTTGTGCCAAGGATGAACCAGAACTATTTTGGTGGTGTGTGCAAACAAGTTCTTTCGTCAGCATGGTTTTTTCTTGGCCTGTTGCGTATAAGATAAAACAAGCAACCCATGACTACAGCACAAAACAAATTTGACAATAAGTATTTGTGAAGCAAATTAGCATTTGTAGGACTAAAAGGCTATTGCCAGTGTTTGTGAAAAATTATTAAAATGTGAATAACAGCCTACATGTCCAAAAGCTGCCAGCCTATCACTTGTTTTGTTCCTGATTTGCCTTCGATGGTCTTTCGTACCTTTGATTTCTTAGTAAACTATCAACCACCATCATTCGACGACCACTTTCATGCCTATATCACAAGTGGAAGTCAGGAATCTTGTTCAGATTTTATGAAAATCTATATATACTCTTAAGTGCGTGGAAGCTAGCTATCCATGTGCCAGAACCATGAGTTGGTTACGAGATCTTACGGGTTTCAGCTCTAGCCTACCCCAACTTGTTTGGGACTAAAGGCTTCGTTGTTGTTGTTGTGTCTATATATACTCTTAAGTCTTATAGTGAATACTGAGTAGTGTTTGTTACTTTGTTAGTCAAAGTTCTAGTATTGCAATACTGCACTCGACAAGGATGATGCACTAGGTATTTGTGTTACCGTGTGAAAGAATCATATGCTGCGTTTAGATAGGATGTCTTATTTATCAATCCTCTATTTTTTTTGTAGTGTCTGATCCACGCCTTTCAACAGCCTTTCGTTCTTGCTATATTTATCGATTTCCCTAGTTGTATTGTCTGTATATTTTGGCACTTGCCACATCATTTGATATTATAAAATGGTAGATCCACCTTCGGTTAGCTTGAGTTTAATTAGTAGAGATGACTATGGGCTGTTAGCATCAAGTTGTGTATGGATTGACTTGAACGATGCATATAACTAAACATAAAAGAGGTCAACTTTCAAGTATTTTACCAGTCCACTATGTGAGGCAGATGTGCACAGTATTGCGTTGCGCCATAGATCAAGCTACACTTGGTCTTTTGCTGCCTAGTTTCATTGTTTGTCTTGGTCATTAGATTATGTATACATTTGTTTTGTACATTTGTTGATAGCCTGTCTTCAGGATTGCAGTGTTTATCCAGGTTTGAATGTAAATCTGCACCATCTAGCTTATGCCGATCAGTTTGTTGGTGAAATTTATGGGTTAATTGGATCTGTGCCGCTTTTATGGATGAGCGGGAAGTATGGATGTGGATAGAGAATGAATACTTTTCATATTTGGATTTCACAGATGTCCATGTGAGGGCTTGTCATTGATGTAACGTGCCTTGTAGTACTTTGTTACATTTTTACAAGTTGACCTGCTCTGCGTGACTTTACTCGTACGCACCTATAAACCGTTGCTTTTTTATTGGTAATTAGCCTGCATATATTATTCAAGGGCGAATTACTTATAAGAAGTTACGAACAACTATAAGGCATGCAAGCCATCTTGTATTTTTTCTATTGCTAGGCATCTGCTTGTACCATGTAAGTGAATAATTGAAGC
>NC_041386.1:591392044-591404999 GCF_002162155.2 Triticum dicoccoides
CCACCACACACACACAAACAAACAAAAAAGGGAGGATACAAGTTCAAATTTTTTACCATCTTTTAACAAGAATGTCTGCTGAATTTATATCCATTTTAGACTATTGTTCTACTCCAAACTGAGCTCTGCATCATAAGAAGTCTATTATTTGCAACGATGGTGATGAGCATATCTTAAGGATTAGTTCAATCTTGCATATTTACCAGTGGATTTAACGTTCAAGAACCTAATTATTAGTCTTATGGTAGAGTGAGATACTAATTGCATGCTGATTTCCAGTTCATTTTCTAATGATTGTGCGAGCATGAGCATTTTCTTTTACGTTGTTCAGTAATTTTCACCAGAATGCAATGTTAGTGGGTTTTGACGGACTAGTGGGTCAAACTTCAAACTTTTCTCATGTTGGAACTAGTCTGGAATTGGCTAACTACTAAATACACTAGATTTGGCTAATGCATATAGTTTCTTAATTATGAAATTACTCATCATTTTATTTTTCAATCCATTTGCAATGTATTGGACACCTTGTAGCAGGTTTTTCAAAAAAAATAAAAATTGACTGATAGGGAAGTTAAATCGTGTTCATGGTCCCATCGCCAGGACCCCATGAGCCGCCAAATTGGAGTGCAGTTGCTCCTTTGCCGCTTTGTATGCTTTCATGTCACTGTACTATGTCTTTTTTCATTCCGTAACCTATTTGCATTCATCACCCTTGTCTGGCACTACTTATGTGTTTTCGATCTGCATATGCAAATATATTTTTCTCCTTATGAGCGTTGTTTGTGGATGTGTGACCATACTAGTTTAATACCGAATCCGTTTCTCTTGGAGTTCTTTTAATTGGAGGAGAGTGAGAAAGCCCATCAAGAAGCTTTATTATTAAGCTATAGATATTAGGAGTGTCTGTCACCAGGCCAAAGAAATATATTAGATGTATCATATGTCCGCTTCCTGATAACTGCACATGTAAGCGGGTTTCTTTGCTGCATTTAATCAGTATGTTTTGGGCTTTGACCTATTTGGTGATACAGTTGTTTGTACTTTATAACAGGCTTTCTGATTGCCCTTTCTCCTGTAAAAAGAGATCCTGGTTAGGTGTCAGCAGTTCATGTGCACGAGATAATTAAAACCCTGGTAGCAATTACTCACACCTTCCTCTCCCTGACAAAAGAAAGTCGTGCCACATTGCAATTTTGCCCAAGAAGTGGCAGTGGTACATTTCCAAATCTGCTGTCTTTGATGGCATTTCGAGCAATATTGATCTGATAAGTTTCATTGGATGATTATATGTGTAAAAAGAAAGTTGCTCAGAGCAAGGTATTTGTTCTGTCGCGCTGTCAGTTGTGCTCATCAGATTAGCCCCCCATATCCTGGGATGTGGGACTAAGGCATGTCAAATACTCCCTCTGACCGGGTTTATTGGGCCTGTGAGCAAGCTAGCTGCGTCCGTTTTTCTCCCTACTAGACGTGTGCGTCTGATTTCCCTCGCCCCCCTCGGCTGAACTTTGCGCCTGATTGGTTGACGTTTCGGCATGCAAAAAGGAGCAAGCAACCAGCTGCATGCAATAATTAAGGGCTAATATGGCTAGCGCTGGAGGAGTGTGATGATTGGCTGCATGCACAAGCGGAGCGGGCAACCGGCTGCTGGCATGCTCCATAATAACTGCGAGCTAATGTGATTGGTTGTTGGTGTGCTCGGAAATCATGGGTTATCAGCTTTAATATTCTGCCTTGGTCTTTGAGTTTTGGCTAACGGGCCCAATAAACCTCCTGCTATACATGTTATAATGGTATAGCTACCCCTTCCGAATAGAGAACTAACTGCTCCCTGCCGTTTCATCATGCCGTTAGTCTGTTTCATGCTACTCTAGTTCACACCATGACATTATCTATTTATTTGCAGTTTCTTGCTGGTTTTGTTTAAGAACCATGTTTGATTACACAAGCATTGTATATTCTGTGATGCATGGCCACTTCATTTATCTGATATTTTGCTTAACTGTTAATGTTTATTTATTTATGGCAGGTTGCTGAGCGGGCTTTGTTCTTATGGAACAATGATCACATTGTAAGCCTGATTGCCCAAAATCGCGGTGTTATATTTCCAATAATATTTGAAGCACTTGAGAGGAACATACAGAGCCACTGGAATCAAGCTGTTCATGGCCTGACCGCAAATGTGCGCAAGATGTTTTTGGACATGGATAGTGATCTATTTGATGAGTGCCACCAGCAGTACATTGAGAAAGAGGAAAAAGCCAAAGAATTGGAGGAGCAACGGGAATCGGCATGGAGACAATTGGAAGCTGTTGCTGCCAAGGCTTCTGGGGATGACATGGTTTTGGTCAAATAGGTAATATATTCATCCCGCTTTCATTTCTTTGTTAGTGGTTGCGTCACTAAGCTATTGTTTTAGCCTTGTAAGTTAAACTTGTATCAGTGCTGGTTATGTTCTCCGTTATGATTTCCCCTTTTGTTTTTAAGCATTTCTATGAGATGCATTACCACCTTTTGTACTGCTGAGTCTTTGTTTTTAATTTGGTCATGGCAGTCCGCAAAAAGATGGAATATGTTTGTGTATCGAACTTGCAATTGTTTATGGACATTTACATTAGTAATTTCAAGCAAACCTTATGTATACCAGCATCCATATAAGTAGACAAACATCGTTTCAGAAGACGTTTATGCTTGCTCAGATGGTCGGTGCGCGCACAATCTCGCAAGCATCCACGCGCACCCGTCAACTCACCACCAATGTCGGTTGCGGCGCCGGTGCTGGTGCGTTCATCTTATCTTTGATGGCTTGGATTGGAATTTCAAGGTCAGTGTTCCTTGGGTGAAAGCTCCCAGTGGTCGTCGCTAGGTCGAAACATGATGGTGGTAGCAGCAGAGGCCAATTCTTCCAATCTATGCGCAATGAGGTCCTGCGATGGTACCACAGTCCTCTTGCTTTGTTCAACTCCTTCCTCTCTTCTGTTATGATTATGAATGAATAATTGGACCTCTGTATTAATCCTTCATTGTTTGCCCTACCTAGTTGGCTACCCGCAATTGGGCTAGTACAAGTAGAAAACCAGTGAGCTAGATGCAATTTCTCTTTTCTTTTCTTTTTCTACCTTTTTCCTTGTTCTGGGACATTTCAATTCATCTTGTTGTATGAGTAACGTCGAGAACGGAGATAAGATAAAAAAAACCCGCTTTAATTTAGTGTTGTGGTCGATGCTGATACCATAGCAATAAAATGGCTCACACGCTGGATCAAATAACAGTTAGCACGGTAGAACGGCGATTCGAAACTGCTGTAAAGACGATACTGCGTGCACGACAAGGAGACGACGGCCAAATCCAGCCGTCTGCTTCACTTTACTGTTGTGCATGGATGAGTTGATCTGCGTTGTCGTTCAGGAATCGTCCACACACCATCGTGTGTGTATAGCAGCGCTGACGGCGATTTGGCTCCGAGCTCATCTGCTCCTGCCATGAACAGTAAAATCAGAAAAATAATCTCTTCTTTTTTGCCTAGAAGATGTTTCATTGCGTGAGGTGTGTGTCAATTGACACTTTCAGCGCGTTTGGACATCTGAGCAGCCCTTAGCAGAAAAGACAAATTTGAGGGTCTGAAACAGTTTATTGGTTGGAGAGAGCTACTTAGATGTCCGGACGCTCTGAAAATTGACACCGACCTCGCACATTGAAAAATCTTTCATGCAGAAAAGTCGGTTTTTCTTGAATTTACTCTTCACCAAATGCTGATGAGAACATTATTCAAATGCACACAACTCTCACACTAAGGCCTAGTTATAGAATCAATCACCATATCCAAAGTGAAGACATATCTTGCGCTAAGGCCCAATTCTTTTGGTGGTTTCTAATGTAAGCTGTTTCTTACATGAATTTAGAACCTCAAATGCTGGCCCACAAACTTGCAAAGCATGCTTTAACGCTGGGGATCGGCCGCCATGTTTGGTTAGGCCACCCTGAAGATCTTTGCTTCGTCCCTGTAAACTGTGTGACGGATGAATAAAAGCTTTGTGAGTTTGCCTCAAAAAATAAATAAAATAAGCCGAGGTGAAGCTGTCCTGGCAAAGCATTCTTATGCAGCCTGATTTTGGTTGGATGGAGATCCACCCAATTTTATTCTTCCTTATATGTAATAGAAGATACCGAGAGGCTTTTCCCTTTAAAATAAAGCTAGAGAGGAGGCGGCTTATGACATAAACCACCAAAAAACTGAGCCTAAATAGTGGCTGCCTTGCTCCATCAAGTCATGCTCTCATCTTTATATTAACTCTGATTTCTTAACCATTTGGCCGTCGAACCAAAGAACATAGCAAATAACCAAAAGAAAAACAGTCCACGTCGAACACATTTCTGGCTCGCATTTACCAAGCGGAACCAATGGCGGTGGGTGCATATTATTTCGGTTGTGCACAAATAAATATCCAACAATGTAAGCAACCATACAAATCACCTGTGCGCAGCCCCCAAAGGCTGCACTGCATATACATTGTTACACATGGTCCTAGCACTACAGCAAATCAAATCTTAAAACCGCCTGTCCTCGAGCCGCCACGGCGCTGAAAATCTAGCAGAGCACCCTGCTGCGTTGTTCGAATCGACAGAGATATGTACAGAACCATGCCGCGTCGCGGCGGTGTTGCTTATGAGGGTGCCGATTCAGCCCCGTCATGGAGGGCGCAGCAGACGGTTGCTTTGTGGTGCCCCTGGTACACCCTGATGGCCTCCCCAGTCGACATTGTCCACAGTCTTGCCGTCGTATCAGACGAAGCTGCAGAACAGCAAAGATTCGCCCGGTTTTAAACCATGAATAGCCAGGAAGATGAGCAGTGCCATGTGAGCGGTTAGCGCGTACCTGTTATCAAGTAAGCACCGTCTACTGAGAAAACGCAGTCCCAAACCCAGCGCTGGTGACCTGGAGAGTCGAATACCCCGCATAGTTTCAGTGCACCGATTAAAATTCTACAACTTTTAGTTCTAACCGATAAATTCAGAATTAAAAAGGAGCCCGGAAATTACCGACTAAAGTTTTTTCCAACTTGAAGCCATCCACGTTCCAAATCTTTACAGTGTGGTCAGATGATGCAGTTGCAAGATACCTGTAAACAAACCAAAGTGGTACGTTGTTATAATATACAAAGATGAATCCTTTTTTGAGATGAAAAAAGTATAATTGGAGCTTTGAAAGGTGAATGCCACTGACTAAAAAGACTTTCATGTGCACCAATGCAGTTTGGCAAATGAATGAATGGGAACTAGAAAGCAGTGTGCAAAAGAAGACATTTAGAAGAGTCGGGAAAGCGAAAATTGGTCATTTTGATCATTATATACCTGTTAGGGTCACAAAATTCAGGTGAAAGCAGGCACTTCAGAATGTAGCCATCATGGGCTTGCAGCTTATGGAGGGGCTCAAAGCTGGTGATTGTCTAAACAAGTGGTCTCATCAGCTTGAAAAAAAAAATGCAGAAATCATAGAGTGTACAATGGCATGTAGGTCTGCAGACTCACTAACCTGAGTACCCTTAAGCAAGCGCCAAACGTAACATGTCCCACGGTTATTTGCAGCAACAACCATACTCCCATCCCACATGACTGTCAGAGATCTTATAGCTGTATCGACCTCTGGCACCTGAATAAATGGAACAAACACATCAACCGTGTTCTTGCATCTCACTTTAATTATACACTTGCACCTAAAATCTGAAATATGTAACTTACCAACTCGCAGCTGCATGAATTAGCTGCCAAATCCCACACACGTATGTTTCCGTTCTGATCGCCAGATATTAGTTCTTTCTGGAACATTGGGGAGATAATGTGGAAGTAAATGATATAGAATGAACAAAATACCAGGACAAACGTGGAAAATAAGACAACCCTTGCCAGTTTGTAGCAAAAACTATCAAGACCTACGATACCAAATTAATATCATTAGATATATAATGCAATATATCTTCATACTTATACTATATCTATTTAAGAGTGTAGTTGTTGATGGTTTTTCCTACATATCTAGTCAAACCATGCATCATTTCACTTAACACAAAAATTACAAGCCTTCTTTTCATAGAGTATTAGCCAGTCAACAAGCTTATGATCAAATGCAAGATTCAGTGCTATGCTTGGATAATGAAAATTGGAATTGGTTAAGACCTGCCGGAACATATTCTAACCTGATTTGGGTGTAGGACCACGGTGTTGACAGCTGCGCGACTTTCATATTCTCGTTGACAAGTGGCAGTCCTGAAACCATACATGCACACGAATAAAGATTCGGATCAACAGAACATCATACATCATGGACAGGAAAATCATTAACAAAAACACAGGATATTACTATAAGGGTGAGTATCTAGTTAAAGTTTAAACTTCAAGACCACTATTCCTCCGCACAGAAAAACACTCTTGAGTATCAGCAAACTCTCACATGGGCCATTCAACGAGATTTGGATAGAGCAGATTTATAGATAAATGAATTGGTAGGATTTTCTAAACAAGTTACATTCAATTGAGTGATTGACACTTAATCCCGATCGATCTAGTTTACCCAAACCACACCGAATCAAGCATACTCTGAGTCTGCATAATAGCACTTAAAGATGGGTTTGCTTTGGATTCTCTGTCTTGATTAAAATAATTATTTGAGAACAGCTTTTGAGAAGAACAGCAGGTGAAGGAAAAAAGAGCTGTAGCCAAGCAACATAATAAGATGTGAAACCTCACCGTAAATCCCAAATTCTCACAGTGCCATCCTCAGAACCTGAGTACATCCAGTTGCCATCACAATGGAACCCCACAGCCATCACATTACTAGTATGCGAATCATAGCTAATTACCTGTTAGGATATTGATGAGTAAATAAGGAACGGAAACATGTTGGCCCAGATTGGTTGCTTTTAGAGAACATGTAACATACCGGCTGTGGGCTATTTGAGTTCACATCAAAAAGGCGGATATGAGAATTGCCAGCAGCAGCTAGGAACCGCTTGTCCGGGGTTATCTCAAGGCGATTTACTTGCTGCAAAAGAAAGGCTATCAACAGGCACATGGTGCATATGATTGCAAGTATGTAACTATGTCTTGAAGCGAATCAAGCCTGCATTGGTCTATAATATTTATTTGTTTGTAGTCCTGTAAGACTGTTTGAACAGAATTATGGAAGGGTATGGTCCATCCACCTTATGTACATCATTACTTTTGTCATAAGGACAATGAAGAACCCAGAGCCAACACTCACCGAGTCTGGATACTGAATAGTGCGGTAACAGCGACCACTCTTGGCTTCCCAAAATCTGATTGTGTGGTCATAACTTGCAGTTGCAAGAATGACAGAAGGTTGAGCCATTCACACACCCGCCCTGCACATACATAAAACACACTCTCAACAGGAAACCAGAAAGTGGCCAAGCAGCGAAGGAGAGTTGAAGACATTGAGATGGCATAATGTAACCAAGAAATTTGTTCCCACCCACATAGGATCATTGACAGTCTTATCAGTACATGAGTTTGGGTCAAAGTACACGCGGAAACTTATCAAACTGGCTTAATAGATAGAGCCTGAACGGTGCCAACAGATAGAAGAGATCTGATTGACGCCTCGGCTGTTTGATGTTCCATTTTTAAAACCTCCCTGAGACTGAAACAGTGCATTAGCTACTTTAAAATTTCTTCACTGGAAGGAGGTCCGCATTGTTTTAGGGGCTGCCCACTTGTAATCTAGGCAAGCACGACACAAAGTTCATCATATCATTTACCAGAGCCACAGGAAGCAAGTCAGGAACACTACTCACACAGGGGCGAAAACGAACTACTTAGAAGTTTTGCAGCGCAAAAAGAATGTTGCACGGTGGTAAGTTCTCCAGCCTCCAGGTGTGAGGCTACAAACCAGGGTTCAATTCAAACCCTGGTTCTCACAAAATGGAAAAAAAGCCCTAATTTTTTCTAGGATGTTAAAACAGGGTGGTCCACCTAAAGAAATTCTACAACAAATTTGACATGCCAACGTTCTAATTAATTTATCAGTAGCACATAGAAATAGATCAATATGGCCTTAAGAGTTACAGACATACTAAAATTCTCAAATTTGCATAAGAGAAGCCTACACAGTACATACCTTGACAAGTTCAAATAAGAATATGTGGCATTGTTAATTTGTTAGAGTGGCAAAACAATCAGACAAATCGTTGCTATGCCACTGATCAGGTGTTCATGCATGCACTGGATAGCAAAATCTACGCCTATGTGTTCACAGGAAAGCGTGTTCTTGTACTGATTGTTTAGTCAACGCAATAGACTTAGGCGACTTACTCTTCCACCTGATTGATGCAACAGACAGCAAAGATGAAACCCTAAATCAGAAGCTGGGGGGATGGGCAGCTCACCTCGAGTCCTCAAATCGGGCTAAAGGCTGGCCGCCGGGCAGGGCTGGCTTGCTGCCGGCCGAGTGCCGGAGTCGGCGGAGAGCGGACTGGGCGGCGGGCGCCGGCTTGCAGGGGCGCCAGAGGGGCCCGGTGGCGCCGAGCGCCGGTCTGGCGGGAGGGGCGGGGCGGGACGGAGAGGCAGGCGGCGACGGGCGACGGCGTCCGGCGAGCCGGCGAGATCGGGAGCCGAGCCGCCGGGGTCGGGGACGACGAGCAGGGGCACCCAGTGTCGCTGCGTGCGGCGTTTGTTGGGCTAGCCGGGTGAGCTGGGTCGGGACGAGTAAGCAATTGCTTGTTGGGCCTTCTTTTTCGCTGGGTCGGGACGAGTGCCCTGTGCTATAGGGCCGGCCCATTCAGGTTTCCTCCACACCCATTTTGGGAATGCTGGAAGGTTCTAGAACCGTTTTATGTTTTTCTTTATTTGTTTTTTTCTTGTTATATTTCCTTTTTTCATTTCGTAGACAATTTTTGTTCATCAAATTCAAACTTTTTTCATCAACTTCAAAAAATGTTCATTGAATACAAAAATTGTTCATCGAATAGAAAGAAATGTTCATCAACATAAAAAAATCTTCATAAAATTGAAAATTGTGTTCATAAGTACAAAAAATTTTCATTAAATTTTAGAAATTTTCATCAAATTCAAATTTTGTTCGTAAAACCTAAAAATGTTCATTAAAAATAAAAAAAATGCCCCTTCTCTGAAATCATAAACATTTTTAAATTTGGAACCATTTTTCAAATTTGAATTTTTTAAATCCCAAATAATACATGATTCGTAATTTTAGCTACTTGCAGCCATCCTCAAAGTGCGTATATTCATTTGGCAAACGGCCATGGATCGTCTGGCCTTCGCTCTTAACCTTCAAAAAGGTCATGGCCTGGGCAACAGGTGTTATGCTTTATGCGGAGCTCTTTAGTCGGATCTTGTGGGGCCTTAGTTATGTTAGCGCACGTGTTGGAGTCGTGATATGTATTTCTGTCTTTTATTATGCTTGGTTTGTAAGAACTTAACGTTGTGCTACCTTAGCCTATGCTGGCTTTATTAATTCAAAGACGTGTGCCCCTTGTGCCTGTTTTCTAAAAGAAAAACAATTCCAGATTATGGAGACAGAAATAAGAATCTCATTCATCATGTAAAAAACTCTCATTGAGGATTTAGAAACAGACAATTCCATTACATAGCTACACTAAACTGGCAAACATTTCTTGATGTTGCCGGAACAATTAGCTCTTCGAGACAACCCGCTATGCAATTCATATTTTACCCCCCGCCAAAAACGGACTAATAACTAAGGAGAGTTAATTGAGGCGTCCAAGCTGATCTCGGCCTCGTCGTCCTCGTCAACAAAGAGGAAGTGTGAGGCTCCGTCGATCACCATCTTGCCGTCCTCCCTCGCCCTGCTCAAGTGCTCGCACGGGCTGACATCGAACGTCAGGCTAGCCTTCTCGCCGGCCTCCAGATGCTGGCTCTGGAACCCAACCAGCTGGCTCGCCGGGCGCCCACCCGTCGCGTTGGGCCACCGGAGGAACATCAGCACCGAGTGATTTCCGTCCATGGGACCGTGGTTCTCCACCTCGACCACCGCCGGGAACTTGAGCTGTTCGCACCGCTCGGGCCCGATCTCCTCCACGTCGTAGTGGCTCGCGCCGCCGTCCGCCGCTGGCGTCGAGGTCAGGCTGGCGAGCAGACGCTTTTGATGCCCGGCCAGTCCTGAGGCTGCCAGCCGGCGGGAGAACCTGGAGTAGCTGAGGCCGTAGCCGAACTTGTAGACGACCGGTCCCCGGTAGAAGCGGTAGCTACGGCCGGGGTAGCCGGTGGCCGGGTCGGCGCGCATCCGCATGTCCGTCATGGGCACCCTCATGTACTCCTCGGGGTACCACGTCACCGGCAGCCTGCCGCTGGGGTTGTGCTCTCCGAAGAGCACGTTGGCGATGGCAAGCCCGCCGGCCTGCCCGGGGTACCCGGCCCACACGATGGCACCGATCTTGGGGTTGAATTTCGCGAACGTCACGTCGACCGGGCCGCCGGTGAGAAGCACCAGGATCACCGGCCGTTTCGCCGCGCGGGCCACGGCTTCGATGAGGCTCTGCTGCTGTCCAGGGAGCAGCAGGCTCGTCCTGTCCCGCCCTTCCTCCTCCTGCACGTGGCTCGTCCCCATGAACAGGATCACGTGGTCCGTCGACCTCGCCACCGCCACCGCCTTGCCCGTCGCAGCGGACCAGCACGCCGTATCGATGCACCCGGGTTCGAACCTTACGTCCTTGACGTACCCCTTGAGCCCCAGGAGTGGCGTGATGGTCTCGCACGGCGGGCCGAAGTAGTTGCCGAGGAGCGCCCCGGGGTCGTTGGCGTTGGGGCCGATGACGGCGGTCGACCCGACCGTCCACCGGCGGAGCGGGAGGGTGCCGGCGTCGTTCTTGAGCAGGACGATGCCGCTCTTTGCCGCATGGAGCGCCAGGTTCTTGTGGGCGGGAGAGCACACGTCGTTGGCGCCGAAGTGCCCGTACAGCGGGTTGCTCCGGGGGTCGCCGTTGAAGTGCCCGAGCCGCATCCTCACCGAGAAGAGGTTGATGAGCGTCCTGTCCACGTCCCGCTCCGTCATCTTCCCCTGCCGGAGCGCCGCCATGCCGTGCACCTGCGTGTAGTTCCCGCAGTTCATGTCCATGCCGGCCTTGAGCGTGGTGGCCACCGTGTCCTCCGGCGTGGGCCTGAAGTGCTGCCCGTCGCGCACCAGCGCAATCGCGTCGCAGTCAGAGGCCACGTACCCTTTCAACCCCCATTGCCCCCTGAACGTCTTGGTGAGGAGGTTATAGTCGGCGCAGGCAGGGACGCCATTGACGGCGGTGTAGGCGCACATGACGCAGCTGGCCTGCCCTTCGCCCACGCAGCTCCTGAACGGCGGGTTGAAGGTATCGGCCAGGTCCTGGG
This sequence comes from Triticum dicoccoides, assembly GCF_002162155.2. Taxonomy (NCBI): domain Eukaryota; kingdom Viridiplantae; phylum Streptophyta; class Magnoliopsida; order Poales; family Poaceae; genus Triticum; species Triticum dicoccoides. The sequence continues at coordinate 591,403,415 of NC_041386.1, forward strand.
GGGTCACCCTGGCGTTGAAGTTGTAGCGGACGGTGCCGCGCCAGTCGTCCAGGTCGTAGGCGGTGGCGTGCTTGCAGCACGCCGAGGTCTGCAGCGTCGTCGGCGAGGGCCCCTGCAGGCCCCTCACGAAGGCGACGGCGTACTTGCTCACCGTGATGGGGTCCTCGCCGGGGGTCTCGTGGCCGCGCCCCCACCGCGGGTCCCGGTAGATGTTCACGTTCGGCGACCAGATGGTGAGCCCCTCCGCCTGCCCGATGTTGTACAACGCCCGCGCCTCCACGCCGATCGCCTACACACCATACCATGTACAATTATAACCCGATGACCAATTATCGCATCTACATAAAAAGAAAAAATTGCACGAATCTCTACGCAAGATCTCATGAATATAATTTCGAGTCTCAGGTCGACTAAGATTTAGCAACACTGTTCATATAAGTATAATAATCACCTTATATTTATTAAATTAATGACCATGTAAAAAAAATCAGAGAGAAGATGCGCTACTTGGATCGATGAAGATCTCGCAGATACGAAGATGAAGTGTACATGAACGGCGGCTACGTGCGTGCATACCTGGCCGATGAAGTACCAGATCCTCTCGTCGAAGGAGGCGGCGGTGAGCAGCACCTGCGGGAAGCTGGTGACGTGCTGGACGGCGCCGGTGAAGTGCATGCCCTTGCCCCACATGGACAGCCCGTGCAGCCCCTCCGACCACCACTTGTACGCCGGCACGCCCAGCCGCGGCACCGCCGCCGCCACGTCGCCCAGCTGCGACACCTTCTCCGCCAGCGTCAGCCGCGCCACCAGGTCCGCCGCGCGCTGCTCCACCGGCAGCCGCTGGTCGCAGAAACGGACGTACGGCGCCCCCGGCCAGCACGAGAACGGCGGCTGGCCACCGGCCGCCGCCCCCATGCACAGCAGCGCCGTGATCGTCGCCATGAGCACGACTATGCCGGCTGAGCCGCCCATGGCGAGCTTCAGCTTTCAGGAGGAAATTGTTAATGGACGAGTACAGAGAGAGAAGATGGGATGTGAGAATTCAGGAGAATGGCAGCTGCTTATATAGCTTTTCCGACTCGCATGTGTGTTTTCACATTGATGGGATATCTTTAATTACGAATATATGGCACTAATTTTCTCCTTCAAATATAAAATGGTAGGATTGTGTGTATTTCTACTGGACATTAATTGGACATTATTTCTATATATATATATACTATTAATTTTATTGAAATTATATATACACTATTAATAGTGAGTATATATCCTACGCGGGGATATGCAGATTTGAATAGTACTGAGGATTTCATTTCTATTCTATTAATGAGAATCCAACTATATATATGCATGACATTAATATTCTGCCAAATATATGCAAGAGGGTGATGTGAAGCTAAATGAGATGTTCAAATCTGAACCGGGCCCAAATGTGGCAACAAACCGGGCCGCACATCTATTACATAGATATATGTGCATATCGGCCATATCTGCAACTCATCTAATTTATTTATTTTTGCGAATCTAAATGTTTTTCCTTTATCTAAAAAAATTCTAAATGTTTTTCATTTCTACACGGGGATAT
>NC_041386.1:591405434-591427128 GCF_002162155.2 Triticum dicoccoides
ATGCATGGCATTAATATTCTGCCATTTTATAAGAAGAGAATTCCTTATTTAACACTGTCTTAAAACTTTTTGCCCAATTTAACACTGCAAAAAAATTTCTTCCCTATCTAAAAATGCGTCTAAATTTTATGCCCTTTATGACACTTTTGTCCATTTTAAACCTTAAGTGTGTTAAATGACACTTGAAAAGACGTTTTTGCCCCTCATGTGATATGTGATACAACGAGTGGGGCAGCTCGCTACCGAATCTAAATAGAAAGGCTCTCGAGTAGGCGGAGGCATGCGGAGCGCGGCACCATTGCACTTGCACCCTGCATGCGCGCGTGTTGACCGAGTCCACGAGCTGGTCCTTGTGTATGGAGTGGAATCCGGTTGAGTCCATTTTGGTCAGGGGTATCTTGCTGTCTGGCAAAGACGTGCGCGACGCCTTGCCCAGGTTGCCTCTTGCCAGGGCGTGCGGCCGAGGAGCTCGACCACAGGGACGGGGCGTGTACTGTAGTCGACAGCTCATCGACGTATTCCAGATGACCAGTTCATATTATACGAGGGGCAAAACTGTCTTTTTACATGCAATTTAACAATGTTAGATGAAAAAATAGACAAAAGTGTCATGAAAGGCATAAAATTTAGACCACGTGTTAAATAGGGAAGAAAAAGTTTTCTAGTGTCAAATAAGGAAACATATATTAAAGTAGTGTCAAATAAGGAATTTTCTCTTTTATAAGATTCGAGTATGAACTGGGTCCAAATGTGGCAACAAACTTACTGGGCCGCACATCTACTACATGGTAGGTAGATCTATGTGCATATATTGTGATGTCTCAAAAAAAATGTGCATATATTGTTCTTATCGTATTTGCAACCCATCTAGATTTATCTATATACCCCTAAAAAGAATCTAGATTTGTCTATACCTAAGTTACATATATGGGTTTTCTCAAAATGAAAAAGGTTACATATATGGTGTTTCTCAAAAAAAAAAAGTTGCATGTATGGTAGATTGTGGGTTGAGTACGAGTTCCTTATGCAAGTATCAGTATGAGCGTATGACACAAGGTTCCAGGGATAAGACTCATATATGGGTCGACTACAAGTCGATTTTGATAAATATAAGTTTTTTTTTTTACAAAAGTGACAACAACCAGCGGGTCGAATCTAAACAATCTATCACTATCATTCAAGAAAGGGACATATAATCTATAGACTTCCCCATAAAGATTTGGAGCATATGAAAGACTCGAAGGATAGCGAATATTTGAAGAATAGCTAAGAACTTAAGGATACTTAAGGTATCAAGGATTAGATTTTTATTTCTAAGGTCATAAATTCTAAGTTCTAAACTTCAAGAGAAGAAACTTATTTTTTTCCAAACGATTAGATTCATGGTTTAAGAAAGGATATGAAAATATGAAAAATATGAGCATTCATTCGTAAAGTTTGTACAAAATGTCAACTGATTTGTAGGCGTGGATGAATTAAAGTCATTTGCTCTAATCCAAAGCATAAAGAAAGACATGGATAATATTCGAAAAAGAAAATTGCGGTGTATTTCTAAAGTATCCGCGGAAATGTTCCAATTCCAAATAAAATATTTTGAAGTAATTAAAGTAAAGGGTGTATTTTACCCTGAAACATATATCTTTGTTTTTTTATTTCTAACTCATATTTATGAGATAATAAAATATGGTAAAAGCTACACCAAGAATTAGTTCACGTAAGAAAGTGTGTATTGGTTTGTGCAGGAATGCACGTTTTCATTTATGGAAGAGTTCACGTAGAATAACAAAAGGTGTTAGCCATGTTCAAGCTAGTTTCAATAATACAAGGTCAGGTGGTTTTCTTGTCCTCGTTCGGTACTTGTGGATTCAAAAGCTCAATATAAGCATCACCCTGTGTTGGTCAAAGAACATAAATAGATGATATTCACACAATAGGTTTGCAATGAGCAGAAGTTATGGTAAAGGGCGCTAGTAGTGGAAGAGATGCCGCATTACGATACATTGCTAAAGGTGCCGTGGGATTAAGTTGTATATGTGATGTAACACCTATGCTGCATAATAGATGTCGACCGCCTAAAAAATACATCTGTAAAAAAATTAACCCGCTTTCAACTTGCAAAAGGAAAAATGATTCAATGATAAAACAATAATACTAGTCTATTATGGTTCGAGAGGAGATAGCATGATCCACTCAAACACTACAATGATTGTGTGTTGAATCAAGAGTAGACACTAAGTGTCATTATTATGGTCGTTTCATTCCGTCCCCGCTTAGAAAAGGCTAAGTGGACATCGTCGGTATTGCCTTGCAAAGAGCTTCGCTAAATGTTAGGGCCTTATGTAGAAATTATAGATACGACACAACCTATAGCTAACTTGACAGAGCCCATTGATTTATGTATTAACTGAAAGAAATATGCCCTAGAGGCAATAATAAAGTTGTTATTTATATTTCCTTATATCATGATAAATGTTTATTATTCATGCTAGAATTGTATTAACCGGACCTTAGTACATGTGTGAATACATAGACCAACAGAGTGTCACTAGTTTGCCTCTACTTGACTAGCTCGTTGAATCAATGATGGTTATGTTTCCTAACCATAGACATGAGTTGTCATTTGATTAACGGGATCACATCATTAGAGAATGATGTGATTGACTTGACCCATTCCGTTAGCTTAGCACTTGATCATTTAGTTTTCTGTTATTGCTTTCTTCATGACTTATACATGTTTCTATGACTATGAGATTATGCAACTCCCGATTACCGCAGGAACACTTTGTGTGCTATCAAACGTCACAACGTAACTGGATGATAATAAAGGTGCTCTACAAGTGTCTCCAATGGTACTTGTTGAGTTGGCATAAATCAAGATTAGGATTTGTCACTCCGATTGTCGGAGAGGTATCTCTGGGCCCACTCGGTAATGCACATCACTATAAGCCTTGCAAGCATTGTAACTAATGAGTTAGTTGCGAGATTATGTATTACAGAACGAGTAAAGAGACTTGCCGGTAACGAGATTGAACTAGGTATTGAGATACCGACGATCGAATCTCGGGCAAGTAACATACCAATGATAAAGGGAACAGCGTATGTTGTTATGCGGATTGACCGATAAAGATCTTCATAGAATATTGATACGTCTCCAACGTATCTATAATTTTTGATTGCTCCATGCTATATTATCTACTGTTTTGGACATTATTGGGCTTTATTATCCACTTTTATATTATTTTTGGGACTAACCTATTAACCGGAGGCGCAGCCCAGAATTGCTGTTTTTTGCCTGTTTTAGGGTTTCGAAGAAAAGGAATATCAAACGGAGTCTAAACGGAATGAAACCTTCGGAAACGTGATTTTCTCAACGAACAAGGCCCAGGAGACTTGGACCCTACGTGAAGACACAAAATAGGAGGCCACGAGGTAGGGGGGCGAAGGGCGCGCCTACCCCCCCTCCCAGGCGCGCCCTCCACCCTCGTGGGCCCCCTGTTGCTCCACCGACGTACTCCTTCCTCCTATATATACCTACGTACCCCCAAACGATCAGATACGGAGCCAAAAACCTAATTCCACCGCCGCAACTTTCTGTATCCATGAGATCCCATCTTGGGGCCTGTTCCGGAGCTCCGCCGGAGGGGGCATCGATCACGGAGGGCTTCTACATCAACACCATAGCCCCTCCGATAAAGTGTGAGTAGTTTACCTCAGACCTACGAGTCCATAGTTATTAGCTAGATGGCTTCTTCTCTCTTTTTGGATCTCAATACAATGTTCTCCCCCTATCTTGTGGAGAACTATTTGATGTAATCTTCTTTTTGCGGCGTGTTTGTTGAGATCGATGAATTGTGGGTTTATGATCAAGTCTATCTATGAACAATATTTGAATCTTCTCTGAATTCTTTTATGTATGATTGATTATCTTTGCAAGTGTCTTCGAATTATCAGTTTGGTTTGGCCTACTAGATTGATCTTTCTTGCAATGGGAGAAGTGCTTAGCTTTGGGTTCAATCTTGCGGTGTCCTTTCCCAGTGACAGTAGGGGCAGCAAGGCACGTATTGTATTGTTGCCATCGAGGATAACAAGATTGGGTTTTTATCATATTGCATGAGTTTATCCTTCTACATCATGTCATCTTGCTTAAGGCATTACTCTGTATTTATCTTAATACTCTAGATGCATGCTGGATAGCGGTCGATGAGTGGAGTAATAGTAGTAGATGCAGGCAGGAGTCGGTCTACTTGTCTCGGACGTGATGCCTATATACATGATCATACCTAGATATTCTTATAACTATGCTCAATTCTGTCAATTGCTCAATAGTAATTTGTTCACCCACCGTAGAATACTTATGCTCTCGAGAGAAGCCACTAGTGAAACCTATGGCCCCCGGGTCTATCTTTATCATATTAATCTCTTACTACTTAGTTATTTCCTTTGCTTTTTTACTTTGCCTTTATTTTACTCTGCATCTTTATCACAAAAATACCAAAAATATTATCTTATCATATCTATCAGATCTCACTCTCGTAAATGACCGTGTAGGGATTGACAACCCCTATTCGCGTTGGTTGCGAGGATTTATTTGTTTTGTGCAGGTACGAGGGACTCGCGCGTAGCCTCCTACTGGATTGATACCTTGGTTCTCAAAAATTGAGGGAAATACTTACGCTACTTTGCTGCATCATCCCTTCCTCTTCGGGGAAAACCAACGCAGTGCTCAAGAGGTAGCAAGAAGGATTTCTGGCGCCGTTGCCGGGGAGGTCTATGCAAAAGTCAACATACCAAGTACCCATCACATACCCTTATCTCCCGCATTACATTATTTGCCATTTGCCTCTCGTTTTCCTCTCCCCCACTTCACCCTTGCCGTTTTATTCGCCCTCTCTCTCTCTCTATCCTCCATCTCTTTCTCTATTTACCTCTGTTTGCCCGCTTGTTTTTTGTTTGCTTGTGTGTTAGTTTGCTTGCTTGTCACGATGGCTCAAGATAATACTAAATTATGTGAATTCACCAATACCAACAACAATGATTTTATTAGCACTCCGATTGCTCCTCTTACCGATGTTGAATCTTGTGAAATTAATACTGCTTTGCTGAATCTTGTCATGAAAGATCTGTTTTCCGGCCTTCCTAGTGAAGATGCCGCTACCCATCTAAATAGCTTCGTTGATTTGTGTGATATGCAAAAGAAGAAAGATGTGGATAATGATATTGTTAAATTGAAGCTATTTCCTTTTTCACTTAGAGATCATGCTAAAGCTTGGTTTTCGTCTTTGCCTAAAAATAGTATTGATTCATGGAATAAGTGCAAAGATGCTTTTATCTCTAAGTATTTTCCTCCCGCTAAGATCATCTCTCTTAGAAACGACATTATGAATTTTAAGCAACTTTATCATGAACATGTTGCACAAGCTTGGGAGAGAATGAAACTAATGATACATAATTGCCTTATTCATGGTTTAAATTTGTGGATGATTATACAAATTTTTTATGCCGGATTGAATTTTGCTTCTAGAAATCTTTTAGATTCTGCCACGGAGGCACTTTTATGGAAATCACTTTAGGAGAAGCTACTAAACTCCTAGATAATATTATGGTTAATTATTCTCAATGGCATACTGAAAGATCTACTAATAAAAAGGTGCATGCGATAGAAGAAATTAATGTTTTGAGTGGAAAGATGGATGAACTTATGAAATTATTTGCTAATAAGAGTGTTTCTTCTGATCCTAATGATATGCCCTTGTCTACTTTGATTGAGAATAATAATGAATCTATGGATGTGAATTTTGTTGGTAGGAACAATTTTGGTAACAACGCGTATAGAGGAAATTTCAATCCTAGGCGTTATCCTAGTAATCCCTCTAATAATTATGGTAATTCCTACAACAATTCTTATGGAAATTATAATAAGATGCCCTCTGATTTTGAATCTAATATTAAATAATTTATTACTTCTTAAAAGAATTTTAATACTTTGATTGAAGAAAAATTGCTTAAGATTGATGAGTTGGCTAGGAACGTTGATAGAATTTCTCTTGATGTTGATTCTTTGAAACTTAGATCTATTCCACCTAAGCATGATATCAATGAGTCTCTCAAATCCATGAGAATTTTCATTGATGAGTGCAAAGAAAGAACCGCTAGGATGCGTGCTAAGAAAGATGCCTTTATAAGAGCGTGTTCTTCTAGTTCCTATGAAAACAATGATGAAGATCTAAAAGTTATTGATGTGTCCCCTATTAAATCTTTGTTTTGCAATATGAATCTTGATAATGATGGGACTGAATATGATCCACCTTTACCTAGAAGGCATTCCAAGAATTCGGAATTTTTTTTATCTTGATGCTAAAATTGATAAAAGTGAGATTGAAGAAATTAAAACCCTAGATGTTGCTAAACCCACTATTATGGATTTCAAGGAATTTAACTATGAAATTTTCTCTTTGATTGATTGTATTTCCTTGTTACAATCCGTGCTAAATTCTCCTCATGCTTACAGTCAAAATAAAGCGTTAATAAACATATCGTTGATGCCTTGATGCAATCTTATGAAGAAAAACTTGAATTGGAAGTTCCTATCCTTAGAAAACTTTATGATGAGTGGGAACCAACTATTAAAATTAAAATTAAAGATCATGAATTCTATGCTTTATGTGATTTGGGTGCTAGTGTTTCCACGATTCCAAAGACTTTGTGTGATTTGTTAGGTTTCTGTGATTTTGATGATTGCTCTTTAAACTTGCACCTTGCGGATTTCACTATTAAGAAACCTATGGGAAGAATTAATGATGTTCTTATTGTTGCAAATAGGAATTATGTGCCCGTAGATTTTATTGTTCTTGACATAGATTGCAATCCTTCATGTCCTATTATTCTTGGTAGACCTTTCGTTAGGACCATTGGTGCAATTATTGATATGAAGGAAGGAAATATTAGATTCCAATTTCCATTAAAGAAAGACATGGAACACTTTCCTAGAAAGAAAATTAAATTACCTTATGAATCTATTATGAGAACCACTTATGGATTGCGTACCAAAGATGACAATACCTAGATCTATCCTTGCTTGTTATGCCTAGCTAGAGGCGTTAAACGACGGCGCTTGTTGGGAGGGAACCCGATTTTATTTTTATTCCTTGCTTTTTGCTCCTGTTTAGTAATAAATAATTTATCTAGCCTCTATTTTGGTTGTGTTTTTGTGTTTAATTAGTGTTTGTGCCAAATAGAACCGTTGGGAAGACTTGGGGAAAGTCTTGTTACACTTGCTGTAAAAAACAGAAACTTTAGCGCTCACGAGAACTACTGCCATTTTTATTTGGAAAGTTCTATTTAGTTAATTATTTTTGTAGATGATTAATAGATAAATTTCTTACGTCCAACAATTTATGTCAGAATTTTTGGGGTTCCATATCTTGCGCTATCTACAGATTACTACAGACTATTCTGTTTTTGACAGATTCTGTTTTTCGTGTGTTGTTTGCTTATTTTGATGAATCTATGGCTAGTAAAATAGTTTATAAACCATAGAGAAGTTGGAATACAGTAGGTATAACACCAATATAAATAAAGAATGAGTTCGTTACAGTACCTTGAAGTGGTCTTTTGTTTTCTTTCGCTAACGGAGCTCACGAGATTTTCTACTTTAAGTTTTGTGTTGTGAAGTTTTCAAGTTTTGGGTAAAGATTTGATGGATTATGGAACAAGGAGTGGCAAGAGCCTAAACTTGGGGATGACCATGGCACCCCCAAGATAATCTAAGGACACCTAAAATCCAAAGCTTGGGGATGCCCCGGAAGGCATCCCCTCTTTCGTCTACTTCTATCGGTAACTTTACTTGGAGCTATATTTTTATTCGCCACATGATATGTGTTTTGCTTGGAGCGTCTTGTATGATTTGAGTATTTACTTTTTAGTTTACCACAATCATCCTTACTATACACACCTTTTTAGAGAGCCATACATGATTTGGAATTTGTTAGAATACTTTATGTGCTTCGCTTATATCTTTTGAGTCATGTAGTTTTGCTCTAGTACTTCACTTATACCTTTTAGAGCACGGTGGTGGATTTGTTTTATAGAAACTATTGATCTCTCATGCTTCACTTAGATTATTTTGAGAGTCTTAAATAGCATGGTAATTTGCTTAAAATCCTAATGTGCTTGGTATACAAGATCAATAATAAAACTTTCTTATGAGTGTGTCGAATACTATGAGAAGTTCTAGCTTGATAATTGTTTTGAGATATGAAGATGGTGATATTAAAGTTGTGCTAGTTTAGTAGTTATGAATTTGAAGAATACTTGTGTTAAAGTCTGTGATTCCCGTAGCATGCACGTATGGTGAACCGTTATGTGATGAAGTCGGAGCATGATTTATTTTTTGATTATCTTCCTTATGAGTGGCGGTCGGGGACGAGCGATCGTCTTTTTCTACCAATCTATCCCCCTAGGAGCATGCGTGTAATACTTTGCTTTGATAACTTGTAGATTTTTGCAATAAGTATATGAGTTCTTTATGACTAATGTTGAGTCCATGGATTATACGCACTCTCACCCTTCCACCTTTGCTAGCCTCTCTAATACCGCGCACCTTTCGCCGGTATCATACACCCACCATATACCTTCCTCAAAAGAGTCACCATACCTACCTATTATGGCATTTCCATAGCCATTCTGAGATATATTGCCATGCAACTTTCCACCGTTCTGTTTATTATGACACACTCCATCATTGTCATATTGCTTAGCATGATCATGTAGTCGACATCGTATTTGTGGCAAATCCACCATTCATAATTCTTTCATACATGTCACTCATGAGTCATTGCATATCCCGATACACCGCCGGAGGCATTCATATAGAGTCATATTTTGTTCTAAGTATCGAGTTGTAAGAACATAAAAGTGTGATGATCATCATTATTAGAGCATTGTCCTAGTGAGAAAAGGATGATGGAGACTATGATTCCCCCACAAGTCGGGATGAGACTCCAGACGAAAAAAAGAGAAAGAAAAGAGGCCATAAAAAAGAGAAAAGGCCAAAATAAAAAATGAGAGAAAAAGAGAGAAGGGGCAATGTTACTATCCTTTTACCACACTTGTGCTTCAAAGTAGCACCATGATATTCATGATAGAGAGTCTCCTATGTTATCACTTTCATATACTATTGGGAATTTTTCATTATAGAACTTGGCTTGTATATTACAATGATGGGCTTCCTCAAAATGCCCTAGGTCTTCATGAGCAAGCAAGTTGGATGCACACCCACTTAGTTTCTTTTTGAGCTTTCATATACTTATAGCTCTAGTACATCCGTTGCATGGCAATCCCTACTCACTCACATTGATATCTATTGATGGGAATCTCCATAGCCCGTTGATACATGATGACCCACAAGTATAGGGGATCTATCATAGTCCTTTCAATAAGTAAGAGTGTCGAACCCAACAAGGAGCAGAAGGAAATGATAAGCGGTTTCCAGCAAGGTATTCTCTGCAAGTACTGAAATAAGTGGTAACAGATAGTTTTGTGATAGGATAGTTTGTAACGAGCAACAACAAAAGTAAATAAAGTGCAGCAAGGTGGCCCAATCCTTTTTGTAGCAAAGGACAAGCCTGGACAAACTCTTATATAGAGAAAAGCGCTCCCGAGGACACATGGGAATATCGTCAAGCTAGTTTTCATCACGCTCATATGATTCGCGTTCGGTACTTTGATAATTTGGTATGCGGGTGGACCGGTGCTTGGATACTGCCCTTACTTGGACAAGCATCCCACTTATGATTAACCTCTATTGCAAGCATTTGCAACTACAACAAAAGTATTAAGGTAAACCTAACCATAGCATGAAACATATGGATCCAAATCAGCCCCTTACGAAGCAACACATAAACTAGGGTTTAAGCTTCTGTCACTCTAGCAACCCATCATCTACTTATTACTTCTCAATGCCTTCCTCTAGGCCCAAATAATGGTGAAGTTTCATGTAGTCGACGTTCACATAACACCATTAGAGGAGAGACAACATACATCTCATCAAAATATCGAACGAATACCAAATTCACATGACTACTAATAGCAAGACTTCTCCTATGTCCTCAGGAACAAACGTAACTACTCACAAAAGAATAACCATGTTCATAATCAGAGGGGTATTAATATGCATATAGGATCTGAACATATGATCTTCCACCAATTAAACCAACTAGCATCAACTACAAGGAGTAATTAACACTACTAGCAACCTACTAGCACCAATCCCGGTCTTGGAGACAAGAATTGGATACAAGAGATGAACTAGGGTTTTGAGAGGAGATGGTGCTGATGAAGATGTTGATGGAGATTGCCCTCTCCCGATGAGAGGAGCGTTGGTGATGACGATGGCGATGATTTCCTCCTCTGGGAGGGAAGTTTCCCCGGCAGAATAGCTCCGCCAGAGCCCTAGATTGGTTCCGCCAAGGTTCCGCCTCGTGGTGGCGGAGTTTCGTCCGAGAAGATGGCTTGTTATTTTTTCCCCATCGAAAGACTTCATATAGCAGAAGATGGCCACCGGAGGGCCACCAGGGGGCCCACGAGATAGGGGGCGCGCCTAGGGGGTAGGGCGCGCCCCCACCCTCGTGGGCAGGGTGTGGCCCCCTGGTGAAGTTCTTACTCTCAGTATTTTTTATATATTTGGAAAACGTCTTCCGTGAAGTTTCAGGACTTTTGGAGCTGTGTAGAATAGGTCTCTAATATTTGCTCTTTTTCCAGCCCAGAATCCCAGCTGCCGGCATTCTCCCCCTTTATAGAAACCTTGTAAAATAAGAGAGAATAGGCATAAGTATTTGTGATATAATGTGTAATAACAGCCCATAATGCAATAAATATCGATATAAAAGCATGATGCAAAATGGACGTATTAATACTCTAGATCATGTCATCTTGCTTAAGGCGTTATTTTGTTTTTAACTTAATACTCTAGATGCATGCTGGATAGCGGTCGATGAGTGGAGCAATAGTAGTAGATGCAGGCAGGAGTCGGTCTACTTGTCTCGGACGTGATGCCTATATACATGATCATAGCTAGATATTCTCATAACTATGCTCAATTCTGTCAATTGCTCAACAGTAATTTGTTCACCCACCATAGAATACTTACGCTCTCGAGAGAAGCCACTAGTGAAACCTATGGCCCCCGGGTCTATCTTTATCATATTAATCTCTTACTACTTAGTTATTTCCTTTGCTTTTTACTTTGCCTTTATTTTACTTTGCATCTTTATCACAAAAATACCAAAAATATTATCTTATCATATCTATCAGATCTCACTCTCGTAAGTGGCCGTGTAGGGATTGACAACCCCTATTCATGTTGGTTGCGAGGATTTATTTGTTTTGTGCAGGTACGAGGGACTCACGTGTAGCCTCCTACTGGATTGATACCTTGGTTCTCAAAAACTGAGGGAAATACTTACGCTACTTTGCTGCATCATCCCTTCCTCTTCGGGGAAAACCAACGCAGTGCTCAAGAGGTAGCAAATATGTGGGAGCCAATATGAACATCCAGGTTCCGCTATTGGTTATTGACCGGAGACATGTATCAGTCATGTTTACATAGTTCTGGAACCCATAGGGTCCGCACGCTTAAATTTTGGTGACGATCGGTATTATGAGTTTTTGTGTTTTGATGTACCGAAGGTAGTTTGGAGTACCGGATATGATCAGACATGACGAGGAGTCTCGAAATGGTCGAGACGTAAAGATCGATATATTAAACGACTATATTTGGACACCGGAAGTGTTGCGGGTGGTTTCGGAGAAAATCGGAGTGCCGGAGGGTTACCGGAACCCCCCCGGGAGAAATAGTGGGCCTTATGGGCCTTAGTGGAGAGAGAGAGAGGGCTGGCCTAGGGCAGGCCGCGCGCCCCTCCCCCTCTGGTCCGAATTGGAGTAGGAGAAGGGAGGGGGCGGCGCCCCCTTTCCTTCTCCCTCTCCCCTTCCTTTCCCCCTCCTAGTAGGAGTAGGAAAGAGGGGAATCCTACTCCTACTAGGAGGAGGATTCCTCCTCCTGGCGCGCCCTCTAGGGCCGGCCGGCCTCCCCCTTGCTCCTTTATATACGGGGGCAGGGGCACCTCTAGACACATAAGTTGATCTATTGATCTATTCCAGCCGTGTGTGGTGCCCTCCTCCACCAGAATCCACCTCGATTATATCATAGCGGTGCTTAGGCAAAGCCCTGCGTCGGTAGCATCATCATCATCGTCATCATGCCGTCGTGCTGACGAAACTCTCCTGTGAAGCTCTGCTGGATCGGAGTTCGTGGGACGTCATCGAGCTGAACGTGTGCTGAACTCGGAGGTGCCGTGCGTTCGGTACTTGGACCGGCCGGATCGTGAAGACGTACGACTATATCAACCGCGTTGTGCTAACGCTTCCACTTTCGGTCTGCGAGGGTACGTGGACACACTCTCCCCTCTCGTTGCTATGCATCACGATGATCCTGTGTGTGCGTAGGAATTTTTTTGAAATTACTACATTCCTCAATAGTGGTGTCAGAGCCAGGTTTATGCGTAGATGTTATATGCACGAGTATAACACAAGTGAGTTGTGGGCGATACAAGTCATACTGCTTACCAGCATGTCATACTTTGGTTCGGCGGTATTGTTGGATGAAGCGGCCTGGACCGACATTACGCGTACGCTTACGCGAGACTGGTTCTACCGACGTGCTTTGCACACAGGTGGCTGGCGGGTGTTAGTTTCTCCAACTTTAGTTGAACCGGGTGTGACTACGCCCGGTCCTTGTTGAAGGTTAAAACAACACTAACTTGACGAAATATCATTGTGGTTTTGATGCGTAGGTAAGAACGGTTCTTGCTCAGCCCGTAGCAGCCACGTAAAACTTGCAACAACAAAGTAGAGGACGTCTAACTTTTTTTTGCATGGCATGTTGTGATGTGATATGGTTAAGATGTGATGAGATATAAATTGTTGTATGAGATGATCATGTTTTGTTAAAAGTTATCGGCAACTGGAAGGAGCCTTATAGTTGTCTCTTTATTGCATAAGATGCAAGTGCCATGTAATTGCTTTACTTTATCGTTATGCGATAGCAATAGTTGCAAAAGCAATAGTTGGCAAGACGACCATGTGACGACACATTGATAGAGATCAAGATGATGGAGATCATGGTGTCATGTGATACGTCTCCGACGTATCTATAATTTTTTATTGTTCCATGCTATATTATATTCTGTTTTGGACATTATTGGGCTTTATTATACACTTTTATATTATTTTTGGGACTAACCTATTAACCGGAGGCCCAACCCAGAATTGCTGTTTTTTGCCTATTTTAGGGTTTCACAGAAAAAGAATATCAAACGGAGTCCAAACGAAATGAAACCTTCGGGAACGGGATTTTCGAAACGAACATGATCCACAGGACTTGGACCCTACGTCAAGACATCAACCAGGAGGCCACGAGGTAGGGGGCGCGCCTACCCCCAGGCGCGCCCTCCACCCTCATGGGCCCCCTGTTGCTCCACCGACGTACTCCTTCCTCCTATATATACCTATGTACCCCCAAACTACCAGATACAGAGTCAAAACCCTAATTCCACCGCCGTAACTTTCTGTATCCACGAGATCCCATCTTGGGGCCTGTTCCGGAGCTCCGCCGGAGGGGGCATCGATCACGGAGGGCTTCTACATCAACACCATAGCCTCTCTGATGAAGTGTGAGTAGTTTACCTCAGACCTACGGGTCCATAGTTATTAGCTAGATGGCTTCTTCTCTCTTTTTGGATCTCAATACAAAGTTCTCCCCCTCTCTTGTGGAGATCTATTCGATGTAATCTTCTTTTTGCGGCGTGTTTGTTGAGATCGATGAATTGTGGGTTTATGATCAAGTCTATCTATGAACAATATTTGAATCTTCTCTGAATTCTTTTATGTATGATTGATTATCTTTGCAAGTGTCTTCGAATTATCAGTTTGGTTTGGCCTACTAGATTGATCTTTCTTGCAATGGGAGAAGTGCTTAGCTTTGGGTTCAATCTTGCGGTGTCCTTTCCCAGCGACAGTAGGGGCAGCAAGGCACGTATTGTATTGTTGCCATCGAGGATAACAAGATTGGGTTTTTATCATATTGCATGAGTTTATCCTTCTACATCATGTCATCTTGCTTAAGGCATTACTCTGTATTTATCTTAATACTCTAGATGCATGCTGGATAGCGGTCGATGAGTGGAGTAATAGTAGTAGATGCAGGCAGGAGTCGGTCTACTTGTCTCGGACGTGATGCCTATATACATGATCATACCTAGATATTCTTATAACTATGCTCAATTCTGTCAATTGCTCAATAGTAATTTGTTCACCCACCGTAGAATACTTATGCTCTCGAGAGAAGCCACTAGTGAAACCTATGGCCCCCGGGTCTATCTTTATCATATTAATCTCTTACTACTTAGTTATTTCCTTTGCTTTTTTACTTTGCCTTTATTTTACTCTGCATCTTTATCACAAAAATACCAAAAATATTATCTTATCATATCTATCAGATCTCACTCTCGTAAGTGACCGTGTAGGGATTGACAACCCCTATTCGCGTTGGTTGCGAGGATTTATTTGTTTTGTGCAGGTACGAGGGACTCGCGCGTAGCCTCCTACTGGATTGATACCTTGGTTCTCAAAAACTGAGGGAAATACTTACGCTACTTTGCTGCATCATCCCTTCCTCTTCGGGGAAAACCAACGCAGTGCTCAAGAGGTAGCAAGAAGGATTTCTGGCGCCGTTGCCGGGGAGGTCTATGCAAAAGTCAACATACCAAGTACCCATCACATACCCTTATCTCCCGCATTACATTATTTGCCATTTGCCTCTCGTTTTCCTCTCCCCCACTTCACCCTTGTCGTTTTATTCGCCCTCTCTCTCTCTATCCTCCATCTCTTTCTCTATTTACCTCTGTTTGCCCGCTTGTTTTTTGCTTGCTTGTGTGTTAGTTTGCTTGCTTGTCACGATGGCTCAAGATAATACTAAATTATGTGAATTCACCAATACCAACAACAATGATTTTATTAGCACTCCGATTGCTCCTCTTACCGATGTTGAATCTTGTGAAATTAATACTGCTTTGCTGAATCTTGTCATGAAAGATCTGTTTTCCGGCCTTCCTAGTGAAGATGCCGCTACCCATCTAAATAGCTTCGTTGATTTGTGTGATATGCAAAAGAAGAAAGATGTGGATAATGATATTGTTAAATTGAAGCTATTTCCTTTTTCACTTAGAGATCATGCTAAAGCTTGGTTTTCGTCTTTGCCTAAAAATAGTATTGATTCATGGAATAAGTGCAAAGATGCTTTTATCTCTAAGTATTTTCCTCCCGCTAAGATCATCTCTCTTAGAAACTACATTATGAATTTTAAGCAACTTGATCATGAACATGTTGCACAAGCTTGAGAGAGAATGAAACTAATGATACATAATTGCCCTATTCATGGTTTAAATTTGTGGATGATTATACAAATTTTTTATGCCGGATTGAATTTTGCTTGTAGAAATCTTTTAGATTTTGCCACGGGAGGCACTTTTATGGAAATCACTTTAGGAGAAGCTACTAAACTCCTAGATAATATTATGGTTAATTATTCTCAATGGCATACTGAAAGATCTACTAATAAAAAGGTGCATGCGATAGAAGAAATTAATATTTTGAGTGGAAAGATGGATGAACTTATGAAATTATTTGCTAATAAGAGTGTTTCTTCTGATCCTAATGATATGCCCTTGTCTACTTTGATTGAGAATAATAATGAATCTATGGATGTGAATTTTGTTGGTAGGAACAATTTTGGTAACAACGCGTATAGAGGAAATTTCAATCCTAGGCGTTATCCTAGTAATCCCTCTAATAATTATGGTAATTCCTACAACAATTCTTATGGAAATTATAATAAGATGCCCTCTGATTTTGAATCTAATATTAAATAATTTATTACTTCGCAAAAAAAATTTAATACTTTGATTGAAGAAAAATTGCTTAAGATTGATGAGTTGGCTAGGAACGTTGATAGAATTTCTCTTGATGTTGATTCTTTGAAACTTAGATCTATTCCACCTAAGCATGATATCAATGAGTCTCTCAAAGCCATGAGAATTTCCATTGATGAGTGCAAAGAAAGAACTGCTAGGATGTGTGCTAAGAAAGATTGTTTTATAAAAGCGTGTTCTTCTAGTTTCCATGATAATAAAGATGAAGATCTAAAAGTTATTGATGTGTCCCCTATTAAATTTTTGTTTTGCAATATGAATCTTGATAATGATGGGACTGAATATGATCCACCTTTACCTAGACGGCGTTCCAAGAATTCGGAGTCTTTAGATCTTGATGCTAAAATTGTTAAAAGTGGGATTGAAGAAGTCAAAACTTTAAATATTAATGAAGCCACTATTTTGGATTTCAAGAAATTTAATTACGATAATTGCTCTTTGATAGATTGTATTTCCTTGTTGCAATCCGTGCTAAATTCTCCTCATGCTTATAGTCAAAATAAAGCTTTCACTAAACATATCGTTGATGCTTTGATGCAATCTTATGAACAAAAACTTGAGTTGGAAGTTTCTATCCCTAGAAAACTTTATGATGAGTGGGAACCTACTATTAAAATTAAAATTAAAGAGTATGAATGCTATGCTTTGTGTGATTTGGGTGCTAGTGTTTCCACGATTCCAAAGACTTTGTGTGATTTGCTAGGTTTTCATGATTTTGATGATTGCTCTTTAAACTTGCACCTTGCGGATTCGACCATTAAGAAACCTATGGGAAGAATTAATGATGTTTTTATTTTTGCAAAATAGGAACTATGTACCCGTAGATTTTATTGTTCTTGACATAGATTGCAATCCTTCATGTCCTATTATTCTTGGTAGACCTTTCCTTAGAACGATTGGTGCAATTATTGATATGAAGGAAGAAAATATTAGATTCCAATTTCCGTTAAGGAACGGCATGAAACACTTTCCTAGAAAGAAAATAAAATTACCTTATGAATATATTATGAGAGCCACTTATGTATTGTATTCTAAAGATGGCAATACCTAGATCTATCCTTGCTTTTATGCCTAGCTAGGGGCGTTAAACGATAGCGCTTGTTGGGAGGCAACCCAATTTTTTTTTATTACTTGCTTTTTCTCCTGTTTAGTAATAAATAGTTTATCTAGCCTCTGTTTTGGTTGTCTTTTTTGTGTTTAATTAGTGTTTCTGCCAAGTAAAACCGCGACGTTTGTGCGTAGGGCTAATGATTCATGCTCTAGTCTCCAAGCGAATATCCAGGGCACGGCAGTTTCCAAATCCTCTTCCAGGAGTCATCAGTTGTTCGTTCCAGATTACCCGGCGCGGCCGAGTTTCTTCCTTGCCCCCCATTCCTTCGGTCCTCCTCTAGTTGCACATGGAGCTTATATGCGCTCTTCACCGGGTATCATACTGCCAGGCAATTAAGTCTTGTACTCCTTCTCTAAAAGGAATCTGAAGAATCTGAATTAAGAGCTGCTGTTGGAAACACCTAAAACTGGTTTTGGGTCATCAAATTATAGGGCTGTGTTGGATACGCTCTAAAACTGGTTTGGGTCGCTCTTATAGGATTATAAATTTACGATTCAACATTGAACCGATTAGGATGTCTACTATGCCAAAAGGTTCTAGAATTTGAACCATCGCTGATGTCTAATCAAATATGATCACGAAATCAAGCAAACTAAGGCCCAGCCAGCACCTGGTGCCTCTATTAATAAGATAAAACACTCGATTACTACTTTCATCATATCAAAAGGGATAAGAGTTGGTAAGCACGGGAGTTGATACAGGTGCAGATTCATCATGTACAAAACCACATACATGGGCATGTCAATTTGCCGCCAAATAGATGGCTTGAAATATTTGCCTAAATAATCTTTTCATGAACGACGCACGCCATACTACGGTAGGCAGGATGATGTGTAAGAGCTGCTGATGCCGGAGGAAGAAACCAGCTGGAGCCCATCACACTTTGTCATCATGAAACCACCACCTCGTCTCCTTCGGAGACCTCCCGTTGCGGCAGTTCCTGACATAGCGATCGTTATCGGATGGGCGTTCCTGCATGCAAACAATATGTACAGTTAGATGACCGTTCATTTAGACTGTAGATAATGCAGAGGGGGCTGGGTGACCTTCGCTGGTGAACTTGACAACATGGACAAGATGCTGATGCACACGGAACTGACCGTCATTGCTGGTGACCACGAGTCGTACAATATATCTGCAGACAAGTGATTCGTTAGAAAGCTGGTGTTTCAGCACATGAAAATGCACTACTGTAGCTCGTCAAAATATGGCAGTTGTTAAATAAAACTAGACACGTCGACAGATACTCAAGAACCCACAAAAACAACCTTACATTGAATAGCTTTATAAAATGATGCAAAGAAATAAAAATGGATTAAAGGGCTAACTGTTACGGCTACCTTACATTAAACAAACTAAGAGGCAAAAGGTACTGGATGTAAACCAAACGTCCAGATATCTATTTATCTTAGAAAGACATGACTTGACAATATAGTGAGCTGTCTTATCTCATCTTGTTTAAAAAAGACCGCTATATGTGAATTGATCAAAATTGAGTGGAATAACGGGTAAGTAAATAGACTGGGCCAGGAAGACTTGTGACACATGGTGTGGGAATTCACCGTAGTACATATGGACTTGTTTGTTTGGGCTGCAGCTTCGACCGAAACATCTATAGACTTGCTGCGGTGGCAATCGAGGAAGTGGCTGTGATGAAGGTTAACTGTTTGGCAGCGTAGCCGTGGGAACTGTTGTGAGCTGGTGAAAATGCGGAAATACCGCCAGAGTGCCCAGATCGGTGTAATTTGCCGACTCTTAGTTAATAGCTTGTTTAAATGGTATTTTGACCAACAGTAAATGGTTTTTATTATATACTAATGTAACTACTACCCCTGTTTCTAAATATAAGAAGTTTTGGCAGTTTAAATTGAACTGCAAAAACGTCTTATATTTAGGAACAGAGTGTATTTCATAATAATATTTCTCCCTCGCTCAAAGATGCATAAATAGAATAAACGAGAGCACACAAAATTTATTGTCATGTCACTTGTCCATGTAGTTAATAATTGTCCGGCCAGTGAGGGGTGGTCGACGCAAGGACAACAAGGTGAGGTGGGGGAAGGGGGGTGCAGTTGGAAATAATCCAACTTGTTCAACTTGTATTTGAATCAGGAACGTTTAGTTTCAATACTATGATTAGCGAGATTAGGTGGGTTCTGGTAGGTCTACTACCTGTCTAGTACTTGTAAGTTTCCTAGTTGAGAGTCCGGTTAGGATCAGTAATTATGATCAAGCTTGTCGGGACATTAGTTTAGGAAAGTGTCGTGCATGGCCTGCATCACATAGCAGTGTACAAGAGAGGAGAAGCATTCGTGCAAGAGGAGGCTGGGGCACTGGCTAGGTTTGCTGCTGGGAGATGACAGGGAATCGAGGCGCTTGGGGGCAATTTATCTACAATTTGTGAAATAAGACAGGGTAACCGCTAAGAGCCACACAGCTTCATGCAGGAAGTTACCCCCGGATGTGCTTCGTGCAGGAAGCACCTGTGGCTAGCCAGCAGGCTGCAGTTTGATGTTTTTTCCAGCTTCCACTTTCTTTCATGAGAAGCTGGTTCCTAAAGCTCAAAAAGAAGGAGCCTATAGCAAGTTTGTTAAAGCTAAATATAGTTATTTCAGAGAGAAAAATAAACGGAAGATCCTAGTGACCGTCAAAATTTGGCTACAGCAATGCAAATATATGCATACTTAATTTTCATACTTGACATGGTCAGCGAAACTAGGTTCATGGTTAGCCATAGCTCGGTCATTTGAATGAAACAATGTTTGTCCATTTGTGAGACATGGTAAAATGCGAAAGAGCCTAAGTTACGTGGTTCGCCTAAAAATAGATGTTCTTTTACTCTGTTTATTAGGCTATACATGTTCTTTTACTAATAACAGAAGACATTCCTCAGGTATATAAAGCTTTAATAGACAACATTATTTATTCATCTGCATGATTCAGTTCATCAGTATATTTGATCTATGCTGGCATTAACACAGGTAGCATTGTACTGGATAATCAATTAGCGATGACCTATCCATCCAGTCCATAAAGGGCACTACCGAGGCACTGGTCGGATGCCAAGCTGCAAAGATGAAAGTTATAAGCCAGGAGGTTGTGCTTTTGTCACAGGTAAATTGTCGTGGCTATGAGCATCTGGGGACTTGATGCGTATAAAACTAATGTATGATGGTCACAAATCTTATAGGATGTTGATTAATACTTTTCTTTTAGTTACTCAGCAGAACAATACTGAAAAAAGAATTGTGGTTTAGTCCAGAGACGCATAATTTAATACCTTAACCTCCGTCTTAAGAAAATTATGTGTGCTATTAAATTTCCTCTATGTATCAAAGCATATTGGCGGACAAGGAAAAACACCATATCAGTACATATTTTTAGCTTTTATTATACACGTTAATTTAGAAGCAGAGCAAGGCATCGATCCATGCATGGGTGATATTGGGCCTGGGCATTCGGTATAAACCAAAAATTCGGTTTCTACCATTCGTTTTTTTTAAATTCGGTTTGCAAAGATGGAAACCGATAAAGTCAAGGCAAAATAGAAAACTGAAAATTCGGTTAACAGAGCTTTTCGGTCTGGTAATCGGTTTATACCATATTCGCCAAATATGCCAACGAATCAGTTGTGTGGCTCCGTGGCTCGCATCCTTTCCACCTACGCTATTATATAGACTAGCTATCCACCTCCTTGTGTGTGGCTGGCCGAGGTGGGACTAAACCACCAACCAGCAGCGCCTCGTACGCACGTACAAGTCGACCAGAAAAGCAAGCCACAACAGCTTGCCAGCTTGGGCCTTGTATACGTGCATGCGGCTTGGCCCATGATTTTTCTGTCGCGAACGCGCGCGCTCAAGGCTGCCTAGCGCGGGAGCAAGACTAAAAAAAACCTAGTGAGGGGGCAGCTCGTTGTTGGCCGTACGTTCCCGCGACCTCTCCTATTGGCCCACCCCTAGGTGATATACCATTAATCGATCAGATAGATGGTCCAAGATAATCTTATCAATCTTGAGTGTTAACACGAAAAGGGTAGTTAATGGACTTCCATATGCCACTCAAGCGTGCAGAAGCATCAAACACAAAACTAAAAGGAGCAACAAGAATTATACCTAGACAGATGTGCCCATTGCTGTAAATGTGCGGATGCATCGGCGCCGGATGCATAAATATAACCTGCACCAAAACATCCATCAGACCGGTCCAAAATAACGTGAGCTCTACGCGTAAGAGGTACGAACCAAAGAAAGTAGAAAGAACAGGGGATCTCTCTCACCTGTGGAGCCTCCATGGGGTACTGCTCCGGGAAGTCAACCTGCAGCCGGTACGTCTCGCCGGCGTAGAGCGTCCCCTCCGCCCCGGACACCTCGATGACCCACCTGTTGCCGTGCCACCCATCATGATTTTCATATTGCCTTTTGTTCCGTATATAAAACAGATTACGAGAACGAAATCGTATTGCAGCGAAGATAAAAGGTCCGCAGCGGATCAATACTACGGCGGACCGAACGGGGGGAGGAGAGGGGGGACTGGATTGGTC
>NC_041386.1:591427459-591506602 GCF_002162155.2 Triticum dicoccoides
CGGGCGGCGGTCGGCGAATCCGGCGGGGCCGGATCGGGAGGGGGGTCGACGAGATTGGGCGTGGCCCGGGGGCGGGGCGGGGCGGGGGTTAGGGTTTGGTACCTTGCGGGAAGGGGAGGAGGAGGCGGAGCTCGTCATGGCGCGCCGCGCGCGGTCTTGCCGAGGCCGGGGGAGGGGGGAAAGGTGCGGGGAATACGTGGGGTGGGTTGGTGTAGCGGCGGGGATGCCGATGGCGGACGAGGAGCTCAAGTGGCCGGCTGGAAAGACTCGCCGCTCAATTCAACGCTTTCTCCTTCTTTTTTTTCTCCTTTGGTGATTTTGGTGATGAGAAATATAATAACTCAACGCTTGTAAACTTCCATGCGTTGGGAAGCCTGGTAAAGTGGGCCGGCACCCCCACGGCCCGGCCCGGCCCGGCCCACGCATTAACATGTCAGACATGTCACATTTATAAGTGGGTCGTGCCGTGCCAGCACACAGGCCTCGCCCTAGACCCTGGCATGACTCATGTATTAAACGGGACGGTCCATGGCACATTTAGTCCTAATAATGGGTCGCGTGCTATGGACTGTTTTTTTTTGGCTATTTTTAAGGCATGACCTACTTAGCCACGTGTCGTGCCGGTCCATCACATACCGGCATACGGGCCAGTGGCCGGCCCTTGTGACATGGCCCAGGTGGGAATAAGTGACCAATGGTCTGGTCCGGGCTCGACATATTCTGGTTTGTTAAGATTTGATTTGACTATGGGTAGAGGAAGGCAAGTAAAGTTTTGATTTAGTAGAGGTTTTGGTCGGATTTGATTTAAGTATGGGTAGGGAAAGGTAAGGAAAGTTTCGATAAGATTTGATTTCATTGAGTTAATGCATGACATGATTTTGGTAAGATGTAATTGCGTTAATGCATGACATGGTTTCTAGTAGGGCAAGACGAATAAAGTGACAATTTGGTTTATATTTCCAAACAGGGAGGTGCAGAGAAAAAAAACTAAGGTAAAGGCGGTAGGGGGAGGTGGTGAGTAGAACGTATGAACTCCCCTTTAATAGTAGAAAGATATAGTCCTCCGTAGGTTACTAGAGAAACAAATGCATAAATACCATATGTTGAAAAATTAGATTAAACTAACAATAAGGAGTGATACATCAAGATTGTGGATGAATATCAAATGGTTAGCGACTCTATTGCTCATGTTGTCTCCCTCCAATCGTCATGTGTGAGTAATTCGACAAGGGAATGGGTTAAGGCAACGCCTTGCAACCTGGTGTATTTGTGCAAGGGAACGTTAGAATGACATTGTATGTTTAACATTACTTATGTTTCTGACTGTGGGATCGAAAGGGTAGGTCTATAAGGGGGTGTATGGTCTTGCATTCTTGCTTGATTTATTTGTTGGTAGAAATCGATGGTGTGATATAAATTGGTGGTTGGTTTGTACTGCTAGTTTATTTTGTCAATCATTTAGTAATCCATGTTGTTATGTGGATTAGTGTGAAAGGATGACTGTTATATGAACTCTATCATGCATTGTTGCTTGTGGTTTTTCTGTTAGTAATCCATGTTTGAATGCATCAGTTCTCGTAGTCTCGATTGCAAATTGTTGCCGTTGGATTAAAATGGTTCACACAACCATCTATGTCATTCTAACGATGGAGGTCTTTGCAGAAATTGGAGCGAAGGACCCGCATTTCACATACATAGTTCAGGATGACAAAGAGGGCAGGATCAAGAACCTCATGTGGGCAAGCGGGAGCACCAGGCTGCAGTACACATTTCCCCCGACATGATAACATCTGACACTACATACATGACAAATTTGTATAACATGCCTTTCATCATATTGGTTGGTGTCAATAATCATTTTCAAAGTGTGATCCTGGCTAGAGTGCCTGTCCGTGATAAATCTGCCAAGGTTTCTGAGAATGCTGGGTGGCGCTACGCCAAAAACTATACTAACAGGTAAGTTCTTCATTTTGTTGTTGTTATTCATAGGGTGGTGTTTTGACGGGCTTGGAATTTATGATCGATGTTAAGTTCTCTCAAAATTATAGTGACTGATGGATGTTCGATTTTTTGTGCTTCACATACCAGAATTGGGCATGGAACTAGCTATCAAGAGCATAATATCATATACTACGCATTGTTGGTGTAAGTGTGATCTACTACGCAACTAGATTCTTGTAGGCCTCCAAGCCTAGAGTTTTGTAGGATAGTAGCAATTTTTGCTCAAGTGAATGACCTAAGGTTTATAAATGCATGGGAAGTGTAGGATAAAGATCGTCTCTCAAACAATCATGAAACCAAATACAAGAAGTGTCTTGTGTCCCCAATGCAGCCAATACAATTGTCAGTTGTATAGGTGCATTAGTTCAGCGAAGAGGTGACGCTAGATGTGTAATATGGATGTTAGAAATATATTTTTATAATCTAAATAATTAAAAACAACAAGGTAGCAAGTAACAAAAAACGAGCAAAACGATGTCTCAATGCTTAGAAACAATTCCTAGGGTTCATACTTTCACTAGTGTAATCTCTCAACATCATTAACATAACTGAATCACACAACGACCTCAAAGTGCGGCAAGGAATCACTCCAAAGTCTCTATTCCTATCGAAGAAAGTAGGATGAAATCCTGTAGGTAGTAAACAACATCAAAGTTGTGTTTCCAATCAATCTTATGAACCACCCCAAAGTGTCACGAATAGTTCTACATATCGTACTACGACAGCAGCATATGATACACATCATTCAACTCTAATGTCACCTAGATACCCCAATCTCACCACGAGTATCCATGAGTAAGACATGCATCAAGTGATCTCAAATCCAAAATATTCAATCCAACGTAAAGAAACCTCAAAGAGTAATATTCAATTCACCACGAAAATAAGAGAGGGAGGTGAACATCATGTGATCCAATTATATTGATAACGCCCATAATACATCAAGATCGTGTCAAATCAAGAACACGGGAGAGAGAGAGAGAGAGATCAAACACATTGCTACTGGTACAAACCCTAAGCCCCGAGGATGAACTACCCATGCATCACCATAGAGGTAGCAAGGATGATGAAGATGGCCTTCGTGATGGCTTCCCCCTCTGGCAAGGTGCCGAAAAGGCCTCCATATGAGATCGCTTCGGAACAGAGGCTCGCGTCGTGCTACTTGTGAGCTGCGTTGGGATTTTCCCCGAAGAGGAGAGGAGATGCGGTACAGTATAGATAAGTATTTCCCTCAGTGAGAACCAAGGTTTATATATAGAACCAATAGGGGAATCACACAAAGTCTCGTGAACATCACCTACACACACACAAGCAAATCTTGCACTGATGCGGGCAAGAGGGTTGTCAAGCCCCTTGAACTCGTTAATTGCAAGAATCAAATCTCGTAGTGGTAGATAGATAAATAACAAAACAAAATAAAAGAAATAAAATTGCAGAAAATATATTTTGTTTTTTATATATGATTAAAGTAGACCCGGGGGCCATAGTTTTCACTAGAGGCTTCTCTCTCTCGAACACATAGCATACGGTGGGTAAACAAATTACTATTGAGCAATTGATAGAAAAGCGCATAGTTATCATGATATTTAAGGCAATGATCATGTATATAGGCATCATATCCAAGACAAGTAGACCGACTCTTGCATGCATCTACTACTATTACTCCATCCATCGATCGCTATCCAGCATGCATCTAGGGTATTAAGTTAATAAAAACAGAGTAACACCTTAAGCAAGATGACACAATGTAGACAAAGTAAACTCAACTAATATGAATAAACCCCATCATTTTACCCTTAATGTCAATAATACAAATACGTGTTTTGTCCCTTTCTGTCACTAGGATTGAGCACCGCAAGATTGAACCCATCACAAAGCACCTCTCCTACTGAAGATAAATCAATCTAGTTGGCCAAACCAAATGGATAGATCGGAGAGAAATACAAACCTATAACAATCATGCATAATAAAGTTCAGAAAAGACTCAATTACTTCTCATGAATATTCATATCATAAACCCACAATTCATCGGATCCTAACAAACACACCACAAAAGAAGATTACATCGGATAGAACTCCAAGAACATCGAGGAGAACATGCTATTGAAGATCAAAGAGAGAGAATAAACCATCTAGCTACTAGCTATGAACCCGTAGGTCTATTGCAAACTACTCACGAATCATCAGTAGGGCATCAAGGATGATGTAGAAGCCCTCTGTGATCAATTCCCCCTTCCGGCAGAGTATCAGAAAAGGCCTCCAAATGGAATCACAGAAGAACAAAGGGCCCGTGGGGGCAGAAAAACTGTTTTAGGTGGTTCTCTGTTGGTTTGGGAATATTTCTGAATTTATAGAGGTGGAATTATGTCAATACGTGCTATGAGGGGCCCACAAGCCCCTCGGGTGCGCCCTACGAGCTTGTCGCTCCCTCGTAATTCTTCTGGCCTCCTCCCAAACCTTCTAGGGTCCCTTCTGGACCAGGAAAAAATAATCCAAAGATTTTTTCTGTTTGGACTTCGTTTGATATTGATTTTCTGAAAAGCCAAAAATAAGCTAAAAACATGAACTGGCATTGGGCATTGAGTTAATAGGTTAGTCCCAAAAAATGATATAAAATAACACATAAAACATCCAAGATTTATACTATGATAGCATGGAGCAATCAAAAATTATAGATATGTTGGAGACGTATCAATATGCCCAAGCTTAATTCCTGCTCGTCCTCGAGTAGGTAAATGATAAAAACAGAATTTTTGATGTGGAATGCTACCTAACATGTTTATCATGTAATATCTTTTACGGTATGTGTCGTGGAGTTGTCACAGCATATGTCCTAGCAGAAGGACTTAGTCGTGGAGCCATCGCAACAGGGTTAGCTTAAAGGGGTTAAATGGGACAAAGGACACAAGGAGTTTATACTGGTTCGGCCTCTTGCGGTGAAGGTAAAGGCCTAATCCAGTTTGAGGTGGTATTGCTTATGTCTCGATTACCAGGGAGCGAATACGCTTGACCTAGCTTTCGATCTGCTGTTCCTTGCCCTAAGCCGCCGCCGCGTCATCCCTTTATATACATAGGTTGACGCACTGCGGCTTACAGAGTCCCGGTCGGTTCATAAACAATGTGTCCGGCTCGGTGACTAATTATACCTTCCTTACAATACAAGTCATAAACATATGACGGTTTACACTTATGGGCCTTAAACCGCCTTTGGGCTTTACACCCTCTGCTTCCTTTACTACTATCTTCTACCTCTTCATGGGCTTTGCTTTGATGAACCGCCATTGAGATAACCCGGCCCCTCCTGGGCGGGTCATACCCAATAGTCATATCCCCAACATTAGGCCCCAGGTTGATTTGAACCTCTTCATGTCAATCCTCGTCACTTAGAAAAAATCCTTCTTTGTTTGTTCTTGCGAGATATTGTAACCCGCCATGACGTCATCTCCTGGAATTACGGAAACCCGCCATGACATCATCTGTCATTAATTTTGCACAATACCAGTATATCTAACAGATCCTTATCTTTAATAACCATCCCAAAAATCGAGGCGTCTGAGCGACTAGATAATCATTCTTTGGCCTCCTTGTTTTTCGCGCCCGCCTGTTACCCCTTTCCTTATAAATAGGGTCAGGCAGCCTTTTTTCATTTTCCCCTTTCTCCTTCTCGTCTTCAACCTTTCTCTTCGCGACGCATCTGCACACCTGAGTACTTCGGCCGCCGAGCTCGTCAGCTTCCTCAACTCCGGCCGCTGCATCAACCTGAACGAATCCAGAGAAACTGCGGCGCCTCTCCGTCGGTCAACAGACCTAGTAAGCACATTACTTTTCCCCACTGTAGATCTCCGTTAGGGTTTCTAAAGTTCTTAGGAGTTCTTCATCGTTCTTCTTCATACCTTTGTTCAATCTTTATTTTGATCCAAAGATAACACCTAAAACATGCGGAATCTGTTTCTGTTCCTTCCCTTAATCACCGAATCCCCTTCTTAGATGCAGAAATCTTGTCAATACGCTAGCTCTTTAGCTGCTGTGATATTAAACTTTGATTTTACCTTTCTTTTCTGAATAGCGTCAGATCCAAATTAATTGCACCAATTTGCAAAACTTGTTTATTCAACACTTAGCAGATTTTGCTCTGGATAGATCTTGAATATCATTGTTGTCATGGTGGCTTACATCACCAGCTTTAACTAGTCATATGTCATTAGGCCCCATTTAAGCCGCCAATCTGAATATATATTGCAGCGTTTACCTCCGGCTTAACAAATCAACTTAAATCGGCAGATTTTCTTTCTTTTAGGCTTCTTCCTTCACAATGCCGAAGACAGTCACTTCATGTAATTGGGTTCCCTCCATTGTTACCGAAGACACGCTCAAAGATTTTGTCAAAATCGGCTATTTACCAGCAAAAAATGGCATGCATTGGTGTGCCCCCAAACCAGGCGAAGAAAGACCTCAGCCAAAGGATGGTGAGGTCATTGTTTTTACTAATCACATGAATCGGGGCTTCTCACCGCCCGGTTCCAAATTTTTCCGAGACGTTTTACACTTCTTTCAACTCCATCCTCAAGACATCGGACCCAATTCCATGTCAAACATCTGCAATTTTCAAGTTTTCTATGAAGTGTACCTTTAAGAAGAACCAAGTGTCAAACTCTTCAGGGAATATTTTTATCTGAACCGGCAAAACGAGTTTACTAATGGACCCAGCTTGGAACTTGGCGGGGTCTCAATTCAACGAAGAAGAGATGCTATCTTCCCCTATGCTCGCCTGTCGAGTCACCCGAAAGATTGAAACCAAACATGGTTCTATTGTAAAGATACTTCTCCGGCTGATGAAAATCCACTGCCGGGTTATCGTGTCCAGCGGCTCAATCCAAAGCATCATCTTCCTGTAAAGCTTACCACTGTTGAACGTGCAAAGTTGGCTCCCGCTATTGCAAAGGTCAACGCCCTGCTGGGAAATGGGTTAACCGGTTTTGACTTGGTTCGGTGCTGGGTTTCTTGGCGAATCATACCCTTGAGCCGCCGATTCGACTTAATGTGCACTTACACAGGTGGTGTAAAAGATTCACTGCGCCACAGCTCCGTATGCCTAACTGATGATGCAATCAATGAAATGACAAAAACCCTTCTGAACGAGAGCCTGGCAAGTTGCAGCAAAGTGGGACTGAACCCTTTCTGCAAACTTAACCCGCCACCAGATGTGAGTCTCTAAATCACTTACTTCACCTTATCATTCAAATGTTCTATTAACTCAACTTTGATGATTTTCACAAGATGAACCTGATTTTTGGAATAAGGAATATGACGATGATGCTGCCAAGAACGCGAGGGCCAAAGTGAAAGCCGCCAAGAGAACCACCAAAAAGAATAAGAAGAAATTAAGCGCTTTCGAGATGTTTGAACTGGACAACAGTTCTGAGTCGGAGGTAGCCCTTGATTCCCTTGGCTCCTTTTTCAACAATCTTATTGACATTGATTATCATTAGGATGACACGGGGGCCAGTTAAGCGGTCGAAGAAGAGGTAACTATTATTTCCTCCGACTCAACGCCTTTGTAGGGAAACTATAACGCCCAGATAATTAGGCTATAGTAAAACTCCGCTAATGATGCCATGACACCTTTGTTACTGTTGCAAATCACGTGTTTGGTCGAAATGTTTCAAATTCAAAAATTAAATATTGTTACACATCAAAACTTTTCAAACAATAAAATAAAAATGTTCAGGATGTGCAAATTAATGCCTAGGAAATTATAGTGAAGAAGGCACTTATTTAGAAAATGCCTAAACATTTTAAGATGAACTAAAACAGAAAAGAAAAAAATGAAAATAATAAAAATAGAAAAAAACAAAACTAACTAAAAAGACAAAAAGGAGAAGCACCCCACCGGTTCAACTGGCCCAGATGGCCAACCGGCCCACCTGGCCCGGCCAGCCCAGCCCCACTTCCTTTGTCGCCTTCCCCACACACACTGTTCGGCCGACCAAACAGCGCGCGCGCGCCGAGCCGGGTCGACCCCGACCACCTCGCCGTCGTCGGCGGGTGGATAAGATCGCCACACCGCGCCACCTTGGGTTCCCCTCCTCACTCCTCTCCCTCTCCCCTCAGATCCACCTCGCCGCTTCCTTCTCCCCTAAGCGCACCCGAGCCGCATCGCCATGGTCGTCGTCGCCCTCACGCTCCCCGTCGCTCCCGAGCCTAGCTAGTCGATCCACGACCTCACCGTGCTCGTCTACATCATCTGCACCCACCGGACCGAGCCGGGAGCCACCGCAGTGTCACCCACGACGCCGTCTTCTTCCTCTGCCTTGTCGGCGAACCTCATCGATTTCGGCGCCGTCTGCAGCTACTAGCCCCCGACGAGCCTTTCTTGCGCTTCACGGTGAGATCCCGCTCAAAACCCCTCTCCTTACCGTCTGTATTCATGCTCGTAGCTGCTACCGCCATTGTCATTGCTCTCGCCGCTGCTGCCAAGCTTGTAACCGCTGCTGTCGTCCGTTCCCGGACCAGCCGATCATGCCATCATGCTCATGGCATCACGTAGAAGTCGTCCAGCCCATCAACTCGTCACACGCAAGGTCGTGGCCGCGAACCCACCCAGTCCGAGCTCCGGCAGCCGCCTCTTCTCGATGATACGTCTCCGCCGTATCTATAATTTTTGATTGTTCCATGCCAATATTATTCAACTTTCATATACTTTTTGGCAACTTTTTATATTATTTTTGGGACTAACATATTGATCCAGTGCCTAGTGCCAGTTCCTGTCTGTTGCATGTTTTTGGTTTCGCAGAATATCCATATCAAACGGAGTCCAAACGGGATAAAAACGGACGGAGCTTATTTTTGGAAAATATGGGAAATTCGAAAGGAAAATCAACGCGAACCAGTGCCCGAGGTGGTCAGGAGGCAGGGGGCGCCCCCCTAGGGCGCGCCCCCTAAGGTGGTTGGCGCTCTTCTTTTGCTGCAAGAAAGCTAATATTCGGAAAAAAAATCACGGCGAAGGTTTCAGGCCAATCGGAGTTACGGATCTCCATATATATACAAAACGGTGAAACAGAGCTGGAGGAGAACGCAGAAACAGAGAGAGACAGAGAGACAGATCCAATCTCGGAGGGGCTCTCGCCCCTCCCATGCCATGGAGGCCATGGACCAGAGGGGAAACCCTTCTCCCATCTAGGGAGGAGGTCAAGGAAGAAGAAGAAGGAGGGGGCTCTCTCCCCCTCGCTTCCGGTGGCTCCGGAGTGCCACCAGGGGCCATCATCATCACCGCGATCTACACCAACACCTCCGCCATCTTCACCAACATCTCCATCACCTTCCCCCCTCTATCTACAGTGATCCACTCTCCCGCAACCCGTTGTACCCTCTACTTGAACATGGTGCTTTATGCTTCATATTATTATCCAATGATGTGTTGCCATCCTATGATGTCTGAGTAGATTTTCATTGTCCTATTGGTGGTTGATGAATTTATATGATTGATTTAATTTGCTTGTGGTTATGTTGCTGTCCTTTGGTGCCCATCATATGATTGGCGCGCGTGGATCACACCCTAGGGTTAGTTGTATGTTGATAGGACTATGTATTGGAGGGCAAGAGTGACAGAAGCTTCAACCTAGCATAGAAATTGATGCATACGGGATTGAAGGGGGACCAATATATCTTAATGCTATGGTTGGGTTTTACCTTAATGAACATTAGTAGTTGCGGATGCTTGCTAATAGTTTCAATCATAAGTGCATAGAATTCCAAGTAAGGGATGACATGCTAGAAGTGGCCTCTCCCACATAATACTTGCTATCGGTCTAGTAAAGTAGTCAATTGCTTAGGGACAATTTCACAACTCCTACCACCACTTTTCCACACTCGCTATATTTACTTTACTGTTTCTTTATATAAACAGCCCCTACTTTTTATTTGCGTGCTCTTTATTATCTTGCAAACCTATCCAACAACACCTACAAAGTACTTCTAGTTTCATACTTGTTCTAGGTAAAGCGAACGTCAAGTGTGCGTAGAGTTGTATCGGTGGTCGATAGAACTTGAGGGAATATTTGTTCTACCTTTAGCTCCTCGTTGGGTTCGACACTCTTACTTATCGAAAACTGTTGCGATCCCCTATACTTTTGGGTTATCAAGACATTTTTCTGGCACCGTTGCCGGGGAGCAATAGCGTGGGGTGAATATTCTCGTGTGTGCTTGTTTTCTTTATCACTAAGTAATTTTTATTTGCTATTCTTAGTTGTTTTATACCTTTAGTTATGGGTAGGAAACGCAAAATACCAAAAAAATTAGTTGTACCTACTGAACCAATGGTTGAAAAACCACTCAAAATATATCACACTGCTGAAGCTTATTACTTGGATCATCTTCGATCCCTATGTACTCGTGTTGAAACCCCAACTAGCTTAGTTGAGGGCAAATCTTTAGATGAGCATGCTTGTTTTGTGCGACACAGAATATCTAAAAAAGGGAAAACTTTACTGGATCAAATTCATCGTTTGCAATGCTATGCTTGGAATTTATGTGAAATATATGATTATACTTGTTGTTCTGAAGACCCTAAGAAACACCTCCCCTACCAATGTTTGTTTAGTGATAATGGAATCATATCCTCTTATGCTAAGGGTGTTTATAGTTACTATGATGTTCAACAAATTGAAGAATTTGTTGCTTTTAAGGGTGCTTACAAAATTGCTTCTTTGATTGAAAAGTATGATGCTACTCTTTACAAATCTGAAAATTTTGCCATATTTAAATATTGCTATGATAATTATGCTTCTAATGCCTATGTTGAACCATATATTGAGTACAACTCCACTGTCCAAGAAGAGACTAATATTTTGCAGGAGTCTATGGAAGAAGAAATTGATGAAACTGTGAGCTCATTGGATGAAAAGATGATGAGGAGAGCGAAGAACAAAAGGAGGAAGAGCGGATTAGCTACCCATGCCCACCTTCTAATGAGAGTAACCCTCCAACTCATACATTGTTTAATTTCCCTTCATGCTTACCGAAGGATGATTGCTATGATGACTGTTATGATCCCTATGATTCTTTTGAAATATCCCTTTTTGATGATGCTTGCTATGCTTATGGCCAAGATGCCAATATGAATTATGCTTATGGAGATGAACTTGCTATAGTTCCTTATGTTAAACATGAAATTGTTGCTATTGCACCCACGCATGATAGTCCTATTATCTTTTTGAATTCTCCCGATTATACTATATCGGAGAAGTTTGCACTTATTAAGGATTATATTGATGGGTTGCCTTTTACCGTTGCACATGATGATTCCGATAAATATAATATGCATGTGCTTGCTTCTCCTACTTGCAATTATTATGAGAGAGGAACTATATCTCCACCTCTCTATGTTTCCAACATGGTAAAATTGCAAGAAATTGTTTATACTATGCATTGGCCTTTACTAGATGTGCATGAATTGTTCTTTTATGACATGCCCATGCATAGGAAGAGAGTTAGACTTCATTGTTACATGATATATGTTACTTTGTGCTCACTACTAAATGCTACATCATTGTTAATTAAAATTGGCTTTGATATACCTTGGGATCCGGGTGGATTCACTACTTGAGCACTATATGCCTAGCTTAATGGCTTTAAAGAAAGCGCTGCCAGGGAGACAACCCGGAAGTTTTAGAGAGTCATTTATTTCTGTTGAGTGCTTTCATATAGTTTAAAAACAACAAAAATAAAGAGGGGAACCCAAAACCTTTTCAAAAAGGAAAGTGAAAGTGAGAAAGACAAGCACTGTTGAAGTGGGAGAGCTCCTTGAACTTTGTTCATGCTCACGACAACTTTGTGAATCTTGATTACAAAAACTTTTCAATAAAAATAATTATCCCCTTGTACAATTCCATTGTATTATAAAAATAATGTGCCAAGGTTTGCCTTTAGGATGTTTACATTTGCTTGATGGTTTGTACGGTGCAGGACAGAAACTTTGGCTGTAGTGCGCGGTTTTACATTTTTTTGCTGGAACGTCAAATGGTTCTGATTCTTTTTTCACTGTCTTACTATACAAATTGTTTATTTTTCCTAATTTTGGTAGAATTTTTCGAGTATCATAAGTATGGTGAATGTTCAGATTATTACAGACTATTCTGTTTTAGACAGATTCTGTTTTTGATGCATAGTTTGCTTGTTTTGATGAAACTATCAATTTATATTAGTGGATTAAGCCATGAAAAAGTTATATTACAGTAGACACAATGCAAAAACAAAATATGAATTGGTTTTAAACAATACTTAGAGTAGTGATTTGCTTTATTATACTAACGGATCTTACCAAGTTTTCTGTTGAAGTTTTGTGTGGATGAAGTGTTCGATGATTGAGAAGGTCTCGATGTGAGAAGAAGGAAGAGAGGCAAGAGCTCAAGCTTGGGGATGCCCGAGGCACCCCAAGTAAATATTCAAGGAGACTCAAGCGTCTAAGCTTGGGGATGCTGGGGAGGCAGCCCCTCTTTCTTCAACAAATATCGGTATGTTTTCGGATTCGTTTTGTTCATGTGATATGTGCAAGTCTTGGAGCGTCTTTTGCATTTAGGTTTTTATTTTTTATTTTTATGCACCATGCTGGTATGAGATAGTCCTTGGTTGATTTATAGAATGCTCTTTGCACTTCACTTATATTTTTTGAGTATGGCTTTATAGAATGCTTCATGTGCTTCACTTATATCATTTGAAGTTTGGATCGCCTGTTTCTCTTTACTTAGACAACCGCAATGTGCAAAATGCTCTTTTGCTTCACTTATATTTGTTAGAGCACGGGCATATCTTTTGTAGAAAGAATTAAACTCTCTTGCTTCACTTATATCTATTTAGAGAGATGACAGGAACTGGTCATTCACATGGTTAGTCATAAAATCCTACATAAAACTTGTAGATCACTGAATATGATATGTTTGATTCCTTGCAATGGTTTTGCGATATAAAGATGGTAATATTAGAGTCATGCTAGTGGGTAGTTGTGGATTGTATAAATACTTGTGTTGAGGTTTGTGATTGCTGTAGCATGCACGTATGGTGAACCGTTATGTAACGAAGTCGGAGCATGATTTATTTATTGATTGTCTTCCTTATGAGTGGCGGTCGGGGACGAGCGATGGTCTTTTCCTACCAATCTATCCCCCTAGGAGCATGCGCGTAGTACTTCATTTCGATAGCCAATAGACTTTTGCAATAAGTATGTGAGTTCTTTATGACTAATGTTGAGTCCATGGATTATACGCACTCTCACCCTTCCACCATTGCTAGCCTCTCTAGTACTGCGCAACTTTCGCCGGTACCATAAACCCACCATATACCTTCCTCAAAACAGCCACCATACCTACCTATCATGGCATTTCCATAGCCATTCCGAGATATATTGCCATGCAACTTTCATCATCATCATATACATGACTTGAGCATTTATTGTCATATTGCTTTGCATGATCGTAAGATATCTAGCATGATGTTTTCATGGCTTGTCCATTTTTTGATGTCATTGCTATGCTAGATCATTGCACATCCCAGTACACCGCCGGAGGCATTCATATAGAGTAATATCTTTGTTCTAGATATCGAGTTGTAATATCGAGTTGTAAGTAAATAAAAGTGTGATGATCATCATTATTAGAGCATTGCCCCAGTGAGGAAAGGATGATGGAGACTATGATTCCCCCACAAGTCGGGATGAGACTCCGGATGAAAAAAATAAAAAAATAATAAATAAATAAAGAGAGAGAGAAGGGCCAAAAAAAGAGAAGGCCCAAAAAAAAGAGAAAAAAATGAGAGAAAAAGAGAGAAGGGGCAATGCTACTATCATTTTTCCACACTTGTGCTTCAAAGTAGCACCATGTTCTTCATATAGAGAGTCTGTTGAGTTATCACTTTCATATACTAGTGGGAATTTTCATTATAGAACTTGGCTTGTATATTCTGATGATGGGCTTCCTCAAATGCGCGAGGTCTTCATGAGCAAGCAAGTTGGATGCACACCCACTTAGTTTCAGTTAGAGCTTTCATACACTTATAGCTCTAGTGCATCCGTTGCATGGAAATCCCTACTCACTCACATTGATATCTAGTGATGGGCATCTGCATAGCCCGTTGATACACCTAGTTGATGTGAGACTATCTTCTCCTTTTTATCTCCTCCACCATCATATTCTATTCCACCTATAGTGCTATGTCCATGACTCACGCTCATGTATTGCGTGAAAGTTGAAAAGGTTTGAGAATGTCAAAAGTATGAAACAATTGCTTGGCTTGTCATCGGGGTTGTGCATGTGAAAGCACAAGTGCTCCCTAGGTGGTTTTGGTATTAATGAAAACATATCTCTGGTTGGACTAACGTTTCTATCTAGTATGTTTCAGATAAGTTCAACAATGGAGTGGCATGGACTAAAGGTTGTGGGAAATTCTCCAAGATGCTAAGGACAAAGGATTGGCTAAAGCTTAAAGCTCAAGACTCTTCATTTTACATTTTAGTGATCCAAGATCACATTGAGTCCATAGGAAAAGCCAATACTATCAAGAAGGGATGAGGTGTTGCTTAATGAGCCTCTTGCTTCATGTGCTTAATGATATGCTCCAAAATCCTCAGCTACTTTCCCACTTCCACATATGACCTAAACCTAAGCCAAACTCGGACCTACCGATTATTTCTATCCGGCGCCACCGAGTTTCACTTGTCATAGCCATTGCCAAACCCTAAGCAAATCGGTTCTACCGATATGGATCTCGGTCTCACCGAGATGGGATTGCAATTTCTCTGTTTCCTTTTCGTAACTTTTCGGTCTCACCGAAAGAGCGGATCGGTCCCATCGAGATTGCAATGTAAACTCACTATTTCCTTTTCATAACATTTCGGTCTCACCGAGAAGAGCGAATCGGTCCCACCGAGTTTGCCTGACCAACCCTCTGGTTAGCTTATTACCAAATCGGTCTCACCAAGTTTGTGTAATCGGTCTCACCGAGATTACGTTATGCCCTAACCCTAACCATATCGGTCCTACCGAGTTGCATGTCAGTCCCACCAAAAATCTCTAACGGTCACTAGGTTTACTATTTCGGTCCCACCGAGATTGGTAAATTGTGTGTAACGGTTGGATTTTGTGTGGAGGCTATATATACCCATCCACCTCCTCTTCACTCGTGGAGAGAGCCATCGGAACACATCTACACTTCCAACTCATATGTCCTGAGAGAGAACCACCTACTCATGTGTTGAGGCCAAGATATTCCATTCATACCATATGAATCTTGATCTCTAGCCTTCCCCAAGTTGCTTTCCACTCAAATCTTCTTTCCACCAAATCCAAATCCTGTGAGAGAGAATTGAGTGTTGGGGAGACTATCATTTGAAGCACAAGAGCAAGGAGTTCATCATCAACGCACCATTTGTTACTTCTTGGAGAGTGGTGTCTCCTAGATTGGCTAGGTGTCACTTGGGAGCCTCCGACAAGATTGTGGAGTTGAACCAAGGAGTTTGTAAGGGCAAGGAGATCGCCTACTTCGTGAAGATCTACCGCTAGTGAGGCAAGTCCTTCGTGG
This sequence comes from Triticum dicoccoides, assembly GCF_002162155.2. Classification (NCBI taxonomy): domain Eukaryota; kingdom Viridiplantae; phylum Streptophyta; class Magnoliopsida; order Poales; family Poaceae; genus Triticum; species Triticum dicoccoides. Next base: position 591,443,030 of record NC_041386.1, read on the forward strand.
GCGATGGCCATGGTGGGATAGACAAGGTTGCTTCTTCGTGGACCCTTCATGGGTGGAGCCCTCCGTGGACTCGCGCAACCGTTACCCTTCGTGGGTTGAAGTCTCCATCAACGTGGATGTAGGATAGCACCACCTATCCGAACCACGGGAAAACATCCGTGTCTCCAATTGCGTTTGAATTCTCCAAACCCTTCCCTTTACATTCTTGCAAGTTGCATGCTTTACTTTTCGTTGCCTATATACTCTTTGCATGCTTGCTTGATATGTATTGTGAATGTTGAAATTGTGCCTAAACTCCACTTAAACCAAAAAAGCTTAAAAACTGCAACTTTAGCATTAAGTGTCTAATCACCCCCCCTCTAGACACATCTACTTCAAGGTCCTACAAGTGGTATCAGAGCTTTGGTCTCCATTGCCTTGGTTTAATCACCATTGGAGGAAGATGGATGTGTCTACTTTAGGGAGTCTTAGACATAGAGTGCCTATTCTTGATGGAGAGTATTTTCATGAGTGGAAAAATGAGATGCTTGTAATTTTCAATCAATATCATTTGAACAAGTATATTGCTAGCCCTTGTGCACCTCATATTGATCCTTTGCATCCTACCCTAGATGAAGATATCGACATAATTCACAATCTTAGAACTGTTGAGCTCATCATTAGAGGATTGCCCAAAAATTTGATTGCTAGTTTGCCTACTCTTAATTGTGCCTATACTATATGGAAATTTCTTGAGGAATGATTTCCCGATTATTCCTTGAAAAATTTGGATGAAATTCTCCATAAATCTATTGCCTTGAGTAAGATGAACTCTAGTGATCCTAGTTTTGGTGATTGTCTATTTGAGCTTACCAATCTCAAGCGTGCTAAAGGAGATGTTGGAATCATTATATCCGAAGCTATAAGAATTCATAAAGGTGACCACTTTGATGATCATTTATCTAATGAATTACCCTCTCTAGGAAATGATGAATCACAAGATCATGGTGAACATGGATACTATGATGATGATGATGATAGTGACTTCGATCTTGATGATGCAATGAGACATTTTGGTCTTATGGCAAATCTTCGGGGATATGCGTCAGGAGGAAAGGAATGGGTTCTTGATAGTGGATGTACTGATCATATGACCGTAGATGAAGAGATGTTCCGTGAGCTTGCTGAAAATGACGGCCCTCGAAAATATGTCACCTTTGGTGATAATTCAAAGCGTAAAGTGGTTGGCCTTGGTAAGGTGGCCATCTCACATGATAGTTCCATTCAAAATGTCATGCTCGTTGAATCTCTAGGCTACAACTTACTTTCAGTATCTAGACTTGCTGATTTCGGTTTGAATGTCCTATTTACTGAGGTAGATTGCCAAGTGTTTCGTCAAGACAATCATAAAATGGTCTTTACCGGTATATGTAGAGGTGATCTTTACATTGTCGATTTCTCTAAAAAGGCACAACCTAAAACTTGCTTTATTGCTAAATCCTCAAAAGGTTGGTTGTGGCATAGACGACTAGGTCACGTTGGCATGAGAAACCTTGACAAGCTTATTAAAGGAAATCATATCCTTGGAGTTAACGATGTCATATTTGATAAGGATAGACTTTGCAGTGCTTGTCAAGCAGGTAAACAGGTTGTAGGAAGGCATCCCATGAAGAACATCATGACCACAAGGAGGCCACTCGAGTTACTTCATATGGATCTTTTTGGTCCCAACGCCTACAAGAGTCTCGATGGAAATTCTTTTGGTCTAGTTATAGTTGATGATTTTTCAAGATTTACGTGGGTATTCTTTCTTGATGACAAGTCGCAGGTCCAGAAGATCTTCAAAAACTTTGCTAGGAAGGCCCAAAATCAGTTTGACATGAAGATCAAGAAGGTTCGGAGTGACAACAGAACGGAGTTCAAGAACGCAAATGTGGACACCTTTCTTGACGAAGAAGGGATTTCACACGAGTTCTCGGCTACGTACACACCTCAACAAAATGGAGTTGTTGAGAGGAAGAACCGGACGCTCATCAAAATGGCGAGAACGATGTTTGATGAGTACAAGACGCCGAAGCACTTTTGGGCAGAAGCGGTTGAGACAGCTTGTCATGCAACAAATCGCTTGTATCTTCACAAGCTACTCGGCAAGACGGCATACGAGCTCCTCACCGGTAACAAACCCCAAGTTGGATACTTTCGAGTATTCGGCTCAAAGTGCTACATTCTTGACAAGCATCATCGTTCAAAGTTTGCTCCTAAATCTCATGAAGGTTTTCTACTTGGTTATGGCTCAAACTCTCACACTTACCGTGTCTACAACAATTTCACCCAAAAGGTTGAAGAGACGGTAGATGTGAAGTTTGATGAATCTAATGGCTCACAAGTAGAGCAATTGCCAATCGATGTAGGAGACAAAGACCCTTCAGAAGCAATCCAAGACTTGTCTATTGGCAAAATTCGTCCAACGGAGGTGAAGGAGAGTACCTCGTCCGTCCAAGTGGAAGCTTCTACTTCACGACAAGGTGAACCAAGAATTGATACGGAAGCATCCACAAGTGGGACACACCAAGATGAAGAAGACGAGGAAATGCATCAAGACGAACATCAACAACCTCCTTCTCCACCACGACAAGAGAACGATAACGTCAACAATGAAGAAGGCCAAGAAGAAGAACAAGATGAAGAAGATGTTCAACAAAGACCCAAGCAAAAGCTCTCACGAGTTCGAGCAAGAATTGCCAAAGATCATCCCGTCGAGCAAATCTACAATGATATTCAAACCGGGAGAATCACTCGCTCAAAAACTCGTTTAGCTAACTTTTATGAAAACTATTCATTCATCTCTGGCATTGAACCTATGAAGGTTGAAGAAGCATTGGAAGATCCAGATTGGATAAACGCTATGCATGAAGAGCTACACAACTTTGAGAGAAACCAAGTTTGGACATTGGTTGAGAAGCCCGACAACAACCACAACATCATTGGTACCAAATGGGTGTTTCGCAACAAGCAAGATGAAGATGGACAAGTGGTTCGCAACAAAGCACGTCTCGTCGCCCAAGGGTACACACAAGTCGAAGGTATGGACTATGGTGAGACATATGCTCCCGTTGCTAGACTTGAGTCCATTCGCATCTTGCTTGCCTATGCTAATCACCATAATATCACCTTGTACCAAATGGACATTAAAAGTGCTTTTCTAAATGGTGAAATAGAGGAGGAAGTTTATGTCAAACAACCTCCCGGCTTTATCAATCCTAAGAAACCAAATCATGTTTACAAACTTCACAAAGCTCTTTATGGTCTTAAACAAGCTCCTAGAGCATGGTATAAATGCTTGACCAAGTTCCTTATTGCAAGTGGTTTTGAAATTGGTAAAATTGATTCTACTCTTTTTACTAAAAGGGTTAATGGAGAACTATTTGTATGCCAAATTTATGTTGATGATATCATATTTGGTTCAACTAACCCTCTCTTTAGTGAAAAGTTTGGAAAGCTAATGTCAGAGAAGTTTGAGATGTCTATGATGAGTGAACTCAAATTCTTTCTCGGTTTGCAAATCAAGCAAACTAAGGAAGGTACATTTGTCTCTCAAACGAAGTACACCAAGGACTTATTCAAGAAGTTCAATATGCAAGAATTCAAAGGTATGCCTACACCCATGCCTACCAGTGGACATCTTGATTTGACCAAAGATGGTGAACCGGTTGATCAAAAGGCTTATCGCTCTATGATTGGTTCTTTGTTATACCTATGTGCTTCACGTCCCGACATTATGCTAAGTGTGTGCATGTGTGCACGTTATCAAGCTGCTCCTAAAGAATGTCATCCTAGGGCCGTGAAAAGGATAGTGAGATACTTAATTCATACACCAAACTTTGGCATTTGGTATCCTAAGAGGTCTTCTTTTGATCTTGTTGGCTATTCCGACTCGGATTATGCCGGAGACAAGGTTGATAGAAAGTCCACTTCGGGTACTTGTCAATTTCTTGGTAGATCTCTTGTGTCTTGGTCTTCCAAGAAACAAAACTCGGTATCCTTATCCACCGCCGAAGCGGAATACATTGCCGCTGGTTCATGTTGTGCTCAATTACTTTGGATGACCCAAACTCTTAAAGATTATGGGATCTATGTGAAACATGTTCCACTGCTTTGTGACAATGAAAGTGCTATCAAAATTGGTCATAATCCTGTACAACATTCTCGAACTAAGCATATTGAAGTTCGTCGTCATTTCATTCGAGACCATGTTGCTAAGGGTGACATTGATCTTAAGCATGTTCGCACTGATAAGCAATTAGCGATATATTTACTAAACCTATTGATGAGAAAGTATTTTGCAGGTTGAGAGGTGAATTGAAAATTATTGATGCTTCGAACTTGGAGTAGGAACTCCATTGGATACATGCAAGACATGAGCTTATGACTAATCCATGATATATCTCTTATGATGACTATCTTATGTCTTGGATATATTTGTACCTTGCATGTTGTCTAACCCATGTAGGTGCTTGGTTGAATCTAATTCCATGAGATTGCGACTCACTCACATCTTGAGCAATCTCTACATCACCAAGTCTCTACACAATGGTGGTTGAAGACAAGGAAGCACAAAACCATTCAAACATATCCTTTGACAAATTCTATGTTGAGCTTCATGATTGTCATTCTTGGATACACAAGTGCTCTTCCTTGCAAGAACTAACCTATGTAGGTAGATGAACTCAAACTCCAGTGGTGCTCCCAACTCTTGATGAGCTACATCAACCTTGAGCACCCACACAAGTTCAACTACATGAGCAATAACCACACCACCATCCAAGGTATGTTATTCCATCTTAGAGAAGCTTTACTCCAAGACATGAGTCAAAGCAACTCAACAAGATGTGAATACATCAAGATGCTTAAACGAAAAATGGTAACCCCATTTTGAGCTTAAACGATGAGTATGACCTATGATCAAGTGTTCTCACTTGACTCCTAAGTCAATATACTCTAACATAGGTGACTATGTCACCGCCCAACTCTAGATGAAGTTCTCTTGTGTTCTTCATCTAGATCTTTCAGTTTCTTCTCTTTTCTTTTTGTTTTTGTTCTGCATTTTCTGCATTTAATTCATTGCAAATCTTTGTGAGATCCTACATGTTTAGTGAGCTGAGGTGACAAGTGTTTTTCTCTGTGTTGAACTCGGTTTCACCGACTTGTAGTTTTCGGTCCAACCGAATCTTTTCGGCCCCACCGAAACATGCCACTCGGTGCCACCGACTTCACAACAGGAAAAACAGTTTGCCACTTGTTCTATATTTCTTCTGATCCAGCTCTACTCAATGAATCTTGTCCTCTACAAGCATCACAGTTTTATCCATTGCTTTGTGCCGAGTCTCAAGGACCAAACCTATACGACGGATTCCAGAAAGCCCTTCTTGGAAATTGATGTCAAAGGGGGGAGAGAGATCACATCAAAGCTTATCACCTACAAGGGAGAAAGTATTAAGGGGGAGAAAGAGATTTCCAGGGGAGAGAATACTCAAGGATCCCAGATGCTTGATGTTCAAGAGGAGAGATGTCACATGTCTTTTTGGGGGAAAGACATGTTCATATGTGCTTATTTGCATTAAGTTCTATCCATTTGTATCTTTCAGCTCTGATTTTGTGTTCCCTATCTTCTCCCAATATCCCATGTAAGATTCAGGGGGAGCAAGACACCTAAGGGAAAGAAATCAGTCAAATTCATTGCATATCTTTACTCTTGGGGACATGTTGAATCCATTGTGGTACCTTGTACTCACTCTCTACATGTCATCCCAGTCTTGGTACTCTTGTGGCTTCTTTGGTTTGCTCTGGCTAGTGGAGGTACCCGTGTTATCTAACCTTGTTTGTGCAGGTTCATTCCATCCTAAGCCAGCTAAAGACTACAAGGTAAGTGTATGCATCAAAATCATGAGTGTGAGGAATTCTTGCTTATGTACATACTGTTTGCAAGAAGGACTCATGAGGATGAAGGTATTTTCCTTGATAATCTTTTGCTCTGATGCATATGGCCAAGATACATGTAACACATTGCCTACTCTGTCATGGTTATGCTCTCACATGCCTCTATATTTCACATTTACATGAGTGCATTCATGTAGGGGGAGCCTATGCTTGTTACATGTCCTTCCAAAGCTTTACTTGTTGTTCTTTATATCTTTATCTAAAGCTTTGATGTATGTTGCCATCAATTACCAAAAAGGGGGAGATTGAAAGCACAAGTTCTCCCTAGGTGGTTTTGGTAATTAATGACAACATATCTCTTGTTGGACTAACGTTTCTATCTAGTATGTTTCAGATAAGTTCAACAATGGAGTGGCATGGACTAAAGGTTGTGGGAAATTCTCCAAGATGCTAAGGACAAAGGATTGGCTAAAGCTTAAAGCTCAAGACTCTTCATTTTACATTTTAGTGATCCAAGATCACATTGAGTCCATAGGAAAAGCCAATACTATCAAGGAGGGATGAGGTGTTGCTTAATGAGCCTCTTGCTTCATGTGCTTAATGATATGCTCCAAAATCCTCAGCTACTTTCCCACTTCCACATATGACCTAAACCTAAGCCAAACTCGGACCTACCGATTATTTCTATCCGGCGCCACCTAGTTTCACTTGTCATAGCCATTGCCAAACCCTAAGCAAATCGGTTCTACCGATAGGGATCTCGGTCTCACCGAGATGGGATTGCAATTTCTCTGTTTCCTTTTCGTAACTTTTCGGTCTCACCGAAAGAGCGGATCGGTCCCACCGAGATTGCAATGTAAACTCACTATTTCCTTTTCGTAACATTTCGGTCTCACCGAGAAGAGCGAATCGGTCCCACCGAGTTTGCCTGACCAACCATCTGGTTAGCTTATTACCAAATCGGTCTCACCGAGTTTGTGTAATCGGTCTCACCGAGATTACGTTATGCCCTAACCCTAACCATATCGGTCCTACCGAGTTGCATGTCAGTCCCACCGAAAATCTCTAACGGTCACTAGGTTTACTATTTTGGTCCGACCAAGTTTGTTGATTCGGTCCCACCGAGATTGGTAAATTGTGTGTAACGGTTGGATTTTGTGTGGAGGCTATATGTACCCCTCCACCTCCTCTTCACTCGTGGAGAGAGCCATCAGAACACATCTACACTTCCAACTCATATGTTCTGAGAGAGAACCACCTACTCATGTGTTGAGGCCAAGATATTCCATTCCTACCATATGAATCTTGATCTCTAGCCTTCCCTAAGTTGCTTTCCACTCAAATCTTCTTTCCACCAAATCCAAATCCCGTGAGAGAGAATTGAGTGTTGGGGAGACTATCATTTGAAGCACAAGAGCAAGGAGTTCATCATCAACACACCATTTGTTACTTCTTGGAGAGTGGTGTCTTCTAGATTGGCTAGGTGTCACTTGGGAGCCTCCGACAAGATTGTGGAGTTGAACCAAGGAGATTGTAAGGGCAAGGAGATCGCCTACTTCGTGAAGATCTACCGCTAGTGAGGCAAGTCCTTCGTGGGCGATGGCCATGGTGGGATAGACAAGGTTGCTTCTTCGTGGACCCTTCGTGGGTGGAACCCTCCGTGGACTCGCGCAATCGTTACCCTTCGTGGGTTGAAGTCTCCATCAACGTGGATGTAGGATAGCACCACCTATCTGAACCACGGGAAAACATCCGTGTCTCCAATTGCGTTTGAATTATCCAAACCCTTCCCTTTACATTCTTGCAAGTTGCATGCTTTACTTTCCGCTGCCTATATACTCTTTGCATGCTTGCTTGATATGTATTGTGAATGTTGAAATTGTGCCTAAACTATACTTAAACCGAAAAAGCTTAAAAACTGCAACTTTAGCATTAAGTGTCTAATCACCCCCCCTCTAGACACATCTACTTCAAGGTCCTACAGCATGATTTGAATATTTTGTGTGGTGAAGATGGAGCATAGCCAGACTATATGATTTTCTAGGGATAACTTTCTTTGGCCATGTTATTTTGAAAGTACATGATTGCTTTATTAGTATGCTTGAAGTATTATTGTCTTAATGTCAAAGGATAGACTATTGCTTTGAATCACTCGTGTCTTAATATTCATGCCATGATTACACATATGATCAAGATTATGCTAGGTAGCATTCCACATCAAAAATTATCTTTTTTATCATTTACCTACTCGAGGACGAGCAGGAATTAAGCTTGGGGATGCTGATACGTCTCTGTCGTATCTATAATTTTTGATTGTTCCATGCCAATATTATTCAACTTTCATATACTTTTTGGTAACTTTTTATATTATTTTTGGGACTAACATATTGATCCAGTGCCCAGTGCCAGTTCCTGTCTGTTGCATGTTTTTGGTTTCGCAGAATATCCATATCAAATGGAGTCCAAACGGGATAAAAACGAACGGAGCTTATTTTTGGAAAATATGGGAAATTCGGAAGGAAAATCAACGTGAACCAATGCCCGAGATGGTCACGAGGCAGGGGGCGCCCCCCTACCCTCGTGAGCCCACCGTAAAGCGGTTGACGCTCTTCTTTTGCCGCAAGAAAGCTAATATTCGGAAAAAAATCACGGCGAAGGTTTCAGGCCAATCAGAGTTACAGATCTCCATATATATACGAAACGGTGAAACAGAGCCAGAGGAGAACGCAGAAACAGAGAGAGACAGAGAGACATATCCAATCTCGGAGGGGCTCTTGTCCCTCCCGTTCCATGGAGGCCATGGACCAGAGGGGAAACCCTTCTACCATCTAGGGAGGAGGTCAAGGAAGAAGAAGAAGGAGGGGGCTCTCCCCCCTCGCTTCCGGTGGCTCCGGAGTGCCACCGGGGGCCATCATCATCACCGCGATCTACACCAACACCTCTGCCATCTTCACCAACATCTCCATCACCTTCCCCCTCTATCTACAGCGGTCCACTCTCCCGTAACCCGCTGTACCCTCTACTTGAACATGGTGCTTTATGCTTCATATTATTATCCAATGATGTGTTGCCATCCTATGATGTCTGAGTAGATTTTCGTTGTCCTATTGGTGGTTGATGAATTGCTATGATTGATTTAATTTGCTTGTGGTTATGTTGATGTCCTTTGGTACCCATCATATGATTGCGCGCGTGGATCACACCCTAGGGTTAGTTGTATGTTGATAGGACTATGTATTGGAGGGCAAGAGTGACAGAAGCTTCAACCTAGCATAGAAATTGATGCATACGGGATTGAAGTGGGACCAATATATCTTAATGCTATGGTTGGGTTTTACCTTAATGAACATTAGTAGTTGTGGATGCTTGTTAATAGTTCCAATCATAAGTGCATAGAGTTTCAAGTAAGGGATGACATGCTAGAAGTGGCATCTCCCACATAATACTTGCTATCGGTCTAGTAAAGTAGCCAATTGCTTAGGGACAATTTCGCAACTCCTACCACCACTTTTCCACACTCGCTATATTTAGTTTACTATTTCTTTATATAAACAACCCATACTTTTTATTTGCGTGCTCTTTATTATCTTGCAAACTTATCCAACAACACATACGAAGTACTTCTAGTTTCATACTTGTTCTAGGTAAAGCGATCGTCAAGCGTGCGTAGAGTTGTATCGGTGGTCGATAGAACTTGAGGGAATATTTGTTCTACCTTTAGCTCCTCGTTGGGTTTGACACTCTTACTTATCGAAAATTGTTGCGATCCCCTATATACTTGTGGGTTATCACTCGACGTCGTCGCCATTGTAGACCACCTCCGCCGATGCGGTTTGCTCCGTGATCGCGCGCGAGCACCGACGTTCGAATGCACCCACGCGCACTTTGAACCGTGCCCTGTGGCATTTCTTCCGGTGAGAACCGAGCTCCCGCAGCCCGTAGATGCGCCCGGCCTCGCCAGCACCGGCCGCTACTCGCTCCCCTGCTCTGCTGATTCTCTTGCTACTGTTGCAGGGCCGCTGCTAGTTGCGCTGCTATTGCTGCTTGCCACACTGCGGCTGCTTCTTTCCTTGTTGCCGCTGCTCGCGCACAACTGCAGTCGCTGCTGCCTGCTCCTCTGCTACTACTTTGCTCACTGTCGCCGCTTGTACTGTCGTCGTTGCCTGCTGCTGTTGCGGCCATCCCTGCCCGCGTCGGCCTAAGCATGCTGCGCCACCCATGCACGGCTGGCCACACCCGCTCTCGTGCCTTCTGCTGCTAGCTTCGTCCGCCGTGGCCTCAGTGCCGGTGTGTGCACACCAGCCATGGCTGAGCTCCCGTGTTGTGTGTTTGGTGTGTGCACTGTAGCGCGTGCTAGCTTTTGCAAATCTACAATGGATGCCAATTTGTACAACAGCAAAACAACAACAAAACTTTTCCGAACGTGGGTAAAAAATATACAGATATGTAGTACACTTGTCAAGGTTCAAAACATTTCATTGGACTAAATTCAAAAGGTGTGAGGTTTAAATGCTATGAAAATGACAAAAGTCTAAATTCTATTAAGTTAAAGACTGAAAACAGCTTTATTTTCATGTCTACTTTAGAGTTGTTGATGATCAAGCTAACGAACTCTAATATGGATAAAAGTGATACTAACATGTAGATCGCAGAAAAATGCTCACAATTGGTATAAGGCACAAAATCATAGGATGTACAGATCAATAGCATTAGCCTCCAGAAAATGGCTAAGTGGTGTTTAAAACTAAGGCTTCTCAGACTTAGCAGAATTTCGGAGATTTTCAGAGAACTTCGGAAATTCATAGGAATTCAACCGTAGCCCGGATCGAAAAACTTTCTACATGAAAGTTGCTCAGAATGATGAGTTGAATCAGCATATGCTACCCACATACCCGCCAGATACCTCTAACTATCCAAACGTGGAACATTCCCCCTCCGGTTACCTGTCCGACATTTGTCCGGAACCGGGAAAACTTTCTCGGATGGGTTCCGCCTACCTCGGTATCGTGTAGCACTGCGTTAGGTCACCCCTAGCACCGCGTATTGCCATATTATGCTTTGTGATGCTTTGTTTGCTTTATATTTATTGTGTTGTTCTCCTCCGCCACTTCTTTTTGGTAGACCCCGAGACTGCTGTCGATACCCCTATGATTGACTACATCGACAATGACCCCTCTTTCTTGCCAGAGCAACTAGGCAAGCCCCCCCCCCTTTGATCACCAGATATCGCCTATTCTTCTCTCTACTGCTTGCATTAGAGTAGTGTAGCATGTTACTGCTTTCCGTTAATCCTATCCTGATGCATAGCCTGTCATTGTTACTAGAATTATTGATACCTTACCTGCAATCCTAAATGCTTAGTATAGGATGCTAGTTTATCATCAGTGGCCCTACATTCTTGTCTGTCTGACATGCTAAACTATCGGGCCGTGATCACTCGGGAGGTGTCACGGGTATATATTTATACATAATATATGATACTTGTGGTGACTAAAGACGGGTCGGCTCGAAAAGTACCCGCGAGTGATTCACAGATTGGGTCCAAAAGAACGTTTGTCCCGATGGCCCTTTGAGTGGATCTTTGTGGCAGAGCGACAGGGTAGGTTGAGACCACCTAGGAGAGAGGTGGGCCTAGCCCTGGTCGGCGTCCGCGGTTATTTCAAAATAACACGCTTAACGAGATCTGGATATTTGATCTGAGTCTAGCCATTGGCCTATACGCACTAACCAACTATGCGGGAACAGTTATGGGCACGCGACGTCGTGGTATCGGCCGAAGCCTTCTTGACGTCAGCGACTGGGCGGCTCGCGCCGGGTTGGACTGGAACGCCTGCTCTTGTATAAGGGAGGCTAGGTCTGCTCACCGGCCGTGTTCGCAACGTGCAGGTGTGCAATGGGCGATGGTCTCAGACCCCTGCGCCATAGGATTTAGACCGGTGTGCTGACCACTCTGTTGTGCCTAGGTGGGGCTGCGACGTGTTGATCTTCCGAGGCCGGGTATGACCCAGGAAAGTGTGTCCAGCCAAAGGGGATCGAGCGTGTTGGGAAATGTGGTGCACCCCTGCAGGGAAGTTTATCTATTCGAATAGTCGTGTCCCTCGGTAAAAGGACGACCCGGAGTTGTACCTTAACCTTATGACAACTAGAACCGGATACTTAATAAAATACACCCTTCCAAGTGCCAGATACAACCCGGTGATCGCTCTCTCATAGGGCGATGAGGGGAGGATCGCTGGGTAGTATTATGCTATGCGATGATACTTGGTGAACTTACCATTTACTCTCTTCTACATGCTGCAAGGTGGAGGTTGCCAGAAGCGTAGTCTTCGATAGGACTAGCTATCCCCCTCTTATTTCGGCATTCTACAGTTCATTCCACATATGCTACCCCTTTTCCATTTGATACCAATGCATACATATGTAGTGTAGCTCCTTGCTTGCGAGTACTTTGGATGAGTACTCACGGTTGCTTTGCTCCCCCCTTTTTACCCTTTCGATACCCGATTGTTGCGACCAGACGATGGAGTCCAGGAGCCAGACACCAACGTCGATGACGAATCCTACTACACCGGAGGTGCCTACTACTACGTGCAGGCTGCTGACGATGACCAGGAGTAGTTCAGGAGGATCCCAGGCAGGAGGCCTGTGCCTCTTTCGATCTGTATCCCAGTTTGTGCTAGCCATCTTATGGCAACTTGTTTAAACTTATGTCTGTACTCAGATATTGTTGCTTCCGCTGACTCGTCTATGATCGAGCTCTTGTATTCGAGCCCTCGAGGCCCCTGGCTTGTAATATGATGCTTGTATGACTTATTTTATTTGTAGAGTTGTGTTGTGATATATTCCCGTGAGTCCCTGATCTTGATCGTACACGTTTGCGTGCATGATTAGTGTACAGTCAAATCAGGGGCGTCACAAGTTGGTATCAGAGCCGACTGCCTGTAGGAATCCCCCTTCCACACTCCTTGGCCGAAGTTGAGTCTAGTCATTACAAAACTTTTACTAACATGGCTGTGTGGCTTACGGGCCCACGTCGCCATTTGGGTGGTATTAGGATCTTTTATTCCTTGTCTATACTCTGGGACTCTGATCTCTCTTCTATTCGGGTTAAAATATTTTGCTAACTCTAACTCTAGGTTCTCGTAATTACTTCCTTTCGGAGAGCCCTTATTACAGATGATCGCCTACTGCACCAGAAGATTCAGAAGATACTCTCCGATGTTATCCCGAGAACTTGTGCTCATTGCGTTTGCAACTCCCTTCCACCGTCAACCCCTATAGATAACTACATGCACTTGCCATTCTTACCTTAGTCCCCAGTTGATCTTGTTATTACAATATACCCTGAAATTCTATCTATTGTTCCAAGAATACTTTGTGCCTACTGCCTCGCAGTTCTTTGCCACATGAATACCCCTACGGATAATTCCTTGCACTTACCGAGTGTCCGCTCATTCCCAGTTGTTCATGTGTTTCACAAAAGTCTTCGAAATCCCATTCGATCTTCTGAAAATCCTGAGCAGCCTATTGCTCTTAAAATTCTCGCTTGCTTGCACTATGGTTAATCATGTCTCGTAATCTTAATGGAATCCCTTGTCATTATCATTTTGAGTCTGTTGATTCAATATGTTGTGAATGCTCGCAATCCTCAATCAGATCCTAGAATTCATCCTTCTGGCTCAGACATCATTTTAAGCATGGGCTGGATATCGACCAATCAGATTGCCATCGATTGAACCCCTAAGCCTATGCAACTTATCCATCATTAATCAGAGCGTTTGCTTCTGATCCTTTGATTGGAAATCATAATTATTTTGCATTTGAGCTTTGAATCAGTCAGTTGTTTCTATAGTTTGATCTCCTTGCATTTTTTTCTCTGGTTGAGTACGGATGCTCACATCAGATCCCTTGAGGACCATCGGATCCTTTGTTGGATTTTATCCGATAGCGTCCTTCATATTCAATCACTTTGGAAGTTCTTTCTCTAATGTATAATGCCATTGGTAAATCCTATCCTCTGATTGGCCATCTGTCGTGGATTTGTCACAGCAGATGTCCTAGCGAAAGGACTTAGTCGCGGAGCCATCGCTACGAGTTTACTTGAAGGGGTTAAAGCGGACACAAAGACACGAGGGTTTTATACTAGTTCGGCCCCTTCGATGAAGGTAAAAGCCTACGTCTAGTTGTGATGGAATTGATATGATCTCGATGGCTAGGGAGCAAACAAGCTTCGCCTAGGCTCGAGTTGTGGTTGTCTGTCCTGAACCGCCACCGGGTCGTCCCCTTATATACACGGGTGACGCCCGTCGGTCCATAGAGTCCTAACCGGTTCATACTCGTATTCCGGTTGGTATCTCTCTATTCCTTACTTACAATACAAGTCATACATCAGGCCGGTTTACGGCTACATGTTCTAACCGACTACAGGCCTTGGGCCTTCATCTGTTTACGCCACTAATGAAGTTAACCCGGCCCAAGTAGGCCGGTTTACGCCTAGTGGCAATATCCCCAACACCATCCATGCTCTGCTTTTGAGCTGGTGATAATTACTCTTGAAACTTGTGGTATATGTTCCTAAGATGCCCTGATGGGTTGAACCAATGCCTTCCCTATTCTATGTGAACCCGAAAGATTTCACGGGTCATACTTATCTGGTATTGCACCAGGTAAAACTTTCAACAACTAATGACATATTCGAAAAACGAGAAATGAATGGAAGGTTATACATTGAAGAAGTGGGAGTCGACCTTGAACTTTACGTTCATGCCCATGGACACGATGCAGATCTTGTCATGGAAGCTTCTCGTAAAATAGTTACCCCCTTGTTATAAGTTCTTGTATCTGTGGGTTGATCATCTACAATTGTGGTTCTGACCATATTGTTCCCCTTTGACCCCTTTTGTCGGACAAGTTAAAGTACTTGTCTTCTATAGATCAATACATCTGTCCAACCCTTACTTTGGTATACCATCGAGTATTACACTCTGGTATCTCGAGAATATCCAAGAACCGTGTTGCATCTTATGAGTCTTCATCAACTATTATTTCTCACTAATTCCAATTTTTCATGGGTTCTGAGTTGTTAGTCGCTCAAGAACACCGGTGAGTGAACCAATTCCGCACTCTGGTTCGATAACTCTAAGTAATCTTCGTTGCTTACGAGTTTAATAATCCTTCAAGTCATTCCTAGCCTGATCGGCTATATCATTATTGTGCTAAATTTCAACTGTGCTACCTGGTCCTTATTCCCGGAGCACCACTTTCGACGATGAGTTAAGCTTACATCAATTTTCCTCGTCTTATCATTTCGCCTTGTATATAAAGCAAGCTTGATTTTGAGTTTGTGTCGTACCCATGGTTTCAATAACCTGTTGCTTCATCATTCCTTTGACTTGGTGTCATCGCAGATTGATTACATCTTGAAATCTCTCGACAAATGTGTCATGATCATCATCAACATTCTGAGCCCTTCCAAGATATCTATTGAATTCTTTATGGGTAATACCATCCTTGTCCCTTGGTAATTTGTGTTGTCATCGACTACTTCCTTGCCTTCTTTCCAACACAAACTTGTTAGTGGGGTGGCTGTGCTACCTCTTGAGCACTGCGTTGGATTTCCTTGAAGAGGAAAGGATGATGCAGCAAAGTAGCGTAAGTATTTCCCTCAGTTTTGAGAACCAAGGTATCAATCCAGTAGGAGGGTACGCGCGAGTCCCTCGTACCTGCACAAAACAAATAACTCCTCGCAACCAACGCGATAAGGGGTTGTCAATCCCTTCATGGTCACTTACGAGAGTGAGATCTGATAGATCTGATAGAACAATATTTTTGGTATTTTTGTGATAAAGATGCAAAGTAAAATAAAAGCAAAGGAAATAACTAAATATTGGAAGATTAATATGATGAAGATAGATCCGGGGGCCATAGGTTTCACTAGTGGCTTCTCTCAAGATCATAAGTATTTTACGGCGGGTGAACGAATTACTGTTGAGCAATTGACAGAATTGAGCATAGTTATGAGAATATCTAGGTATGATCATGTATATAGGCATCACGTCCGAGACAAGTAGACCGACTCCTGTCTGCATCTACTACTATTACTCCACTCCTCGACCGCTATCCAGCATGCATCTAGAGTATTAAATTCATGAAAACAGAGTAACGCCTTAAGCAAGATGACATGATGTAGAGGGATAAATTCATGCAATATGATAAAAAAAACATCTTGTTATCCTCGATGGCAACAATACAATACGTGCCTTGCTGCCCCTACTGTCACTGAGAAAGGACACCGCAAGATTGAACCCAAAGCTAAGCACTTCTCCCATTGCAAGAAAGATCAATCTAGTAGGCCAAACCAAACTGATAATTCGAAGAGACTTGCAAAGATAACCATGTTGGAAATATGCCCTAGAGGCAATAATAAAATGGTTATTATTATATTTGTTTGTTCATGATAATTGTCTATTGTTCATGCTATACTTGTGTTATCTGGAAATCGTAATACATGTGTGAATACATAGACAACAACACGTCCCTAGTGAGCCTCTAGTTGACTAGCTCGTTGATCAAAAGATGGTCATGGTTTCCTGACTATGGACATTAGATGTCATTGATAACAGGATCACATCATTAGGAGAATGATGTGATGGACAAGACCCAATCCTAAACATAGCTCAAAGATCGTGTAGTTCGTTTGCTGTAGCTTTTCTGAATGTCAAGTATCATTTCCTTAGACCATGAGATTGTGCAACTCCCGGACACCGTAGGAGTGCCTTGGGTGTGCCAAGCATCACAATGTAACTGGGTGACTATAAAGGTACATTACAGGTATCTCTGAAAGTGTCTGTTGGGTTGGCACGAATCGAGACTGGGATTTGTCACTCCGTATGACGGAGAGGTATCTCTGGGCCCACTCGGTAATGCATCATCATAATGAGCTCAATGTGATCAAGTGGTTGATCACGGGATCATGCATTACGGTTCGAGTAAAGTGACTTGCCAATAACGAGACTGAACAAGGTATTGGGATACCGACGATCGAGTCTCGGGTAAGTAACGTACTGATTGACAAAGGGAATTGTATACGAATTGATTGAATCCTCGACATCGTGGTTCATCCGATGAGATCATTGTGGAGCATGTGGGAGCCAACATGGGTATCCAGATCCCGATGTTGGTTATTGACCGGAGAGTCGTCTCGGTCATGTCTCCGAACCCGTAGGGTCTACACACTTAAGGTTCGGTGACGCTAGGGTTGTTAGGAAGACTTGTATGTGATTACGAATGTTGTTCAGAGTCCCGGATGAGATCCCGGACGTCACGAGGAGTTCCGGAATGGTCCGGATGTGAAGATTTATATGTAGGAAGTTGTCATATGGTCACCGGAAAGGTTCGGGGGCATATCGGTATTGTACCGGGGCCACCGGAGGGGTTTCGGGGGTCCACCGGGAGGGGCTACCTCTCTCGGAGGGCCTAATGGGCTGTAGAGGAAAGGGAAACCAGCCCTACATGGGCTGGCGGCATTGGGCCCATGCGCCTAGGGTTGGGGGGGGATCCTAAAGGGGGCGCCCCCCTTGCTTGGGGGGCAAGCCCCCTCCCCTTGGCCGCCGCCCCCCTCTAGATCTCATCTAGAGGGGGCCGGCCCCCTTCCTCCTTCCCCTATAAATAGAGGGGCAAGGGGAGGGTTACATACAACATACAAGGCGCAGCCCCTCCCCTCCCCAACACCTCTCCTCCTCCGTAAGAGCTTGGCGAAGCCCTGCTGGAGTACTGCAGCTTCACCACCACCACGCCGTCGTGCTGCTGTTGGAGTCCTCTTCCTCAACCTCTCCCTCCTCCTTGCTGGATCAAGGCGCAGGAGACGTCCTCGCTCCGTACGTGTGTTGAATGCGGAGGTGCCGTCCGTTCGGCGCTAGGATCTTCGGTGATTTGGATCACGACGAGTACGACTCCATCAACCCCGTTCTCTTGAACGCTTCCGCTCGTGATCTACAAGGGTATGTAGATGCACTCCTCTCTCCCTCGTTGCTAGATGACTCCATAGATTGATCTTGGTGATGCGTAGAAAATTTAAAATTCTGCTACGTTCCCCAACAGTGGCATCATGAGCTAGGTCTATGCGTAGTTACTATGCACGAGTAGAACACAAAGCAGTTGTGGGCGTCAAAATTGTCAATTTGCTTGCTGTTACTAGTCTTGTCTTGATTCGGCAGCATCGTGGGATGAAGCGGCCCGAACCGACCTTACACGTACGCTTACGTGAGACTGGTTCCACCGATTGACATGCACTAGTTGCATAAGGTGGCTGGCGGGTGTCTGTCTCTCCCACTTTAGTTGGATCGGACTCAATGAATAGGGTCCTTATGAAGGGTAAATAGAAATTGGCAATTCACGTTGTGGTTTTGGCGTAGGTAAGAAACGTTCTTGCTAGAAACCTATAGCAGCCACGTAAAAACTTGCAACAACAATTAGAGGACGTCTAACTTGTTTTTGCAGCAAGTGTTTTGTGATGTGATATGGCCAAAGGATGTGATGAATGATATATGTGATGTATGAGATGATCATGTTCTTGTAATAGGAATCACGACTTGCATGTCGATGAGTATGACAACCGGCAGGAGCCATAGGAGTTGTCTTTATTTATTTATGACTTGCGTGTCAACATAAACATCATGTAATTACTTTACTTTATTGCTAAAGCGTTAGCCATAGTAGTAGAAGTAATAGATGACAAGACAACTTCAAGAAGACACGATGATGGAGATCATGATGATGGAGATCATGGTGTCATGCCGGTGACAACGATGATCATGGGGCCCCAAAGATGGAGATCAAAAGGAGCAAATGATATTGGCCATATCATGTCACTATTTGATTACATGTGATGTTTATCATGTTTTACATCTTATTTGCTTAGAACGACGGTAGCTTAAATAAGATGATCCCTCGAAATAATTTCAAGAAAGTGTTCCCCCTAACTGTGCACCATTGCAAAGGTTCGTTGTTTCGAAGCACCACGTCATGATCGGGTATGATAGATTCTAACGTTCGAATACAACGGGTGTAAGCCAGATTTACACACGCAATACACTTAGGTTGACTTGACGAGCCTAGCATGTACACACATGGCCTCGGAACAGAGAAGACCGAAAGGTCAAGCATGAGTCGTATAGAAGATACGATCAACATGAAGATGTTCACCGATGTTGACTAGTCTGTCTCACGTGATGATCGGACACGGCCTAGTTAACTCGGATCATGTTATACTTAGATGACTGGAGGGATTTCTATCTGAGTGGGAGTTCATTGAATAATTTGATTAGATAAACTTAATTATCATGAACTTAGTCTAAAATCTTTACAATATGTCTTGTAGATCAAATGGCCCATGTTGTCCTCAACTTCAACGCGTTCCTAGAGAAAACCAAGCTGAAAGACGATGGCAGCAACTATACGGACTGGGTCCGGAACTTGAGGATCATCCTCATAGCTGCCAAGAAAGATTATGTCCTAGAAGCACCGCTACGTGACGCACCGGTCCCACAGAACCAAGACGTTATGAACGCTTGGCAGTCACGTGTTGATGATTACTCCCTCATTCAGTGCGGCATGCTTTACAGCTTAGAACCGGGGCTCCAAAAGCATTTTGAGAGACACGGAGCATATGAGATGTTCGAAGAGCTGAAAATGGTTTTTCAAGCTCATGCCCGGGTCGAGAGATATGAAGTCTCCGACAAGTTCTTCAGCTATAAGATGGAGGAAAATAGTTCTGTCAGTGAGCACATACTCAGAATGTCTAGGTTGCATAACCGCTTGACTCAGCTGAGAGTTAATCTCCCGGATGACGCGGTCATTGACAGAATCCTTCAGTCGCTTCCACCGAGCTACAAGAGCTTTGTGATGAACTTCAATATGCAGGGGATGGAAAAGACCATTCCTGAGGTATATTCAATGCTGAAATCAGCAGAGGTAGAAGTCAAAAAGGAACATCAAGTGTTGATGGTGAATAAAATCACTAAGTTCAAGAAAGGCAAGGGTAAGAAGAACTTCAAGAAGGACGGCAAGGGAGTTGCCGCGCCCGGTAAGCAAGCTGCCGGGAAGAAGCCAAAGAATGGACCCAAGCCCGAGACTGAGTGTTTTTATTGCAAGGGAAGTGGTCACTGGAAGCGAAACTGCCCCAAATACTTAGCGGACAAGAAGGCCGGCAACATGAAAGGTATATGTGATATACATGTAATTGATGTGTACCTTACCAGTACTTGTAGTAGCTCCTGGGTATTTGATACCGGTGCGGTTGCTCACATTTGTAACTCAAAGAAGGAGCTGCGGAATAAGCGGAGACTGGCGAAGGACGAGGTGACGATGCGCGTCGGGAATGGTTCCAAGGTCGATGTGATCGCCGTCGGCACGCTACCTCTACATTTACCTACGGGATTAGTTTTAAACCTCAATAATTGTTATTTAGTACCAGCTTTGAGCATGAACATTGTATCAGGATCTCGTTTAATTCGAGATGGCTACTCATTTAAATCCGAGAATAATGGTTGTTCTATTTATATGAGAGATGTTTTATGGTCATGCTCCGATGTTGAATGGTTTATTCTTAATGAATCTCGAGCGTAATGCTAGACATATTCATAGTGTGAATACCAAAAGATGTAAAGTTGATAATGATAGTCCCACATACTTGTGGCACTGCCGCCTTGGTCACATAGGTGTCAAACGCATGAAGAAGCTCCATGCAGATGGACTTTTAGAGTCTACTGATTACGAATCATTTGACACGTGCGAACCATGCCTCATGGGTAAAATGACAAGGACTCCGTTCTCAGGAACAATGGAGCGAGCAACCAACTTATTGGAAATCATACATACTGATGTGTGCGGTCCAATGAGTGTTGAGGCTCGCGGTGGCTATCGTTATGTTCTCACCCTCACTGATGACTTGAGTAGATATGGGTACGTCTACTTAATGAAACACAAGTCTGAGACCTTTGAAAAGTTCAAGGAATTTCAGAGTGAGGTTGAGAATCAACGTGACAAGAAAATCAAGTTCTTGCGATTAGATCGTGGGGGAGAATACTTGAGTCACGAATTTGGCACACACTTAAGAAAATGTGGAATAGTTTCACAACTCACGCCGCCTGGAACACCTCAGCGTAATGGTGTGTCCGAACGTCGTAATCGCACTCTATTAGATATGGTGCGATCTATGATGTCTCTTACCGATTTACCGCTGTCATTTTGGGGCTATGCTTTAGAGACTGCTGCATTCACTTTAAATAGGGCTCCATTGAAATCCGTTGAGACGACACCGTATGAATTATGGTTTGGGAAGAAACCTAAGCTATCGTTTCTAAAAGTTTGGGGATGCGATGCTTCAACCTGAAAAGCTCGAACCCAAGTTGGAAAAATGCGTCTTCATAGGATACCCTAAAGAAACTGTTGGGTATACCTTCTACCTCAGATCCGAAGGCAAGATCTTTGTTGCCAAGAATGGGTCCTTTCTAGAGAAAGAGTTTCTCTCGAAAGAAATAAGTGGGAGGAAAGTAGAACTTGATGAAGTATTGCCTCTTGAACCGGTAGGTGGTGCAGCTCAAGAAAATGTTCCTGAGGTGCCTGCACCGACTAGAGAGGAAGTTGATGATGATGATCATGAAACTTCAGATCAAGTTGCTACTGAACTTCGTAGGTCCACAAGGACACGTTACGCACCAGAGTGGTACAGCAACCCTGTCTTGGAAATCATGTTGTTAGACAACGGTGAACCTTCGAACTATGAAGAAGCGATGGCGGGCCCGGATTCCGACAAATGGCTGGAAGCCATGAAATCCGAGATAGGATCCATGTATGAAAACGAAGTATGGACTTTGACTGACTTGCCCGTTGATCAGCGAGCCATAGAAAATAAATGGATCTTTAAGAAGAAGACAGACACGGATGGTAATGTGACCATCTATAAAGCTCGGCTTGTCGCTAAAGATTATCGACAAGTTCAAGGGGTTGACTACACTGAGACTTTCTCACCCGTAGCGAAGCTAAAGTCCGTCCGAATCATGTTAGCAATTGCCGCATTCTATGATTATGAGATATGGCAAATGGACGTCAAAACGGCATTCCTTAATGGTTTCCTTAAGGAAGAATTGTATATGATGCAGCCGGAAGGTTTTGTCGATCCTAAGAATGCTGACAAGGTGTGCAAGCTCAACGCTCGATTTATGGCCTGGTGCAAGCATCTCAGAGTTGGAACATTCGTTTTGATGAGATGATCAAAGCATTTGGGTTTATGCAGACTTATGGAGAAGCCTGCATTTACAAGAAAGTGAGTGGGAGCTCTGTAGCATTTCTCATATTGTATGTGGATGACATACTATTGATGGGAAATGATATAGAATTCTTGGAAAGCATAAAGGCCTACTTGAACAAGTGTTTTTCAATGAAGGACCTTGGAGAAGCTGCTTATATATTAGGCATCAAGATCTATAGAGATAGATCGAGATGCCTCATTGGTCTTTCACAGAGTACGTACCTTGACAAGATATTGAAGAAGTTCAAAATGTATCAGTCAAAGAAGGGGTTCTTGCCTATATTGTAAGGTACGAGATTGAGCACGGCTCAATGCCCGACCACGGCAGAAGATAGAGAAAAGATGAGTGTCGTCCCCTATGCCTCGGCCATAGGGTCTATCATGTATGCTATGCTGTGTACCAGACCTGATGTAAACCTTGCCGTACGTTTGGTAGGAAGGTACCAAAGTAATCCCGGCATGGAACACTGGACAGCGGTCAAGAATATCCTAAAGTACCTGAAAAGGACTAAGGAAATGTTTCTCGTTTATGGAGGTGATGAAGAGCTCGTCGTAAAGGGTTACGTTGATGCTAGCTTCGATACAGATCTGGATGACTCTAAGTCACAAACCGGATACGTGTATATTTTGAATGGTGGGGCAGTAAGCTGGTGCAGTTGCAAGCAAAGCGTTGTGGCGGGATCTACATGTGAAACGGAGTACATGGCAGCCTCGGAGGCAGCACAAGAAGCAGTCTGGGTGAAGGAGTTCATTACCGACCTAGGAGTCATACCCAATGCGTCGGGTCCGATGACTCTCTTCTGTGACAACACTGGAGCTATTGCCCTTGCCAAGGAGCCCAGGTTTCACAGGAAGACTAGGCATATCAAGCGTCGCTTCAACTCCATTCGTGAAAGTGTTCAAAATGGAGACATAGAGATTTGTTAAGTACATACAGACCTGAATGTAGCAGATCCGTTGACTAAACCTCTCCCTTGAGCAAAACATGATCAACACCGGAACGGCATGGGTGTTCGATTCGTCACAATGTAACTAGAATATTGACTCTAGTGCAAGTGGGAGACTGTTGGAAATATACCCTAGAGGCAATAATAAAATGGTTATTATTATATTTGTTTGTTCAAGATAATTGTCTATTGTTCATGCTATAATTGTGTTATCCGTAAATCGTAATACATGTGTGAATACATAGACAACAACACGTCCCTAGTGAGCCTCTAGTTGACTAGCTCGTTGATCAAAAGATGGTCATGGTTTCCTGACTATGGACATTAGATGTCATTGATAACGGGATCACATCATTAGGAGAATGATGTGATGGACAAGACCCAATCCTAAGCATAGCTTAAAGATCGTGTAGTTCGTTTGCTGTAGCTTTTCTAAATGTCAAGTATCATTTCCTTAGACCATGAGATTGTGCAACTCCCGGACACCGTAGGAGTGCCTTGGGTGTGCCAAACGTCACAACGTAACTGGGTGACTATAAAGGTACATTACAGGTATCTCTGAAAGTGTCTGTTGGGTTGGCACGAATCGAGACTTGGATTTGTCACTCTGTATGATGGAGAGGTATCTCTAGGCCCACTCGGTAATACATCATCATAATGAGCTCAATGTGATCAAGTGGTTGATCACGGGATCATGCATTACGGTACGAGTAAAGTGACTTGCCAATAACGAGACTGAACAAGGTATTGGGATACCAACGATCGAGTCTCGGGCAAGTAACGTACCGATTAACAAAGGGAATTGTATACGGATTGATTGAATCCTCGACATCGTGGTTCATCCAATGAGATCATCGTGGAGCATGTGGGAGCCAACATGGGTATCCAGATCCCGCTGTTGGTTATTGACCGGAGAGTCGTCTCGGTCATGTCTCCCAAACCCGTAGGGTCTACACACTTAAGGTTCGGTGACGCTAGGGTTGTTAGGAAGACTTGTATGTGATTACGAATGTTGTTCGGAGTCCCGGATGAGATCCCGGACGTCACGAGGAGTTCCGGTATGGTCCGGAGGTGAAGATTTATATGTAGGAAGTTGTCATACGGTCACCGGAAAGGTTCGGGGGCATATCGGTATTGTACCGGGGCCACTGGAGGGGTTCCGGGGGTCCACCGGGAGGGGCCACCTCTCTCGGAGGGCCTAATGGGCTGTAGAGGAAAGGGGAACCAGCCCTACATGGGCTGGCTGCATCCCCCCCTTGGGCCCATGCGCCTAGGGTTGGGGGGGGAACCCTAAAGGGGGCGCTTCCCTTGCTTGGGGGGCAAGCCCCCTCCCCTTGGTCGCTGCCCCCCCTCTAGATCTCATCTAGAGGGGGCTGGCCCCCTTCCTCCTTCCCCTATAAATAGAGGGGCAAGGGGAGGGCTGCATACAACATCCAAGGCGCAGCCCCTCCCCTCCCCAACACCTCTCCTCCTCCGTAAGAGCTTGGCGAAGCCCTGCAGGAGTACTGCAACTTCACCACCACCACGCCGTCGTGCTACTGTTGGATCCCTCTTCCTCAACCTCTCCCTCCTCCTTGCTGGATCAAGGCGCGGGAGATGTCCTCGCTCCGTACGTGTGTTGAACGCAGAGGTGCCGTCCGTTCGGCGCTAGGATCTTCGGTGATTTGGATCACGACGAGTACGACTCCATCAACCCCGTTCTCTTGAACGCTTCCGCTCGTGATCTACAAGGGTATGTAGATGCACTCCTCTCTCCATCGTTGCTAGATGACTCTATAGATTGATCTTGTTGATGCGTAGAAAATTTTAAAATTCTGCTACGTTCCCCAACAAACCAATCATACATAAAAGAATTTAGAGGAGATTCAAATATTGTTCATAGATAATCTTGATCATAAACCCACAATTCATCGGTCTCAACAAACACACCGCAAAAAGAAGATTACACCGAATAGATCTCCACAAGAGAGGGGGAGAACATTGTATTGAGATCCAAAAAGAGAGAAGAAGCCATCTAGCTAATAACTATGGACCCGAAGGTCTGAGGTAAACAACTCACACTTCATCGGAGAGGCTATGGTGTTGATGTAGAAGCCCTCCGTGATGGATGCCCCCTCTGGCGGAGCTCTGGAACAGGCCCCAAGATGGGATGTCGTGGATACAGAAAGTTGCGGCAGTGGAATTAGGGTTTTGGCTCCGTATCTGATCGTTTGGGGGTACGTAGGTATACATAGGAGGAAGGAGTATGTCGGTGGAGCAACAGGGGGCCCACGAGGGTGGAGGGCGCACCTGGGGGGGGGGGGGTAGGCGCGCCCCTACCTCATGGCCTCCTCCTTTATTTCTTGACGTAGGGTCCAAGTCTCCTGGGTCTTGTTCGTTCCAAAAATCACATTCCCGAAGGTTTCATTCCGTTTGGACTCCGTTTGATATTCCTTTTCTTCGAAACCCTAAAATAGGCAAAAAACAACAATTCCGGGTTGGGCCTCCGGTTAATAGGTTAGTCCCAAAAATAATATAAAAGTGGATAATAAAGCCCAATAATGTCCAAAACAGTAGATAATATAGCATGGAGCAATCAAAAATTATAGATAAGTTGGACACGTATCAAGCATCCCCAAGCTTAATTCCTGCTCGTCCTCGAGTAGGTAAATGATAAAAAAGATAATTTTTGATGCGGAGTGCTACTTGGCATAATTTCAATGTAATTCTTCTTAATTGTGGTATGAATATTCAGATCCGAAAGATTCAAGATAAAAGTTCATATTGACATAAAAATAATAATACTTCAAGCATACTAACTAAGCAATTATGTCTTCTCAAAATATCATGGCCAAAGAAAGTTCATGCCTACAAAATCATATAGTTTAGTCATGCTCCATTTTCGTCACACAAGAATGCTCTCATCATGCACAACCCCGATGACAAGCCAAGCAATTGTTTCATACTTTAGTAATCTCAAACCTATAAACTTTCACGCAATATATGAGCGCGAGCCATGGACATAGCACTATGGGTGGAATAGAATATGATGATGGGGGGTTATGTGGAGAAGACAAAAAGGAGAAAGTCTCACATCAACGAGGCTAATCAATGGGCTATGGAGATGCCCATCGATTGATGTTAATGCAAGGAGTAGGGATTGCCATGCAACGGATGCACTAGAGCTATAAATGTATGAAAGCTCAACAAAAGAAACTAAGTGGGTGTGCATCCAACTTGCTTGCTCACGAAGACCTAGGGCACTTGAGGAGGCCCATTGTTGGAATATACAAGCCAAGTTCTGTAATGAAAAATTCCCACTAGTATATGAAAGTGACAAAACAAAAGACTCTCTATCATGAAGACTATGGTGCTACTTTGAAGCACAAGTGTGGCAAAGGATAGTAGCATTGTCCCTTTTATTTTTATTTAGCCTTCCTTTTTTTCATTTGGCCTTTCTCTTTTTTTTGGGGCGGGGACAATGCTCTATTAAATGATGATCATCACACTTCTATTTATTTACAACTCAATGATTACAACTCGATACTAGAACAAGGTATGACTCTATATGAATGCTTCCGGCGGTGTACCGGGATATGCAATGAACCAATAGTGACATGTATGAAATAATTATGAATGGTGGCTTTGCCACAAACACTATGTCAACTACATGATCATGCTAAGGAATATGACAATGATGAATGTGTCATGATAAACGGAATGGTGGAAAGTTGCATGACAATATATCTCAGAATGGCTATGGAAATGCCATAATAGGTAGGTATGGTGGCTGTTTTGAGGAAGATATAAGGAGGTTTATGTGTGAAAGAGTGATAACCCACAAGTATAGGGGATCAATTGTGGCCTCTTTCGATAAGTAAGAGTGTCGAACCCAACGAGGAGCTAAAGGTAGAACAAATATTCCCTCAAGTTCTATCGACCACCGATACAACTCTACGCACACGTGACGTTCGCTTTACTGGAAACAAGTATGAAACTAGAAGTACTTTGTAGGTGTTGTTGGATAGGTATGCAAGATAATAAAGAGCAAGTAAATATAAAGTAGGGGCTGTTTAGATAAAGACACAACTAAATTAGTTTTAGTAGAGAGCTTTTGTCAACAAGAAAGTTATTTGTCCCTAGGCAATCGATAACTAGACCGGTAATCATTATTGCAATTTTATTTGAGGGAGAGGCATAAGCTAACATACTTTCTCTACTTGGATCATATGCACTTATGATTGAAACTCTAGCAAGCATCCACAACTACTAAAGATTCATTAAGGTAAAACCCAACCATAGCATTAAAGCATCAAGTCCCCTTTATCCCATACGCAAACAACCTACTTACTCGGGTCTGTGCTTCTGTCACTCACACCACCCACCATAAGCAAATCATAAGCATATTGCAAACCCTACAGCAGGAATCCCTCACGCTTGCGCGACATGGTGAGCACCATAGGATAGCACCAATAATAAAACATACAACTCAAACCAATCACGATCATCAAATAGCCATTAGGACAAAACAGATCTACTCAAACATCATAGGATAGCCATACATCATTGGGAAATAATATATAGCGTTGAGCACCATGTTTAAGTAGAGATTGCAGCGGGTAAGAGAGAGGTTACACCGCTGCATAGAGGGGGGAAGAGTTGGTGATGATGGCGGTGAAGTTGTTGGTGAAGATCGCGGTGATGATGATGGCCCCCGGTGGCACTCCGGCGCCACTGGAAGAAAGGGGGAGAGGGCCCCCCTTCTTCTTCTTCCTTGACCTCCTCCCTAGATGGGAGAAGGGTTTCCCCTCTGGTCCTTGGCTCCCATGGCGTGTGAGGGGCGAGAGCCCCTCCGAGATTGGATCTATCTCTCTGTCTCTCTCTGTTTCTGCGTTCCGTTCTGGCTCTGTTTCACCGTTTCGTGTATATATGGAGATCCGTAACTCTGATTGGCCTGAAACCTTCGCGGTGATTTTTTTCTTCTGAAAATTAGCTTTCTTGCGGCAAAAGAAGAGCGTCAACCGCCTTACGGGTGGCTCACGAGGGTAGGGGGCGCGCCCAGGGGGGGTCAGGCACGCCCCCCTACCTCGTGAACACCTCGGGCACCGTCTCGCGTGGATTTTTCTTCCGGAATTTTCCAAATATTCCAAAAATAAGCTCCGTTCATTTTTATCCCGTTTGGATTCCGTTTGGTATGGATATTATGCGAAACATAAAACATGCAACAAATAGGAACTGGCACTGGGCACTGGATCAATATGTTAGTCCCAAAAATAATATAAAAAGTTGCGAAAAGTATATGAAAGTTGAATAATATTGGCATGGAACAATCAAAAATTATAGATACGACGGAGACGTATCAACATCCCCAAGCTTAATTCCTGCTCGTCCTCGAGTAGGTAAATGATAAAAAAGATAATTTTTGATGTGGAATGCTACCTAGCATAATCTCGATCATATGTCTAATCATGGCATGAATATTAAGAAACGAGTGATTCAAAGCAATAGTCTATCATTTGACATAAAAACAATAATAATTCATGCATACCGACCAAGCAATTATGTCTTATTGAAATAAAATAGCCAAAGAAAGCTCATCCCTACAAAATCATATAGTCTGGCTATGCTCCATCTTCACCACACAAAGCATTCACATCATGCACAACCCCGATGACAAGCCAAGCAATTGTTTCATACTTTTGACGTTTCTCAAACCTTTTCAACTTTCACGCAATACATGAGCGTGAGCCATGGACATAGCACTATAGGTGGAATAGAAAATGATGGTGGGGTTTATGTGGAGAAGACAAAAAGGAGGAAGTCTCACATCAACTAGGCTATCAACGGGCTATGGAGATGCCCATTAATAGATATCAATGTGAGGAGTAGGGATTGCCATGCAACGGATGCACTAGAGCTATAAGTGTATGAAAGCTCAAACTGGAAACTAAGTGGGTGTGCATCCAACTTGCTTTCTCATGAAGACCTCGGGCATTTGAGGAAGCCCATCATCGGAATATACAAGCCAAGTTCTATAATGAAAATTCCCACTAGTATATGAAAGTGATAACTCAAGAGACTCTCTATATGAAGGATCATGATGCTACTCTGAAGCACAAGTGTGGTAAAAGGATAGTAACATTGCCCCTTCTCTCTTTTTCTCTCATTTTTTTATTTTTTTATTTCTTTATTATTTTTTTTGGTGGGCTTCTTTGGCCTCTTTTTTTATTTGGGCTTCTTTGGCCTCTTTTATTTTTTGTAAAGTCCGGAGTCTCATCCCGACTTGTGGGGGAATCATAGTCTCCATCATCCTTTCCTCACTGGGGCAATGCTCTAATAATGATGATCATCACACTTTTATTTACTTACAACTCAATACTAGAACAAAGATATGACTCTATATGAATGCCTCCGGCGGTGTACCAGGATGTGCAATGATCTAGCATAGCAATGACATCAAAAAACGGACAAGCCATGTAAACATCATGCTAGCTATCTTACGATCATGCAAAGCAATATGACAATGATGCTCAAGTCATGTATATGATGATGGAAGTTGCATGGCAATATATCTCGGAATGGCTAATGAAATGCCATAATAGGTAGGTATGGTGGCTGTTTTGAGGAAGGTATATGGTGGGTTTATGGTACCGCCGAAAGTTGCGCGGTACTAGAGAGGCTAGCAATGATGGAAGGGTGAGAGTGCGTATAATCCATGGACTCAACATTAGTCATAAAGAACTCACATACTTATTGCAAAAATCTATTAGTCATTGAAACAAAGTACTACGCGCATGCTCTTAGGGGGATAGATTGGTAGGAAAAGACCATCGCTCGTCCCCGACCGCCACTCATAAGGAAGACAATCAATAAACACCTCATGCTCCGACTTTGTTACATAACGGTTCACCATACGTGCATGCTACGGGACTTGCAAACCTCAACACAAGTATTTCTCAATTTCACAATTACTCGACTAGCATGACTCTAATATCACCACCTTTATATCGCAAAACTATTGCAAGGAATCAAACATACCATATTCAGTGATCTACAAGTTTATGTAGGATTTTATGACTAACCATGTGAATGACCAGTTCCTGTCATCTCTCTAAATAGATATAACTGAAGCAAGAGAGTTTAATTCTTTCTACAAAAGATATGCCCACGCTCTAACAAATATAAGTGAAGCAAAAGATCTTTCTACAAATGGCGGTTTTCTAAGTGAAGAGAAACAGGCAATCCAAACTTCAAATGATATAAGTGAAGCACATGAAGCATTCTATAAAGCCATGCTCAAAATATATAAGTGAAGTGCAATGAACATTCTATAAATCAACCAAGGACTATCTCATACCAGCATGGTGCATAAAAAGAAAAACTCCAAGACTTGCACATATCGCATGAACGAAACGAATCCAAAAACATACCGATATTTGTTGAAGAAAGAGGGGATGCCTCCCCAGCATCCCCAAGCTTAGACGCTTGAGTCTTCTTGAATATTTACTTGGGGTGCCTCGGGCATCCCCAAGCTTGAGCTCTTGCCTCTCTTCCTTCTTCTCACATCGAGACCTTCTCAATCATCGAACACTTCATCCACACAAAACTTCAACAGAAAACTCGGTAAGATCCGTTAGTATAATAAAGCAAATCACTACTCTAAGTAGTGTTGCAAACCAATTCATATTTTGTTTTTGCATTGTCTCTACTGTAATATAACTTTTTCATGGCTTAATCCACTGATATAAATTGATAGTTTCATCAAAACAAGCAAACTATGCATCAAAAACAGAATCTGTCTAAAACAGAACAGTCTGTAGTAATCTGAACATTCACCATACTTATGATACTTGAAAAATTCTACCAAAATTAGGAAAAATAAACAAATTTTATAGGAAGACATTTCAAAAATAATCAGAACCATTTGACGTTCCAGCTAAAAATGTAAAATCGCGCACTACAGCCAAAGTTTCTGTCCTGCGCCGTACAAACCATCAAGCAAATGTAAACATCCTAAAGGCAAACCTTGGCACATTATTTTTATAATACAATGGAATTGTACAAGGGGATAATTATTTTTGTTGAAAAGTTTCTGTAATTAAGATTCAAAAAGTTCCCATGGGCATGAACAAAGTTCAAGGACGTCCCCCATTTTCACAATGCTCGTCTCTATCACTTTCACTTTCCTTTTTGAAAAAGTTTTGGGTTCCCCTCTTTATTTTTGTTGTTTTTAAACTATATGAAAGCACTCAACAGAAATAAATGACTCTATAAAACTTCCGGGTTGTCTCCCTGGCAGCACTTTCTTGAAAGCCATTAAGCTAGGCATAAAGTGCTCAAGTAATGAATCCACCCGGATCCCAAGGTATATCAAAGCCAATTTTAATTAACAATGATCTAGCATTTAGTAGTGAGCACAAAGTAACATATATCATGTAACAACGAAGTCTAACTCTCTTCCTATGCATCGGCATGTCATAAAAGAACAATTCATGCACATCTAGTAAAGGCCAATGCATAGTATAAACAGTTTCTTGCAATTTTACCATGTTGGAAACATAGAGAGGTGGAGATATAGTTCCTCTCTCATAATAATTGCAAGTAGGAGCAGCAAGCACATGCATATTATATCTATCAAAATCATCATGTGAAACAGTAAAAGGCAACCCATCAATATAATCCTTAATAAGTGCAAACTTCTCCGATATAGTATAATCGGGAGAATTCAAAAAGATAATAGGACTATCATGCGTGGGTGCAATAGCAACAATTTCATGTTTAACAGAAGGAACTATAGCAAGTTCATCTCCATAAGCATAATTCATATTGGCATCTTGGCCATAAGCATAGCAAGCATCATCAAAAAGGGATATTTCAAAAGAATCGACGGGATCATAGCAATTATCATAGCATTCATCCTTCGGTAAGCACGAAGGGAAATTAAACAATGTATGAGTTGAAGAGTTACTCTCATTAGAAGGTGGGCACGGGTGATCAATCCGCTCTTCCTCCTTTTGTTCTTCGCTCTCCTCCTCATCTTTTTCATCCAATGAGCTCACAGTGTCATCAACTTCTTCTTCCATAGATTCCTGCAAAATATTAGTCTCTTCTTGGACAGCGGAGACTTTCTTAATAAGCGCATTAATTTCGTAATTGTATTCATAATTCTCATAACAGTATTTCAGGATAGCTAGATTTTCAGGTCTATAAACAGCATCATCAAAATCTTCAAACTCTTTAAACATAGATTCAATTTCATAAGCACCCTTAAAAGCAACAAATTCTTCTATTTGTTCCACATCATAGTAATCATATATACCGTTAGCATAAGAAGCTAAGGTTTTATTATCATTAAATTCACATTAAAACAGAAGGTGTGGAGCCTTCACCTTAGAGCAACAAGTATAATCATATCTCAAGCATAGTTGCCTAGCATACCAATTCAATATTTGAATTTGATCCCATAATAGTTTCCCTTTTTGTGTCAAGCGGTAATCCCTAAAGTATTCATGTTGATCCAACGTTACTTCCATTACATAATTGAATGGGGTTTTCTCAGGATTATTAAAGTAGTACATAATATCTTTCACATAACCAGCATCGAGGGTTTTAGGAGGTTCCCCATCTCCATGAGCAGAAAGTAGACCTAATTTTTTTGGTATTTCGTGTTCCATATCCATAACTAAAGATAGAGAACAACTAAGAACAACAAATAAAAACTACTTAGTGATAAAGCAAACAAGCACACACAAGAATATTCACCCCACGCTATTGCTCCCCGGCAACGGCGCCAGAAAAATGTCTTGATAACCCACAAGTATAGGGGATCAATTGTAGCCTCTTTTGATAAGTAAGAGTGTCGAACCCAACGAGGAGCTAAAGGTAGAACAAATATTCCCTCAAGTTCTATCGACCACCGATACAACTCTACGCACACTTGACGTTCGCTTTACCGGAAACAAGTATGAAACTAGAAGTACTTTGTAGGTGTTGTTGGATAGGTATGCAAGATAATAAAGAGCAAGTAAATATAAAGTAGGGGCTGTTTAGATAAAGACACAACTAAATTAGTTTTAGCAGAGAGCTTTTGTCAAGAAGAAAGTTATTTGTCCCTAGGCAATCGATAACTAGACCGGTAATCATTATTGCAACTTTATTTGAGGGAGAAGCATAAGCTAACATACTTTCTCTACTTGGATCATATGCACTTATGATTGGAACTCTAGCAAGCATCCGCAACTACTAAAGATTCATTAAGGTAAAACCCAACCATAGCATTAAAGCATCAAGTCCCCTTTATCCCATACGCAAACAACCTACTTACTCGGGTCTGTGCTTCTGTCACTCACGCCACCCAGCATAAGCAAATCATAAGCATATTGCAAACCCTACAGCGGGAATCCCTCACGCTTGCGTGACATGGAGAGCACCATAGGACAACACCAATAATAAAACATACAACTCAAACCAATCACGATCATCAAATAGCCATTAGGACAAAACAGATCTACTCAAACATCATAGGATAGCCATACATCATTGGGAAATAATATATAGCGTTGAGCACCATGTTTAAGTAGAGATTGCAGCGGGTAAGAGAGAGGTTACACCGCTGCATAGAGGGGGGAAGAGTTGGTGATGATGGCGGTGAAGTTGTTGGTGAAGATCGCGGTGATGATGATGGCCCCCGGTGGCACTCCGGCGCCACCGGAAGCAAGGGGGAGAGGGCCCCCTTCTTCTTCTTCTTACTTGACCTCCTCCCTAGATGGGAGAAGGGTTTCCCCTCTAGTCCTTGGCTCCCATGGTGTAGGAGGGGCGAGAGCCCCTCCGAGATTGGATCTATCTCTCTGTCTCTCTCTGTTTTTGCGTTCTGTTCTGGCTCTGTTTCACCGTTTCGTGTATATATGGAGATCCGTAACTCTGATTGGCCTGAAACCTTCGCCGTGATTTTTTCCCCGAAAATTAGCTTTCTTGTGGCAAAAGAAGAGCGTCAACCACCTTACGGGTGGCTCATGAGGGTAGGGGGCGCGCCCAGGGGGGTCAGGCGCGCCCCTACCTCGTGACCACCTCGGGCACCGTCTCGCGTGGATTTTTCATCCGGAATTTTCCAAATTTTCCAAAAATAAGCTCCGTCCGTTTTTATCCCGTTTGGATTCCGTTTGGTATGGATATTCTGCGAAACATAAAACATGCAACAAACAGGAACTGGCACTGGGCACTGGATCAATATGTTAGTCCCAAAAATAATATAAAAAGTTGCCAAAAGTATATGAAAGTTGAATAATATTGGCATGGAACAATAAAAAATTATAGATACGATGGAGACGTATCAAAGAGCGTATCATATCACGGGGTTTGGATGCACCGGCGAAGTTTGCACCAACTCTCAATGTGAGAAAGGGTAATGCACGGTACCGAAGAGGCTAGCAATGATGGAAAGGTGAGAGTGCGTATAATCCATGGACTCAACATTAGTCATAAAGAACTCACATACTTATTGCAAAAATCTACAAGTCATCAAAAACCAAGCACTACGCGCATGCTCCTAGGGGGATAGATTGGTAGGAAAAGACCATCGCTCGTCCCTGACCGCCACTCATAAGGAGGACAATCAAAGAACACCTCATGTTTGAAATTTGTTACATAATGTTTACCATACGTGCATGCTACGGGACTTGCAAACTTCAACACAAGCATTTCTTAGATTCGCAACTACTCAACTAGCACGACTTTGATATTATTACCTCCATATCTCAAAACAATCATCAAGCATCAAACTTCTCTTAGTATTCAAAACACTCATAAGAATTTTTTTACTAATCTTGAATACCTAGCATATTAGGATTATTTAAGCAAATTACCATGCTATTTAAGACTCTCAAAATAATCTAAGTGAAGCATGAGAGATCAATAGTTTCTATTAAACAAATCCACCACTGTGCTCTAAAAGATATAAGTGAAGTACTAGAGCAAAACTATATAACTCAAAAAGATATAAGTGAAGCACATAGAGTATTCTAACAAATTCCAAATCATGTATGGCTCTCTAAAAAGGTGTCTACTGCAAGGATGATTGTGGTAAACTAAAAAGCAAAGACTCAAATCATACAAGACACTCCAAGCAAAACACATATCATGTAGTGAATAAAAAAATAGCTCCAAGTAAAGTTACCGATAGAAGTAGACGAAAGAGGGGATGCCTTCCGGGGCATCCCCAAGCTTTGGATTTTAGGTGTCCTTAGATTATATTGGGGGTTCCATGGGCATCCCCAAGCTTAGGCTCTTGCCACTCCTTGTTCCATAATCCATCAAATCTTTACCCAAAACTTGAAAACTTCACAACACAAAACTTAAAGCAGAATCTCGTGAGCTCCGTTAGCGAAAGAAAACAAAATACCACTTCAAGGTACTATAATGAACTAATTCTTTATTTATATTGGTGTTAAACCTACTGTATTCCAACTTCTCTATGGTTTATAAACTATTTTACTAGCCATAGATTCGTCAAAATAAGCAAACAACACACGAAAAACAGAATCTGTCAAAAACAGAACAATCTGTAGTAATCTGTAGCTAGCGCAAGATATGCAACCCAAAAAATTCTAAAATAAGTTTCTGGACGTGAGGAATTTATCTATTAATCATCTTCAAAAAGAATTAACTAAATAGAATTGTCCAAATAAAAATGGCAGCAGTTCTCGTGAGCGCTAAAGTTTCTGTTTTTTACAGCAAGATATCAAGACTTTCCCCAAGTCTTCCCAACGGTTCTACTTGGAACAAACACTAATTAAACACAAAAACACAACCAAAACAGAGGCTAGATAAATTATTTATTACTAAAAATGAGCAAAAAGCAAGGAATAAAAATAAAATTGGGTTGCCTCCCAACAAGCGCTATCGTTTAACGCCCCTAGCTAGGCATAAAAAGCAAGGATAGATCTAGGTATTGCCATCTTTTGTTGGCAAT
The DNA here is from genome assembly GCF_002162155.2 of Triticum dicoccoides. Classification (NCBI taxonomy): domain Eukaryota; kingdom Viridiplantae; phylum Streptophyta; class Magnoliopsida; order Poales; family Poaceae; genus Triticum; species Triticum dicoccoides. The sequence continues at coordinate 591,479,148 of NC_041386.1, forward strand.
CCATAAGTGGCTCTCATAATAGATTCATAAGGCAATTTAATTTTCTTTCTAGGAAAGTGTTCCATGCCTTTCCTTAACGGAAATTGGAATCTAATATTTCCTTCCTTCATATCAATAATTGCACCAATCGTTCTAAGGAAAGGTCTACCAAGAATAATAGGACATGAAGGATTGCAATCTATGTCAAGAACAATAAAATCTACGGGCACATAATTCCTATTTGCAACAATAAGAACGTCATTAATTCTTCCCATAGGTTTCTTAATAGTGGAATCCACAAGGTGCAAGTTTAGAGAGCAATCATCAAAATCACGGAAACCTAACAAATCACACAAAGTCTCGGTCTCACCGATTTGGCTTAGGCCATTGCACATGCATTTTCGGTCTGACCAAAAATTGCAAATCGGTGTGACCGAGCTCGATTCTCTGTGAAACCCTAGCAGTCTCGGTGCCATCGAACTGTGACTCGGTCTGACCGAGTTCACTAGTTTAGGTTCCAAATATTGCTTCGGTATCACCGAGTTTAACAAATTGGTAGCTCCGAAATGCTTTCTGTGGAGAACTAAAAACTAAGTTTTTGAGTCATATGTTTTGCAAAAACTCTGCATTTTGTGATGCTCATCTTTTGTACCTCATCTATATCTATTCACAGGGTTTGCTGTCAGTGTGTTTGTCAAGATGTCTGACCAGAGCGACAGCCAAAACAGATCTGAAGAGCCAGTGCAATTGAGTGAGGGCACTAGTCCCTCAAGTACCTTAGATGATGGCAGCAGGAGCACTCCCAGTAATTTGCCAAAGGCAGCCACCAGGTCAAGGAAGAAAAAAACCTCAGATTCTTAAGATGAGGACTATGTGGCTATTGAGGAGGAAGTCGGCTCCAAGAAGAAGGTGTTGAAGAAAGAGTATGACACAGTTGCAACAACCAAGCAAGGGTTACATAAGAAGGCACCAGCAAAAAGGATTCCTATGTCTAAGGCCAGAGCCTCCACTCAAGAAACTATGGAGTTTACTCTTGAACCCAAAGAGGCTGGAGATGGAAAGAAGAGGAAGGAGAGGGTCAAGAAGACCACTGCCATAGTTCTTGGTAGATCCTCCATGATGAAAGATCCAGAAGAAGAGGAAGACGAAGAGGGTGTTGCACCAGCACCCAAGTCACAAAAGCTTATGGGAGATGCTATCAAATCAAGGGCTACTGCTTCAAAGCCCAAAACTGCTCCCAAAGCTGCTGCTCAAACCACCAAGTCTCAGAAGCCTTCTAAGCCCAAGAGAAGCACCAGAAACATTACTGCTGAAGAGAAGAACAAGGCCCCAGTGCCTAAAGTTGAAGAAGAGGATGATGAAGCCCTAGTAAAGGAAATATGCCCTAGAGGCAATAATAAAGTTATTATGTATTTCCTTATATCATGATAAATGTTTATTATTCATGCTAGAATTGTATTAACCGGAAACATAATACATGTGTGAATACATAGACAAACAGTATGTCACTAGTATGCCTCTACTTGACTAGCTCGTTGAATCAAAGATGGTTAAGTTTCCTAGCCATAGACATGAGTTGTCATTTGATTAACGGGATCACATCATTAGAGAATGATTTGATTGACTTGACCCATTCCGTTAGCATAGCACTTGATCATTTAGTTTGTTGCTATCGCTTTCTTCATGACTTATACATGTTCCTATGACTATGAGATTATGCAACTCCCATTTACCAGAGGAACACTTTGTGTGCTACCAAACATCACAACGTAACTGGGTGATTATAAAGGTGCTCTACAGGTGTCTCTGAAGGTACTTGTTGGGTTGGCGTATTTCGAGATTAGGATTTGTCACTCCGATTGTCGGAGAGGTATTTTTGGGCCCACTCGGTAATGCACATCACTATAAGCCTTGCAAGCATTGCAACTAATGAGTTAGTTGTGAGATGATGGGTTACGGAACGAGTAAAGAGACTTGCCGGTAACGAGATTGAACTAGGTATTGAGATACCGATGATCGAATCTTGGGCAAGTAACATACCGATGACAAAGGGAACAACGTATGTTGTTATGCGGTTTAACCGATAAAGATCTTCGTAGAATATGTGTGAGCCAATATGAGCATCCAGGTTCCGCTATTGGTTATTGACCGGAGACGTGTCTCGATCATGTCTACATTGTTCTCGAACCCGTAGGGTCCGCACGCTTAAGGTTTTGATGACAGCTATATTATGAGTTTATGAGTTTTGATGTATCGAGGGAGTTCGGAGTCCCGGATGAGATCGGGGACATGACGAGGAGTCTCGAAATGGTCGAGACGTAAAGATCGATATATTGGACGACTATATTCGGACATCGGAAAGGTTCCGAGTGATTTGGGTATTTTTCGGAGTACTGGAGAGTTACGGGAATTCGCCGGGGAGTATATGGGCCTTATTGGGCCATACAGGAATAGAGGAGAGAGGCCAAAAGGAAGGAGGCGCGTGCCCCCCTCTGGTCCGAATTGGACAAGGGGTGCAGCCCCCTTTTCCTTGCTCCTCTCCCCCTCTTTCCTTCTCTCTTATACTCCAACAAGGGAAGGAGGAGTCCTACTCGCGGTGGGAGTAGGACTCCCCCCTTGGCGCGCCCTCCTCCTAGGTGGGCCGCCTCCCCCCTTGCTCCTTTATATACGGGGGCAGGGGGCACCACATAGACACAAGATTGATCATTGATCTCTTAGCCGTGTGCGGTGCCCCCCTCCACCATAATCCTCGATAATATTGTAGCGGTGCTTAGGCGAAGCCCTGCGATGGTAGAACATCAAGATCGTCACCACACCGTCGTGCTAACGGAACTCTTCCCCGACATTATGTTGGATCGGAGTCTGGGGATCGTCATCGAGCTGGACGTGTGCTAGAACTCGGAGGTGCCGTAGTTTCGGTGCTTGATCGGTCGGGCCGTGAAGACGCACGACCACATCAACCGCGTTATGCTAACGCTTCCGCTTTCGGTCTATGAGGGTACGTGGACAACACTATCCTCTCTCATTGCTATGCATCACCATGATCTTGTGTGTGCGTAGGAATTTTTTTGAAATTACTATGTTCCCCAATAGTTGCATCCGAGCCTAAGTTTTATGCGTAGATGTCATATGCACGAGTAGAACACAAGTGAGTTGTGGGCGATATAAGTCATACTGCTTACCAGCATGTCATACTTTGGTTCGGCGGTATTGTTGGATGAAGCGGCCCGGACCGACATTACGCGTACGCTTACGTGAGACTGGTTCTACCGACGTGCTTTGCACACAGGTGGCTGGCGGGTGTCAGTTTCTCCAACTTTAGTTGAACCGAGTGTGGCTATGCCCGGTCCTTGCGAAGGTTAAAACAACACCAACTTGACAAACTATCGTTGTGGTTTTGATGCGTAGGTAAGAACGGTTCTTGCTAAGCCCAGTAGCAGCCACGTAAAACTTGCAACAACAAAGTAGAGGACGTCTAACTTGTTTTTGCAGGGCATGTTGTGATGTGATATGGTCAAGACGTGATGAGATATAAGTTGTTGTATGAGATGATCATGTTTTGTTGAAGTTATCGGCAACTGGCAAAAGCCTTATGGTTGTCTCTCTATTGCATAAGATGCAAGCGCCAAATAATTGCTTTACTTTATCGCTATGCGATAGCAATAGTTGCAAGAGCAATAGTTGGTGAGACAACCATGTGACGACACATTGATATAGATCAAGATGATGGAGATCATGGTGTCATGCCGGTGACAATAGAGATCATGATGGTACTTTCGAGATGGAGATCAAAGGCGCAAGATGATCATGGCCATATCATGTCACATATTTTTATTGCATGTGATGTTTATCATTTATACATCTTATTTTGCTTAGTTCGACGGTAGGTTTATAAGATGATCTCTCACTAAACTATAAAGGTATAAGTGTTCTCCCTGAGTATGCACCGTTGCGAAAGTTCTTCGTGCTGAGACACCACATGATGATCGGGTGTGATAGGCTCTATGTTTAAATACAATGGGTGCAAAACAGTTGCACACGCGGAATACTCAGGTTAAACTTGACGAGCCTAGCATATAACAGATATGGCCTCGGAACACGGAGACCGAAAGGTCGAGCGTGAATCATATAGTATATATGATCAACATAGTGTTGTTCACCATTGAAACTACTCCATCTCACGTGATGATCAGACATGGTTTAGTTGATATGGATCACGTGATCACTTAGAAGATTAGACGGATGTCCATCTAAGTGGGAGTTCTTAAGTAATATGATTAATTGAACTTTAATTTATCATGAACTTAGTCCTGGTAGTATTAGCATATCTATGTTGTAGATCAATAGCTCACGATGTTGCTCCCTGTTTATTTTTGATATGTTCCTAGAGAAAACTAAGTTGAAAGATGTTAGTAGCAATGATGCGGATTGGATCCGTGATCCGAGGATTATCCTCATTGCTACACAGAAGAATTATGTCCTTGATGCACCGCTAGGTGACAGACCTATTGCAGGAGCAGATGCAGACGTTATGAACGTTTGGCTAGCTCAATATGATGACTACTTGATAGTTTAGTGCACCATGCTTAACGGCTTAGAATCGGGACTTCAAAGACGTTTTGAACGCCATGGACCATATGAGATGTTCCAGGAGTTGAAGTTAATATTTTAAGCAAATACCCGAGTTGAGAGATATGAAGTCTCCAACAAGTTCTATAGCCAAAAGATGGAGGAGAATAGCTCAAGCAGTGAGCATGTGCTCAGATTGTCTGGGTACTACAATCGCTTGAATCAAGTGGGAGTTAATCTTCCAGATAAAATAGTGATTGACAGAATTCTCTAGTCACCATCACCAAGTTAGTAGAACTTCGTGATGAACTATAATATGCAAGGGATGACAAAAACAATTCCCAAGCTTTTCGCGATGCTAAAATCGGCGAAGGTAGAAATCAAGAAAAACATCAAGTGTTGATGGTTGACAAGACCACTAGTTTCAAGAGAAAAGGCAAAGGGAAGAAGGGGAACTTCAAGAAGAATGGCAAGCAAGTTGCTGCTCAAGTGAAGAAGCCCAAGTCTGGTCCTAAGCCTGAGACTAAGTGCTTCTACTGCAAAGGGACTGGTCACTGGAAGTGGAACTGCCCCAAGTATTTGGCGGATAAGAAGGATGGCAAAGTGAACAAAAGTATATTTGATATACAGATTATTGATGTGTATTTTACTAGTGTTCATAGCAACCCCTCGGTATTTGATACTGGTTCAGTTGCTAAGAGTAGTAACTCGAAACGGGAGTTGCAGAATGAACAGAGACTAGTTAAGGGTTAAGTGATGATGTGTGTTGGAAGTGGTTCCAAGATTGATATGATCATCATCGCACACTCCCTATATTTTCGGGATTGGTGTTGAACCTAAATAAATGTTATTTGGTGTCTGTGTTGAGCATGAATATGATTTGATCATGTTTATTGCAATATGGTTATTCACTTAAGTTAGAGAACAATTGTTGTTCTGTTTACATGAATAAAACCTTCTATGGTCATACACACCAACGAAAATGGTTTGTTGGATCTCGATCATAGTGATACACATATTCATAATATTGAAACCAAAAGATGCAAAGTTAATAATGATAGTGTAACTTATTTGTAGCACTGCCGTTTAGGTCATATTGGTGTAAAGCGCATGAAGAAACTCCATGCTGATGGACTTTTGGAATCACTTGATTATGAATCAGTTGATGCTTTCGAACCATGCCTCATTGGCAAGATGACTAAGACTCCGTTCTCCGGAACAATGCAGCAAGCAACAGATTTGTTGGAAATCATGCATATTGATGTATGTGTTCCAATGAATATTGAAGCTCGTGGCAGGAATCATTATTTTCTGATCTTCACAGATAATTTGAGCAGATATGAGTATATCTACTTGATGAAACACAAGTCTGAAACATTTGAAAAGTTCAAAGAATTTCATAGTGAAGTGGAGAATCATCGTAACAAAATAAAAGTTTCTATGATATGATCGCAGAAGTAAAATATTTGAGTTACGAGTTTGGACTTCAGTTAAAACAATGTGAAATAGTTTCACTACTCACGCCACCTGGAACACCATAGTGTAATGGTGTGTCCGAACGTCGTAACCGTGCTTTATTAAATATGGTGCAATCTATGATGTTTCTTACCGATTAATCATTATAGTTTTGGGGTTATGCATTAGAGACGGCTGCATTCATGTTAAAAAGGGCACCATCTAAATCCATTGAGACGACACCGTATGAACTATGGTTTGGCAAGAAACCTAAGCTGTCATTTCTTAAAGTTTGAGATTGCAATGCTTATGTGAAAAAGTTTCAACCTGATAAGCTCAAACCCAAATCGGAGAAGTGCGTCTTCATAGGATACCCAAAAGAAAATGTTGGGTACACCTTCTATCACAGATCCGAAGGCAAGATATTCGTTGCCGAGAATGGATCCTTTCTAGAGAAGGAATTTCTCTCGAAAGAAGTGAGTGAGAGGAAAGTAGAACTTGATGAGGTAACTGTACCTGCTCCCTTATTGGAAAGTAGTTCATCATAGAAATATGTTCTTGTGACTACTACACCAATTAGTGAGGAAGCTAATGATGATGATCATGTAACTTCAGATCAAGTTACTACCGAACCTCGTAGGTAAACCAGAGTGAGATCCGCACCAGAGTGGTATGGTAACCCTGTTCTAGAGGTCATGTTACTTGACCATGACGAGCCTACGAACTATGAGGAAGCGATGATGAGCCCAGATTCCGCGAAATGGCTTGAGGCTATGAAATCTGAGATGAGATCCATGTATGAGAACAAAGTATGGACTTTGATTGACTTGCCCATTGATCGGTGAGCCATTGAGATTAAATGGATCTTCAAGAGGAAGACGGATGCTGATAGTAGTGTTACTATCTACAAAGGTAGAATTGTCACAAAAAGGTTTTCGACAAGTTCAAGGTGTTGACTACGATGAGAGTTTCTCACTCATATCTATGCTTAAGTCTGTCCGAATCATGTTAGCAATTGCCGCATTTTATGAAATCTGGCAAATGGATAAACAAAACTGCATTCCTCAATGGATTTATTAAACAAGAGTTGTATATGATGCAACCAGAAGGTTTTGTCAATCCTAAATGTGCTAACAAACTATGCAAGCTCCAGCGATCCATCTATGGACTGGTGCAAGCATCTCGGAGTTGGAATATACGCTTTGATAAGTTGATCAAAGCATATAGTTTTATACAGACTTGCGGTGAAGCCTGTATTTACAAGAAAGTGAGTGGGAGCACTACAGCATTTCTGATAAGTATATGTATGACATATTGTTGATCGGAGATGATGTAGAATTATTCTGCAAAGCATAAAGGAATGTTTGAAAGGAGTTTTTTTTTCAAAGAAAGACATCGGTGAAGCTGCTTACATATTGAGCATCAAGATCTATAGAGATAGATCAAGACGCTTGATAAGTTTTTCAATGAGTACATACCTTGACAAGATTTTGAAGTAGTTCAAAATGGAACAGTCAAAGAAGGAGTTCTTGCCTGTGTTACAAGTTGTGAAGTTAAGACTCAAAACCCGACCACGGCAGAAGATAGAGAGAGAATGAAAGTCATTCCCTATGCCTTGGCCATAGGTTCTATAAAATATGCCATGCCGTGTACCAAATCTATTGTATACCCTACACTATTTTTGGCAAGGGAGTACAATAGTGATCTAGGAGTAGATCACTGGACATTGGTCAAAATTATCCTTAGTGGAATAAGGATATGTTTCTCGATTATGGAGGTGACAAAAGGTTCGTCGTAAAGGGTTACGTCGATGCAAGTTTTGACACTGATCCAGATGACTCAAAGTCTCAATCTGGATACATATTTAAAGTGGGAGCAATTAGCTAGAGTAGCTCCGTGCAGAGCATTGTTGACATAGAAATTTGCAAAATACATACAGATCTGAATGTAGCAGACCCATTGACTAAACTTCCCTCACAAGCAAAACATGATCACACCTTAGTACTCTTTGGGTATTAATCACATAGTGATGTGAACTAGATTATTGACTCTAGTAAACCCTTTGGGTGTTGGTCACATGACGATGTGAACTATGGGTGTTAATCACATGGTGATGTGAACTATTGATGTTAAATCACATGGCGATGTGAACTAGATTATTGACTCTAGTGTAAGTGGGAGACTGAAGGAAATATGCCCTAGAGGCAATAATAAAGTTATTATTTATTTCCTTATATCATGATAAATGTTTATTATTCATGCTAGAATTGTATTAACCAGAAACATAATACATGTGTGAATACATAGACAAACAGTATGTCACTAGTATGCCTCTACTTGACTAGCTCGTTGAATCAAAGATGGTTAAGTTTCCTAGCCGTAGACATGAGTTGTCATTTGATTAACGGGATCACATCATTAGAGAATGATGTGATTGAATTGAGCCATTCCGTTAGCATAGCACTTGATCGTTTAGTTTGTTGCTATTGCTTTCTTCATGACTTATACATGTTCCTATGACTATGAGATTATGCAACTCCCATTTACCGGAGGAACACTTTGTGTGCTACCAAACATCACAACGTAACTGGGTGATTATAAATGTGCTCTACAGGTGTCTCCGAAGGTACTTGTTGGGTTGGCGTATTTCGAGATTAGGATTTGTCACTCCGATTGTCGGAGAGGTATCTCTGGGGCCACTCGGTAATGCACATCACTATAAGCCTTGCAAGCATTGCAACTAATGAGTTAGTTGCGGGATGATGGGTTACGGAACGAGTAAAGAGACTTGCCGGTAACGAGATTGAACTAGGTATTGAGATACCAACGATCGAATCTCGGGCAAGTAATACCGATGACAAAGGGAACAACGTATGTTGTTATGCGGTTTGACCGATAAAGATCTTCGTAGAATATGCGGGAGCCAATATGAGCATCCATGTTCCGCTATTGGTTATTGACCGGAGACGTGTCTCGGTCATGTCTACATTGTTCTCGAACCCGTAGGGTCCGCACGCTTAAGGTTTTGATGACAACTATATTATGAGTTTATGAGTTTTGATGTACCGAAGGAGTTCAGAGTCCCGGATGAGATCGGGGACATGACGAGGAGTCTCAAAATGGTTGAGACGTAAAGATCAATATATTGGACGACTATATTCGGACATCGGAAAGGTTCCGAGTGATTCAGGTATTTTTTGGAGTACCGGAGAGTTACGGGAATTCGCCGGGGAGTATATGGGCCTTATTGGGCCATACGGGAATAGAGGAGAGAGGCCAAAAAGGAAGGAGGCGCCCCCCCTCTGGTCCGAATTGGACAAGGGGTGCAGCCCCCTTTTCTTTGTTCCTCTCCCCCTCTTTCCTTCTCTCTTACTCCAACAAGGGAAGGAGGAGTCCTACTCCCGGTGGGAGTAGGACTCCTCCCTTGGCGCGCCCTCCTCCTAGGTCGGCCGCCTCCCCCTTGCTCCTTTATATACGGGGGCAGGGGGCACCACATAGACACAACAATCGATCATTGATCTCTTAGCCGTGTGCGGTGCCCCCCTCCACAATAATCCTCGATAATATTGTAGCGGTGCTTAGGCGAAGCCCTGCGACGATAGAACATCAAGATCGTCACCACACCGTCGTGCTGACGGAACTCTTCCCCGACATTTTGCTGGATCGGAGTCCGGGGATCGTCATCGAGCTGAACGTGTGCTAGAACTCGGAGGTGCCGTAGTTTCGGTGCTTGATCGGTCGGGCCGTGAAGACATACGACTACATCAACCGCGTTGTGCTAACGCTTCCGCTTTCGGTCTACGAGGGTACGTAGACAACACTCTCCTCTCTCGTTGCTATGCATCACCATGATCTTGCATGTGCGTAGAATTTTTTTTTGAAATTATTATGTTCCCCAACACCTAGTGCTAAGAAAACTGAAACCCAAGATTCCAGACCACAATGATGCTCATCCAGTAGTCGAGGACATGAATATCAGGAACGATGCAGGACTGAGATTGTGGAGACTGTCTGATCCTTATGCTGTGAGGAGGAGGACTGCTGTTGACTATAGGTTCCAAACCGAGGAACGGTAGAATTTCTATGAGACTATTCTGCTTGACAAGAAGCCAATTGTCTGTGATATGAAATGGGTCGATTGGGAATACATTGATGAGGATGAATACTATTTCCCAGGTGTACACGAAACCTTCAAAGCTTATGGAGTTGATGAGTTTTTGGGTCAAAAGTTGACCAAATGGAATGATGAGCTAGTTATGCAATTTTACTCCACTACTCATTTCTATCCAGGTGGAAGGATAGTATGGATGTCTGAAGGTACGAGGTACCAATAAACTGTTGAAGAATGGGCCAAGTTGACCAATGCCCCAGAGGAACATGAAGATGATTTGGATGTGTATGCCAAGAAGAAGAAAGACCAGAACTCTATGGCAAACATGTACAAAGAGATCCCTGATAAAGCTTTGGAGACACACATGCTTGGATCTGTACACTATTTGTTGTCTGGTCTGCCTACTATCAACACCATCTTAAGGTATACTTTGCTACCCAAGTTTGGAGATCACAAGATGATTAGAGGACATTCCATCAACTTGCTACAAATCTTTGATGTACCTCAAAAACTCAAGGTCATGAGTCTGATTGTAGAGACAATCAAGAGGACAGCTGCTGACCAGAAAAGATCTTGTGGGTATTCTCCACACATTCAGAAGGTCATCAACTCAAAGATGGGAACATGCACCTACCTGTTGGACAAGGAGCACTTACCTTTGCACCCATAACTTGAAGATAACACAGTTGTGATGAATGAGAATGAACCTTCATCAGCTCAAGCACAGGAGAAGAGAGCCAAGGCAAAGGTAGAGAAAGCTGCAAGGATGCCAACTGTTGAGGAAGCATCTCAGGTGTTCCTGAAAAGCAACATTGAGGATTGAGAAGGGCTTGGCCACCCTGACTCGGAATCAAGAGAGCTTGGAAAGGATTGTTGAGACAAAATTCTATGATCTTGACATCAAGGTTACTGAGATACAGACTGTAGTTGAGCAACTCCAGGAGGAAACTGAGGAGATGAGGAAGGGCAACTACGGATGCTTTTCAGCGTGTGCCAAGGAGTCAGAGGTCTGCTGCAGTGCCAGTACTAGATTCTAGAGCTACATCGTCAGCACCAGCAGCTACAGCTTCAGTGCCACCTCCAGCACCCACTCCACCAGCTCCAACTACACCAACAGATGCCTTTGTCCTTTGAGTTCTCTCTACACCACCTCCCGAAGACCAAGCCTGAGAGACGCATAGCACTATGCATTTTCGAACTTTTGGTAACTTGTTGCCAAAGGGGGAGAAATGTATAGATCATAGGGTTTGAGAGAGAGAGTGTGTGTGTTTTTGCTTCTTTGTCTCTCTTGCTTTTGGTTGAACTTTATGGTGTGCTTGTTTGATACTTTATGTATGTGTGAGATACTTGTTTGATCATATGCTACTTTAATGCTTGCCTGAATGATATTATCTCTTATATCCCATATATGATCATTCACTTTGCTTGGTGATGAGTGCATGCTTTTAATTTCCATCATTTCGAGCGCTCCACCAAGATGTATGTGACATGAAAGTGTAATCCATGATCCTAATCGATTGTGCATTGCAATCAAAAGCAAATTTTAAATAGTACACAAATTTAGGGGAGCTCTTGCTTATCACATACTTCTCAAAGCGACGATGTATTTCAATCTTATGATCATTTGTCGAAGCTTTGATCTATATGTTGTATCAATTACCAAAAAGGGGGAGATTGAAAGTGCAACTATCCCTGGGTGGTTTTGGTAATTCCTAACAACATATAGCTCATTGAGCTAATGATATCTCAAGATAAATATTTTAGGAAATCTCATTGATTGGCATGGCATGGATTAGAAATGTGGACCCCTCAAAATACTAAGGACAAAATATTGGCTCAAGCTCTAAAGCTCAACACTCTACATTTTACTTTTAGTGATCCAATATCACATTGAGTCCATAGGAAAAGCCAATACTATTAAATGGGGATGAGGTGTTGCTTAATGGGTTGCTTGCTCAAAATGCTTAGTGATATGCTCCAAAGACCCGGAACTACTTTCTCATATCCACATATGTCCCAAACTAAAAGTCAAACTCGGCCTCACCGAAACTTTCTATTCGGCGCCACCGAGTTCATTTGACATAGCCACTGCCACAAACCCTAGTCACTTCGGTCATACCGATAGGGATCTCAATCTCACCGAGATGGGATTGCAAACTCTCTGTTTCCCTTCGTAATGTTTCGGTCCAACCGAGATGAGCGATCGGTCCCACCGAGTTCGCAATGCAAACTCTCTGTTTCCCCTTCGTAACGTTTCGGTCTCACCGAAATGAGCGATTTGGTCCCACCGAGTTTGCCTGACCAACTCTCTGGTTAGCTTATTACCAAAATTGGTCCCATCAAGTTTGTGTAATCGATCTCACTGAGATTACGTTATGACCTAACCCTAATGAAACCGGTCACACCGAGTTGACATGTTGGTCCCACCGAAAAGCCTAACGTTCACATTTTGAACTAAATCGGTCTGACCGAGTTTCATTATTCGGTCCCACTGAGTTTGGTGATTTGTGTGTAACAGTTAGATTTTGTGTGGAGGCTATATATACCCCTCGACCCACTCTTCATTCGTGAGGAGAGCCATTAGAACATGCCTACACTTCCAACATTCATTTTCTGAGAGAGAACCACCTACTCATGTGTTGAGACCAAGATATTCCATTCCAACCATATGAATCTTGATCTCTAGCCTTCTCCAAGTTGCTTTCCACTCAAATCTTATTTCCACCAAATCCAAATCGGTGAGAGAGAGTTGAGTGCTGGGGAGACTATCATTTGAAGCACAAGAGCAAGGAGTTCATCATCAACACACCGTCTATTACCTTTTGGAGAGTGGTGTCTTCTAGATTGGTTAGGTGTCACTTGGGAGCCTCCGACAAGATTTTGGAGTTGAACCAAGGAGTTTGTATGGGCAAAGAGATCGCCTACTTCGTGAAGATCTACCCTAGTGAGCTAAGTCCTTCGTGGGCGATGGCCATGTTGGGATAGACAAGGTTGCTTCTTCGTGGACCCTTCATGGGTGGAGCCCTCCGTGTACTCGCGCAACCATTACCCTTCGTGGGTTGAAGTCTCCACCAACGTGGATGTACGATAGCACCACCTATCGGAACCACGCCAAAAATCTTCGTGTCTATATTGCGTTTGCTCCCTCCAAACTCCTCCCTCTACCTTCATGTGCAATGTTTTACATTCCGCTGCTATACTCTTAGACTTGCATGTGTAGGTTGATTGCTTGACTAGTGCTAAGTTGCTAAAATCTTCCAAGACTTAAAATTGGGAAAAGGCTAGATTTTTATTTGGTCAAGTAGTCTAATCACCCCTCTCTAGACATACTTTCGATCCTATAGGATGGTTATATGATCCAATTAGATTAGCATTGTTGAGAGATTGCACTAGCGAAAGTACGGACCCTAGGCCTCATTTTCAAGCATTGCAATATCTTTTGTGTTCACTTTTGTTACTCGTTATCTTGCTATTTTTTATTGTTACTATTACAAAAATCAATAGCTACTATCATTACTACACGTGTATCACCATCTCTTCGCCGAACTAGTGCACCTATACAATTTACCATTGTATTTGGTGTGTTGGGGACACAAGAGACTTTTTGTTATTTGGTTGCAGGGTTGTTTGAGAGAGACCATATTCATCCTATGCCTCCCACGGATTGATAAACCTTAGGTCATCTACTTGAGGGGAAATTGCTATTGTCCTACAAAATTGTATGCTTAGAGGCCCAACACGAGTCTACAAGAATAAAGCTGCATAGTAGACATCAATCATAGCTTCTACCATTATCTCACTAGCTAGACAATATTAAATAAGAAATGTTGCATGTTTTTATAAGAAAATGTCTGAGGATCTAGTTGTTGTGTCTTCAGCTTCTGCCATTACCTCACCAGCTCAACAATATTGCAAAACATTATTTTTCACCCTAACGGAGAAGCCAATTGGTTCATGACAAAATACAAATTGTTCACAATAGCGAAAAAATCTCAAAGATTAAGGAAGTTATAGATTAGAGAAGAAAATTGCAACACAATCATACACTCTGTCATGGCTAGAAAGAGAGATACGACAAAATCATCCTTCACTTGAAAAAAGAATTCCCTCTCAATAATTGTAACCAAGAATCATTCAAGAGTTGAATCCCCATTTTGTCTCGTAGCCTGTCTTTCACAAAAGTCATCAAAGGGAATACTCTCTTAGCACTAGTTGTTGCTACTTGTAGGATTATAACCAATTTGAGAAGCTTGTAAACCTGGTTAAAATTGACACTCTTGTTTGTGTCGACAAGCATAGTAGAACGGCCGACTATGATTTTGAACTTTCTAAATCTCTCATCTCTATGCATATCAATAATTAAGTGTGTAAGTTATTAAGGAATATGCACCAAATCTTCCTCCATGAAATTCATGGGATAAAGATGTGCAAGCTTAACTATTTTTTCCTTATGATGAGCGGCAAAAGAATTAACCGGATTGAATGAACCTATAAAATGAAGTAATTCAATGTTCACCTCATTACATCTATCTCCAAGCTCCCAAAGTTTCCTATCAACAAGATCCCAAAACATATCAACATGGAAGCGATGGAGATTTGTGAGTTTTTTTGTAGAATCTTGAGGGTCTTCCAGGCGGCTTGTACAAACCGCCCTTGGGGAAGTTTGACTTTATGCTTGGCATGAAAAGAAGTGACCTCTTCAAGAAATTTTTTCTCACCCACCATCATCTCTCATTAACAACAATTGAATCTTTGTCAAATGAATGAGTTCAACGACATTGACAATGTATTGATATTTCTTTTGCAAATCACTACTTGAGTCATTGTTGGACTCAAATACGGTTTGCAACAAGTGTGCCATGAAAACAAAGTCAAATGACTCGAATTATGCCAACATAGTTTCAACAAGCATAACGTCATTCCTTTCAGAGTGGTCTCTTGCTATGTTGTTGAGAATTAGCCAAATTGAATGATGCACATGGGTAATATGCATAATAATTTGTGGTGTGATCCCCAATGAGTGTCTCCTGACCTAATCAAACCATGTGTTGATTCATGCCTTTACCAGTTTCAATTTCTTGCAATTCCAATGCTTTAATAATCCATTCAGCTTGAGCCACATGAAGCATTCAAATCTTCATACAAGACATACCAAGAACATTCAACAAATTAGGAAGTTGTTGAAAGAACAAAACACAATCGCAATTCTCCTTAGCAATAACAACTGGAGATAATCGAAGTTGATGAGAAAAACAATGCACGTAATAGGCATAAGGGGACTCATCCATAATTAGTTTATTTGGACCATTTACATGACCCCTCATATTTCTAGTGTTGTGATTCCTTCACCCACATACTATAGAGAAGTTCAAACCATGATCCATAAGCAAGCACTCAATCACTATTTTGAGTGTCAAAGATGTGGTGTTTCCAACATATAAAATATGAAGAAACCTTTCAACCACCCTTCCTATTTTATCAACATAACACAGACAAAAAGACAAATGTTATTGTAGATACACATCACTTGATTCACCGACAAGTATTGAGAAATAACTATCACCTAGCTCTTCCATGATACACTTAGTAGTTTCTTTGGCACAAGAGTTGACGAGGTCTGTTTGTATTTCTTGAGCTATCATTTTATTGTTCCTTGAAGCATTCTTGAGAACCACCTTGTTCGCTTCTTCAAAAATCTCCACCAGCCATTGTATAAGCTCAAGGAAATTACCTTAATGTAGTGAAACTTCTCTCCATCATGTTCACGAAAATCTAACCCTTGACAAAAAAGGAACCTTGGGCATTAAAAGGAATATGTTAGGCCAGCTCTATATAAAACCTTGTCTTGTTTGATGGTTGAACAAAATGACTCTATGATTGTTGTGTTTGGTGCAATGAAGAAATTGTATTTCTCTTGTGCTTTTTTTGCGTGCACACTGCACTATTGATTCCACCAACATGTTTCACAAAACTATCCTTGTGATTCTAATTTCTAAGTCACCCATTCACAAAAAATCTCCACCAACATGCAAATTATCATTGAAAAGATAACATACAAGCATAAAGCATCATCTAGTTCTTTACTATACTCAAGCCAACTATAAGACATAAACCATTTAGCTACAAATATCGTTGCACACCTCCGGTGGGGTGTTGTCGAAAAGCATATTTTTTCGGTCAACAAGCCCCTTTTGCAATGTATCCTCTTCTAATCCTATTCGGACCATTAACATCATAAGTTATGATTGGTATCCTCTTCCTAGGATCAGATTCACTCAATTGAACAACATAAACTGCATCTTCAATGTTACCCTTTTCCTATATTTTTTTCAGATTATTGGCTTGCTTCGTTCGCAATATTAGGTACTATGATTGGACTTCTGTTGATGCCACTAATAATTTGTAGTTGTTGCGGAATATGAACTCAAGGGGAGCTCATGGTGCTATTGTTGGGGAACGTAGTAATTTCAAAAAATTTCCTACGCACACGCAAGATCATGGTGATGCATAGCAACGAGAGGGGAGAGTGTTGTCTACGTACCCTCGTAGACTGAAGCGGAAGCGTTGACGCAACATAGAGGAAGTAGTCGTACGTCTTCCCGGTCCAACAGATCCAAGCACCGTTACTCCGGCACCTCCTAGTTCTTGACACACGTACAGCTCGATGACGCACCCCAGGCTCCGATCCAGCAAAGCTTCGGGGAGGAGTTTCGTCAGCACGATGGTGTGGTGACGATCTTGATGTTTAACCGTCGCAGGGCTTCGCCTAAGCACCGCTACAATATGATCGAGGTGTAATATCGTGGAGGGGGGCACCGCACACGGCTAAGGAACGATCACGAAGATCAACTTGTGTGTTCTAGGGTGCCCCCTGCCCCCGTATATAAAGGAGCCAAGGGGAGGGGGCGGCCGGCCAAGGATAGGCGCGCCAGGGGGGAGTCCTACTCCCACCGGGAGTAGGACTCCCTTCTTTCCTAGTTGGAGAAGGAGAAGGGGGAAAGAGGAGGAAGAGGAGAAGGAAAGGGGGGGCGTCGCCCCCCTTCCCTTGTCCTATTCGGACTAGGAAGGGGAGGGGCGCGCGGCCACCTCCTGCCTCCTTCTCTCTTCTCCCTCAAGGCCCATGTAGGCCCAATAACCCCCCGGGGGGGTTCCGGTAACCCCCCGGTACTCTGGTAAAATGCCGATTTCACCCGGAACGATTTCGATGTCCAAATATAGGCTTCCAATATATCAATCTTTATGTCTCGACCATTTCAAGACACCTCGTCATGTCCGTGATCACATCCGGGACTCTGAACAACCTTCGGTACATCAAAAAACATAAACTCATAATATAACTGTCATCGAAACCTTAAGCGTGCGGACCCTATGGTTCGAGAACAATGTAGACATGACCGAGACACGTCTCCGGTCAATAACCAATAGCGGGACCTGGCTGCCCATATTGGCTCCTACATATTCTACGAAGATCTTTATCGGTCAGACCGCATAACAACATACGTTGTTCCCTTTGTCATCGGTATGTTACTTGCCTGAGATTCGATCGTCGGTATCCAATACCTAGTTCAATCTCATTACCGGCAAGTCTCTTTACTCATTCCGTAATACATCATCCCGCAACTAACTCATTAGTTGCAATGCTTGCAAGGCTTAAGTGATGTGCATTACCGAGAGGGCCCAGAGATACCTCTCCGACGATCGGAGTGACAAATCCTAATCTCGAAATACGTCAACCCAACATGTACCTTTGGAGACACCTGTAGAGCACCTTTATAATCACCCAGTTACGTTGTGACGTTTGGTAGCACATAAAGTGTTCCTCCGGCACACGGGAGTTACATAATCTCATAGTCATAGGAACATGTATAAGTCATGAAGAAAGCAATAGCAACATACTAAACAATCGGGTGCTAAGCTAATGGAATGGGTCATGTCAATCAGATCATTCAACTAATGATGTGATCCCGTTAATCAAATGACAACTCTTTGTCCATGGTTAGGAAACATAACCATCTTTGATTAACGAGCTAGTCAAGTAGAGGCATACTAGTGACACTCTGTTTGTCTATATATTCACACATGTATTATGTTTCCGGCTAATACAATTCTAGCATGAATAATAAACCTTTATTATGATATAAGGAATAAATAATAACTTTATTATTGCCTCTAGGGCATATTTCCTTCAGTCTCCCACTTGCACTAGAGTCAATAATCTAGATTACACAGTAATGATTCTAACACCCATGGAGCTTTGGTGTTGATCATGTTTTGCTCGTGGAAGAGGCTTAGTCAACGGGTCTGCTACATTCAGCTCCGTATGTATCTTGCAAATCTCTATGCATCCCACCTGGACTAGATCCCGGATGGAATTGAAGCGTCTTTTGATGTGCTTGGTTCTCTTGTGAAATCTGGATTCCTTTGCCAAGGCAATTGCACCAGTATTGTCACAAAAGATTTTCATTGGACCCGATGCACTAGGTATGACACCTAGATCGGATATGAACTCCTTCATCCAGACTCCTTCGTTTGCTGCTTCCGAAGCAGCTATGTACTCCGCTTCACATGTAGATCCCGCCACGACGCTTTGTTTAGAATTGCACCAACTGACAGCTCCACCGTTTAATGTAAACACGTATCCGGTTTGCGATTTAGAATCGTCCGGATCAGTGTCAAAGCTTGCATCAACGTAACCGTTTACAATGAGCTCTTTGTCACCTCCATATACGAGAAACATATCCTTAGTCCTTTTCAGGTATTTCAGGATGTTCTTGACCGCTGTCCAGTGATCCACTCCTGGATTACTTTGGTACCTTCCTGCTAAACTTATAGCAAGGCACACATCAGGTCTGGTACACAGCATTGCATACATGATAGAGCCTATGGCTGAAGCATAGGGAACATCTTTCATTTTTTCTCTATCTTCTGTAGTGGTTGGGCATTGAGTCTGACTCAACTTCACACCTTGTAACACAGGCAAGAACCCTTTCTTTGCTTGATCCATTTTGAACTTCTTCAAAATTTTGTCAAGGTATGTGCTTTGTGAAAGTCCAATTAAGCGTCTTGATCTATCTCTATAGATCTTTATTCCTAATATGTAAGCAGCTTCACCGAGGTCTTTCATTGAAAAACTCTTATTCAAGTATCCCTTTATGCTATCCAGAAATTCTATATCATTTCCAATCAGTAATATGTCATCCACATATAATATCAGAAATGCTACAGGGCTCCCACTCACTTTCTTGTAAATACAGGCTTCTTCGAAAGTCTGTATAAAACCAAATGCTTTGATCACACTATCAAAGCGTTTATTCCAACTCCGAGAGGCTCGCACCAGTCCATAAATGGATCGCTGGAGCTTGCACACTTTGTTAGCTCCCTTTGGATCAACAAAACCTTCCGGTTGCATCATATACAACTCTTCTTCCAGAAATCCATTCAAGAATGCAGTTTTGACATCCATCTGCCAAATTTCATAATCATAAAATGCGGCAATTGCTAACATGATTCGGACAGACTTAAGTATCGCTACGGGTGAGAAGGTCTCATCGTAGTCAACCCCTTGAACTTGTCGAAAACCTTTTGCGACAAGCCGAGCTTTGTAGACAGTAATATTACCGTCAGCGTCAGTCTTCTTCTTGAAGATCCATTTATTCTCAATTGCTTGCCGATCATCGAGCAAGTCAACCAAAGTCCATACTTTGTTTTCATACATGGATCCCATCTCAGATTTCATGGCTTCAAGCCATTTTGCGGAATCTGGGCTCACCATCGCTTCTTCATAGTTCGTAGGTTCATCATGATCTAGTAGCATGATTTCTAGAACAAGATTACCGTACCACTCTGGTGCGGATCTTACTCTGGTTGATCTACGAGGCTCAGTAGTAACTTGACCTGAAATTTCATGATCATCATCATTAAATTCCTCACTAATTGGTGTAGGTGTCGCAGAAGCCGGTTTCTGTGATGAACTACTTTCCAATAAGGGAGCAGGTACAGTTACCTCATCAAGTTCTATTTTCCTCCCACTCACTTCTTTCGAGAGAAACTCCTTCTCTAGAAAGGATCCATTCTTAGCAACGAATGTCTTGCCTTCGGATCTGTGATAGAAGGTGTACCCAACAGTCTCCTTTGGGTATCCTATGAAGACACATTTCTCCGATTTGGGTTTGAGCTTATCAGGTTGAAGTTTTTTCACATAATCATCGCAGCCCCAAACTTTAAGAAACGACAACTTTGGTTTCTTGCCAAACCATAGTTCATAAGGCGTCGTCTCAACGGATTTCGATGGTGCCCTATTTAACGTGAATGCGGCCGTCTCTAAAGCATAACCCCAAAACGATAGCGGTAAATCAGTAAGAGACATCATAGATCGCACCATATCTAGTAAAGTACGATTACGACATTCGGACACACCATTACGCTATGGTGTTCCGGGTGGCGTGAGTTGCGAAACTATTCCGCATTGCTTCAAATGTACACCAAACTCGTAACTCAAATATTCTCCTCCACGATCAGATCGTAGAAACTTTATTTTCTTGTTATGATGATTTTCAACTTCACTCTGAAATTCTTTAAACTTTTCAAATGTTTCAGACTTATGTTTCATTAAGTAGATATACCCATATCTGCTTAAGTCATCTGTGAAGGTGAGAAAATAACGATATCCGCCACGAGCCTCAATATTCATCGGACCACATACATCTGTATGTATGATTTCCAACAAATCTGTTGCTCTCTCCATAGTACCGGAGAATGGCGTTTTAGTCATCTTGCCCATGAGGCACGGTTCGCAAGTACCAAGTGATTCATAATCAAGTGGTTCCAAAAGTCCATCAGTATGGAGTTTCTTCATGCGCTTTACACCGATATGACCTAAACGGCAGTGCCACAAATAAGTTGCACTATCATTATCAACTCTGCATCTTTTGGCTTCAACATTATGAATATGTGTATCACTACTATCGAGATTCATCAAAAATAGACCACTCTTCAAGGGTGCATGACCATAAAAGATATTACTCATATAAATAGAACAACCATTGTTCTCTGATTTAAATGAATAACCGTCTCGCATCAAACAAGATCCAGATATAATGTTCATGCTCAACGCTGGCACCAAATAACAATTATTTAGGTCTAATATTAATCCTGAAGGTAGATGTAGAGGTAGCGTGCCGACCGCGATCACATCGACTTTGGAACCATTTCCCACGCGCATCGTCACCTCGTCCTTTGCCAGTGTTCACTTAATCCGTAGTCCCTGTTTCGAGTTGTAAATATTAGCAACAGAACCAGTATCAAATACCCAGGTGCTACTATGAGCTCTAGTAAGGTACACATCAATAACATGTATATCACATATACCTTTGTTCACCTTGCCATCCTTCTTATCCGCCAAATACTTGGGGCAGTTCCGCTTCCAGTGACCAGTCTGCTTGCAGTAGAAGCACTCAGTTTCAGGCTTAGGTCCAGACTTGGGTTTCTTCTCTTGAGCAGCAACTTGCTTGCTGTTCTTCTTGAAGTCCCCCTTCTTCTTCCCTTTGCCCTTTTTCTTGAAACTAGTGGTCTTGTTGACCATCAACACTTGATGCTTCTTTTTGATTTCTACCTCCGCAGCTTTCAGCATTGCGAAGAGCTCGGGAATAGTCTTATTCATCCCTTGCATATTATAGTTCATCACGAAGCTCTTGTAGCTTGGTGGCGGTGATTGGAGAATTCTGTCAATGACGCAATCATCTGGAAGATTAACTCCCATCTGAATCAAGTGATTATTATACCCAGACATTTTGAGTATATGCTCACTGACAGAACTGTTCTCCTCCATCTTGCAGCTATAGAACTTATTGGAGACTTCATATCTCTCAATCCGGGCATTTGCTTGAAATATTAACTTTCAACTCCTGGAACATCTCATATGCTCCATGACGTTCAAACCGTCGTTGAAGTCCCGATTCTAAGCCGTAAAGCATGGCACACTGAACTATCGAGTAGTCATCAGCTTTGCTCTGCCAGACGTTCATAACATCTGGTGTTGCTCCAGCAGCAGGCCTGGCACCCAGCGGTGCTTCCAGGACGTAATTCTTCTGTGCAGCAATGAGGATAATCCTCAAGTTACGGACCCAGTCCGTGTAATTGCTACCATCCTCTTTCAACTTTGCTTTCTCAAGGAACGCATTAAAATTCAACGGAACAACAACACGGGCCATCTATCTACAATCAAACATACATAAGCAAGATACTATCAAGTACTAAGTTCATGATAAATTTAAGTTCAATTAATCATATTACCCTAAGAACTCCCACTTAGATAGACATCCCCCTAATCCTCTAAGTGATCACGTGATCCAAATCAACTAAACCATAACCGATCATCACGTGAAATGGATTAGTTTTCAATGGTGAACATCGTTATGTTGATCATATCTACTATATGATTCACGCTCGACCTTTCGGTCTCCGTGTTCTGAGGCCATATCTGCATATGCTAGGCTCGTCAAGTTTAACCTGAGTATTCTGCGTGTGCAAAACTGGCTTGCACCCGTTGTAGATGGACGTAGAGCTTATCACACCCGATCATCACGTGGTGTCTGGGCACGACGAACTTTGGCAACGGTGCATACTCAGGGAGAACACTTCTTGATAATTTAGTGAGAGATCATCTTATAATGCTACCGTCAATCAAAGCAAGATAAGATGCATAAAAGATAAACATCACATGCAATCAATATAAGTGATATGATATGGCCATCATCATCTTGTGCTTGTGATCTCCATCTCCGAAGCACCGTCATGATCACCATCGTCATCGGCGCGACACCTTGATCTCCATCGTAGCATCGTTGTCGTCTCGCCAATCTTATGCTTCTACGACTATCGCTACCGCTTAGTGATAAAGTAAAGCATTACAGGGCGATTGCATTGCATACAATAAAGCGACAACCATATGGCTCCTGCCAGTTGCCGATAACTCAGTTACAAAACATGATCATCTCATACAATAAAATTTAGCATCATGTCTTGACCATATCACATCACAACATGCCCTGCAAAAACAAGTTAGACGTCCTCTACTTTGTTTGTTGCAAGTTTTACGTGGCTGCTACGGGCTTAAGCAAGAACCAATCTTACCTACGCATCAAAACCACAACGATAGTTTGTCAAGTTGATGCCGTTTTAACCTTCGCAAGGACCGGGCGTAGCCACACTCGGTTCAACTAAAGTTGGAGAAACTGACACCCGCCAGCCACCTGTGTGCAAAGCACGGCGGTAGAACCAGTCTCGCGTAAGCGTACGCGTAATGTCGGTCCGGGCCGCTTCATCCAACAATACCGCCGAACCAAAGTATGACATGCTGGTAGGCAGTATGACTTATATCGCCCATAACTCACTTGTGTTCTACTCGTGCATATAACATCAAACCATAAAACCTAGGCTCTGATACCACTATTGGGGAACGTAGTAATTTCAAAAAATTTCCTACGCACACGCAAGATCATGGTGATGCATAGCAACGAGAGGGGAGAGTGTTGTCTACGTACCCTCGTAGACCGAAGCGGAAGCGTTGACGCAACATAGAGGAAGTAGTCATACGTCTTCCCGGTCCAACCGATCCAAGCACCGTTACTCCGGCACCTCCGAGTTCTTGACACACATACAACTCGATGACGCACCCCGGGCTCCGATCCAGCAAAGCTTCGGGGAGGAGTTTCATTAGCACGACGGCGTGGTGACGATCTTGATGTTTAACCGTCGCAGGGCTTCGCCTAAGCACCGCTACAATATGATCGAGGTGTAATATCGTGGAGGGGGGCACCACACACGACTAAGGAACGATCATGAAGATCAACTTGTGTGTTCTAGGGTGCCCCCTGCCCCCGTATATAAAGGAGCCAAGGGGAGGGGGCGACCGGCCAAGGAGAGGCGCGCCAGGGGGGAGTCCTACTCCCACCGGGAGTATGACTCCCTTCTTTCCTAGTTGGAGAAGGAGAAGGGGGGAAAGAGGAGGAAGAGGGGAAGGAAAGGGGGGGGGGGCGCCGCCCCCCTTCCCTTGTTCTATTCGGACTAGGAAGGGGAGGGGCGCGCGGCCACCTCCTGCCTCCTTCTCTCTTCTCCCTCAAGGCCCATGTAGGCCCAATAACCCCCCGGGGGGTTCCGGTAACCCCCCGGTACTCCGGTAAAATGCCGATTTCATCCGGAACGATTTCGATGTCCAAATATAGGCTTCCAATATATCGATCTTTATGTCTCGACCATTTCGAGACTCCTCGTCATGTCCGTGATCACATCCGGAACTCCGGACAACCTTCGGTACATCAAAAAACATAAACTCATAATATAATTGTCATCGAAACCTTAAGCGTGCGGACCCTACGGTTCGAGAACAATGTAGACATGACCGAGACACGTCTCCGGTCAATAACCAATAGCGGGACCTGGATGCCCATATTGGCTCCTACATATTCTACGAAGATCTTTATCGGTCAGACCGCATAACAACATACGTTGTTCCCTTTGTCATCGGTATGTTACTTGCCTGAGATTCGATCATCGGTATCCAATACCTAGTTCAATCTCGTTACCGGCAAGTCTCTTTACTCGTTCCGTAATATATCATCCCGCAACTAACTCATTAGTTGCAATGCTTGCAAGGCTTAAGTGATGTGCATTACCGAGAGGGCCCAGAGATACCTCTCCGACGATCGGAGTGACAAATCCTAATCTCGAAATACGTCAACCCAACATGTACCTTTGGAGACACCTGTAGAGCACCTTTATAATCACCCAGTTACGTTGTGACATTTGGTAGCACATAAAGTGTTCCTCCGGCACACGGGAGTTACATAATCTCATAGTCATAGGAACATGTATAAGTCATGAAGAAAGCAATAGCAACATACTAAACAATCGGGTGCTAAGCTAATGGAATGGGTCATGTCAATCAGATCATTCAACTAATGATGTGATCCCGTTAATCAAATGACAACTCTTTGTCCATGGTTAGGAAACATAACCATCTTTGATTAACGAGCTAGTTAAATAGAGGCATACTAGTGACACTCTGTTTGTCTATATATTCACACATGTATTATGTTTCCGGTTAATACAATTCTATCATGAATAATAAACCTTTATCATGATATAAGGAAATAAATAATAACTTTATTATTGCCTCTAGGGCATATTTCCTTCAGCTATGAAGTTGATTGGATGGGAAATTGTTCTACATCTGTACTTGTTGCTCAACCTAAATACATGAGTTGGATTTCTTCCCAACTTTAGTACATAAAGTTCTCAAATTAATGTTCTACTACATAAAGTTTGAAATCCGCAAACATTTTTTAGTACACAAACATTTTTCTAATATACGGTGAACATTTTTCATCTACTGATTTTTTTAATATATGGTGAAAATTGGTGTAATATATGCTGACATGTTTTTAAATACTACATATTGAACATATAGATAAACATTTTATAATATATGATAAACATTTTTGTAATACTAGTTGAATGCCCGTGCATTGCCACGGACATACGAAATACGAAGTGTGATGTGAAAAGATTACTCAACAAAGTGATAGCATAGACTGGGATATTTTAAATGAATGTTTTTTTATAGAATATATTTTGACAAAAAACAATGTCAAAGATAATTCAAAATCCTTGAACATGGACAAACTTGTTTTTTTAGAACCGACAAACTTGTTTTTAAATGTAGAAAATAACTAAATCATCCATGAAATTAGCACATCCCTTAAAACACCATGGACACAACTAAATACGACGAAACAGTCACCTACATAGTAGATACAAACTGAGTACGTGATAACTACACTTACAAGTTGAAACCCGCAATCATGCTTAACAGACATAACCAATGTCTATCATATGTAGTACATGCGTCGAGCTTTTTTTATATACATTCTGTGTCGGGATCCTTTGTAGACAACTCGTTTGTTAGAAAAGCCCACCTTCACTAAATAAATTGCTGAACAAACTTCATATCAATTAACCGACCTATTATTTTCTGGCGAATATCTGTAAAAATATATATTATAAGTATTGCATTTAATAATATTTAAACTTTGTGTACTACATATGAAAATTGAACCGCGTCTTTTAAACTGTGACGGAGGGAGTAAGTTGATAAAAAGTCATAATTACTCACCATGAAGTGCGCGTGCTGCACTATGATCCGGGTTGAATACAAGGGTAGTGTAATTTGAAGTTTCCAGAATTCCTATTACCAAAATAAAAAAAATATTTAGGTCAACATAACAGTACAGTTGATAATCACTGTGAAATTAAGACCAATGAAATGGTAAGGTTGATAATCACGGTGAAAGTAAGTAATATTTGTATTTGCTCTTCTTGCCATCACTGTGAACTCCTCGGACCGAACGCCTTATCCTCTCCCTCCGTCACTTTTTCCTTCTGGGCTTCTTTTCCCCATCCCATCGTCTTCACTGAGAGAGAGAGAGAGAGAGAGAGAGAGAGTCGAGCTGGAGCAGCCGCTCACCGGTGAGGCCTCGCCGCGTCCCGTCGGTGGCTTAGATTTCGGGGAGGCGCTCGAGGGGAGCGACGGCGGCGGCGACCTGAGAGGCGGCGGAGGTGCTGCTCGCAGGAAGTGGCGGTGGCGGCGACTGCCACACCAGCGGAGCTGTCCAATGCCGCAGCAGGGGCCTACCACGGCTCCGGCAAGGTGCCTGCGTTGCAAGCGGGGAGCGAAGACGGCGGCGACCTGGGAGGCAGCGGAGGTGCTGCTAGCAGGGAGCGGCGGCAGCGGCGGCGACCGCCCCTCCAGTGGAGCAATCCAGGCGGCGGAGGCGGCGTGCTCGGTGGATTGACGATGACGACGGCACCCTTCGCGAGAAGATCACCCGGTGGATTGACGACGACGACGAACGGACCTCGTCCTCAACATGTGTGGTACATTACAACAACTTGGTCTCAAATTTTGCCCACATCTGAGCATCTCAAGCAGAGCATGTCTGAAACGTATCTTTCTTTCTGGACAGAGCGATTGGCAACATCGACACCAGTGGTACGACTACGAGTATGCATTTCAACATGGCAAATTTTGTGTGGAAGATGGTAATTTAGTGAGTTGAAATTTCAATTTGCCATTAAATTTAGATAGTTCATTTTCACATGGCAATTTTTTTCTTCGACCCTGCATCTGCGACACCTCCAGTTCGTCTACGATGTATCAACTGCGGGATACAAGTTCGCTAGTGTTTTTGTGTCCTTCCATTGCACATTGCTGCAACATTTTTTGTAGGCTGCCAGTTTGTGGTTTGTTCTAGAGCACATGGCAAGTTGCAGATAAAAATGTGAC
>NC_041386.1:591506933-591547435 GCF_002162155.2 Triticum dicoccoides
AAATGATGGAAAATTTGTTTTGCAGTGATGGCAAGTTGATATGCACCCCCATTGCAAATTTGCCATGTTTTTTGTTTGGGAAACAACAATAATTGACATGGAAAATTCATATATTTGACATCTTTTTGCAAGAAGATCATTTTGGTTTAGTCATCTTATCGCGGTAAAAATGTCATGGCCATTTCAATATGTAGTTTTTGCTTTTGGTGGTACAGATGTCATGGCAATTTTGTGTAGAAACATGGCATATGCAGTCCAATTTACATTATGTAAGTTGCCATGGCAATATAGTCTTCTTAAGGGTGCGACAAAGTCAGGCATGTTAGTTGTATGTAGTTACAGTCTACTACAGAAGATGGTTAACACCTTAATGTTGTGACTCAAGTGTTCTCAGTGATGTTTTGACTTTTGACTCAAGTGTTCTCAGTGATGTGCCTGAGTTTCTTGAAACTTCCAAAAAGGGAAAAAAAACCTATGGTTAAGGAGGCTAGTTCCTCTTCCTGGAGAGTCGACCTGTCAATCCTGACCAAATTTCGAATTGTACACACACACAATGCATTTCAACAAAGCAAAACACAACGAGAAAATCGTATAGATTTATGCAAGGTAACCTGACATAAAAGTTAGAACTCTTCAATGGTGACAATCATACTGATGAACCAATTGTAAAAATCAAATGCAAAGCTCGGTCTGCATCTTTTGGCAAATGAGCTCAGTAGAACATGCTATAATGGTATTGGCCAAAGCTTCCATTCCGAGTGGTGCTTGTATTCAGGGTCTAATATGACTCATTCACTAGTCACTGCAACGCTCTATCTGAATAGCTTAAGGGTTGATGTTTCCAATCCTGTACATGGCACTTTGGACACATTCTGCAATGAATTTGGAGGCCTGAAATTGATGTTTAGGAAAGTGTTAGAATTTAAGGACACCTGCGTGCTAAATCTTATCAGAGCTACAGAAAAAAGTAGATGAACAGATTATATTCTTTTTGTTCATATAGAAGTATCTATTGGCTTGAAAGACTCATCCTTTAATAGTATAGATATGAGGAGCTCACTGATGGCAAACTCAGCTGTAATTTGGGTTGTTCATAAATTATCAGATACATAGTTACTTATCCATGTATTTCTAACAAGAGATTCTTGCAACTGAAGTTTAAGTCATTATTTTTATTGGTATATGATATTAGATGCCTCAGGTTTTTACCATATTAAAAAGCATATGAATTAGGAAGAAATACGAAACCTTAGTAATCTTGTTCTTCTTTACCAAGTCACTGTCCAAGCATCTTCCTCCTGCATATGTTGGAAACTTCACGCTGTCTCTTGTTATTTCCAGCTTAAACAGGTGCATCTTTGACCAAGTATAGGACGGGCAGATGTCGTTAAAGGAATACTCATGGTTTCTGAAGACTGACTATGGCTGAGTACTACACAGCAACAAACTCAGGTTAGTGTGCATTAAGATCTACAATAGTTATGTGGTTGTAATGTACAAATGAACATACTTTACCTTGACATGCTATAATTTGATCCGGCGACTTCATGTGCTAAGGACTTCCTTGTACACTATGTTCTTCATGGTCGTTAATAAGGGCTCAGATCTTTTTCGCTTCTTTGAATTCTTGCTTTCTTCCTTACCCTTGCCCTTACCCTTGCCATTGTCCTTGATGGCGAGAATCTTAATGTTCCTCTTCGCTGTGGCTCTAGACAATGCGACGTAGAGCTGACCGTGAGAGAAAACCGGGTCCGGTAGGTACACACCGACAATTGGGATGGTCTGCCCTTGCGCCTTGTTGATTGTCATGGCAAAGCTGAGCCTAATAGGGAACTGCTTCCTCTTGAACTTGAAAGGGAATATATCACCATCGGATGGGCAGAGAGGTATCCGAGGAAGGAACACCCTCCTACCAGCATGTTGTCCTAGCACGATTTCTGCATCAATGGCGTTCCTCTGAAAACCCCGGACCACAAGCCTTGTGCCGTTACACAACCCATTAGCTGGATCAATGTTTCTCAACAGTATAACAGGGCAATTTATCTTTAATTTGAGTGCATGCGGAGGCAGCCCGTTGGGAGTCAGGTTATTAAGGAATTCGAGGGCATAGTAGCCGTGTGGATCATCCTCTGCACTATCAAAACTGTGGTAGATCTTCTCTTCGCCCTGGAAGCACTCTATCATGCACGTATTGATCTTATCAACGTTGTCGTTCTTGGTGGAGAGGATCGCTCGAGATGTCATGTAATTTGGATCAGCCATGTTGTCGTCCAGAGCAGGAAATACATGGTCGATTAGCTTCTCTAGGTCAGCGCCGTCTCCTGTTGGCGGCACACAAATATCTTCGGGGAGCCTTATGTTGCCTTCCTCGTCAGTTTCCTCGGTCCCGTTACCTACCCGTAGCAAGTAATCTGCGAACCACAGGTCGTTATGCGCCCTCATGTTGGTGACGAGCCTTAGCTGGCGCATGCCGTTCCAAAGGTACGAACTCCGCAGGGTTGCATCGATTATCTGACCCCGTGACCCCTTCCTGACGACCGGAAGCACCTGCCTGAAGTCCCACCGAACACGACTGTCTTTCCCCCGAATGGTCGGCCCCGTCGTCCCATGATGTCCTGCATGCTATTGTCTAGTGCCTCAACCGCTTGCCTCTTCGTCATGGTGGCCTTGTCCCATAGGATGAGTGAAGCCATGTGCAGGAGCTTGGCCGTCCCACTTTGCTTCGTGAAGCTGCACGGCCCTCCATCTTCAATGTTGAGTGGGATCTTGAACCTCGAGTGGGCTGTCCTCCCTCCAGGCATGATGGAAGCCGCGACGCCTGACGTCGCTGTAGCTAGCGCGATCTTGCCCTCGCCTCGAACCTTTGCGAGAAGTGACCTGTATAGGAAGGCCTTCCCGGTGCCTCCCGGGCCATCGACAAAGAATACACCACCATCACCAGCATCAACTGCTGCCAGTATCTCATCGTATCCAAGCCTCTGCTCAGGGTTTAGCGAGGACGCCAAATCAGCGTCGTTCGCGTCAACCTCGATGGCGGACTCCTCGGTGACTTCTCTGGCCTCACCTCCAGTAGTGTCATAGGTCTCGTCGATGTCCGGAAGAGGGAACACTGCTATGTCTTTGCCCATGGACTGTAGCATGCCCCTGATGTCAAGCAACACCATCTGCTCCACTGCCTTTGAGCACGCGTGTTCGACGGTAGTCATCAGACATCGCGTCTAGGTGCCTATCCCATAGACCGCACACATCACCTGGCTCGCAGAATACCAAGATAGTTGCAAAGAGCCTCCTGAGTGAGGCTGGCATTGCAAACTGTGTTGACTCTGTAAGACACTCGTCAAGTGTGTTGTCGGCCTCAATGAAGCCCAGTCTCTCGGCAGCCTCATGGAAGCTATCACATAGCACTCCATCCACGGTCCGCAGGTCCTCGAAGGATGTCTTGCCTGGTACGTGGTTAAGAAGCAGTCGCAGAAAGTACCGCTCCCCCTCGGCTGGATGGGCTGACACGATTCGACCTACTTGGTGCTTCTTTTCTCTCCGCTTCCAGTATTTCTGTCTCTGCTATGTGAAACTTCCCAGAAAGTCCTTGTACAGGATATCCCATGCCCACACGTGCTGCTGATTAGCGAGGAAATACTCTGTCAGCATTGACTTAGATGCAGTATCACGGGCGACGACATCGGTCAGGTCCTCTCCTGCTTTGAATGTGACACTATTCATATTAGGGAGATGAAGCGGCAACTGTAGGACCGACGGGAAACTCTCAGAAAGGTTGAAGCCGAATATCCTCCACATCGCCTCCGGTGGAGTAACCCATCTCGCATCAACGTACCTTTTAATATCGTCTACAACCCCGTTGCTGTCAGGCTGGTCAATGATGAATGAAGCTCGATCGTGACCCTTGTATACGTATTTCTAAAGGTACTTGACGGCCTTGATGCTGGAGCACACCTCGACATTTATGTGGCAGTTGAACATCCGCAACAGATAAGGGTTGTAAGGCACGACCCATCTGTTATCTAGCATTTGACGGCGGACCTTAGCCTGACGACCATCGTCCCGCCGTCGATAAACCGGGTATGAATCCTTCCCCTGTAAGGTGTTCTGGTTGAACGGTCGTGGGTACTTGCTTTTGCACTTCAAGTCTTGCATTCACACATTTTTGGGATTAAGATTGCCACATGGGCCGTGCATCATATGCTTCACGACCATGGCATAGAGCTCTGGATACTTATGCCTGTCCGGGAGCTCAGCAGATATGACGCGGTCATACTGCTCTGGCACCAGAGTTTATAATTTGAATTCATGATCAGCAGGAAGTGTGCATGGGGGAGGCCCCTCTTCTGGAACTCGACGACATACACATGTGCTACCACAACACCAAGGATGTGCTTTTTGAACAACATCTCTTTCATGGTCTCCAGCTTGGCCCTGAACACGCGTGCGACAAGATCTGGTCGGTCCTGGGGTGTCTTTGCCAGGAAGCAGCTCATTCAGTATCTCCTCCCAGCTAGGATTGCATGTCATAGTCAAAAAGATGTCAGGCTTCCCATATGTCTGCACCAGTGCCATGGCGTCCATCTGCCTCCGCTTCATGTCTCGGTTGCTTCCTTGATGCGTCCCTGGCAGCACGATCCTCTTCCCAACAGCGCTCGCTCGCATCTCCCCAACCGCGATGCTATCCACAAGGCCTTGGTATAGATCGGCACGTATCTCTCTCTGGTGGTCCCTGATCCACTTCAGCCTACATCCCTCAATCTTGATGAACATGTCGACACCCCACTGCTGAAACAGGCGTGCTCCGTGTAGTATGGGGTTGAATATTGCAGGGCGCGTCTGTAGCCGGTAACAGTAGTAGTCCCTGACAGAGACACACAACCGGCTATTCCCCTCTGTGGAAAGACGTGAAAGAAGAAGGTTAGGTACCATATGGAAGGATAGAGAACTTTTTCTGGCATATAAGCATACCAACCAGGCGCACCTGAATCGTTATCACGGTTTCCTCTTGGTTGTTGTGCAACCTCCCAAGGGACATTATGCTTAGGGATATTTGGATGCCAACCAAGCTCCCCCCTTGGAAAAAAGAGGGGATACGAGAGCGGGTCATAACAGCCATCTGTGGCATGTATACTATACTTCTCGTTGTTGTCCCCATAGAGTGTAATGCTGCGGTTGAACCTGTTTGCTATATCACTTCCCTCGACCCAAATCGCAGCCACCTCGGATGACACGGGTCTATTATATCTTCGTTGGTCTAGCTTTTGGTCAATGTTGAGGTCAATCCGATACTCCTCGAGGTTTTCCTTGTGGGTACCCAAACTCCTAAACTGTTGGCAGTAGGGGTTTTCCCTGAGGATGTCCACTAACTTGCTGACAACGTGCTGATCCAATTGCTGGGTGGCCTCCTTGCGATGGCTTAAGCTGGGATCGTCATCGTAGAAGTACAACTGCAAATGTTCAGGGCGAGATCTTGGACCGAACGAGTGCACCCTGTGGTACATAGTGCCATGTGCCCGAAACGTGTACACCCCGGACTTCATGTTTGTGTAGTTGTTGTCTAGGCTGACGCCAAGGGTAGTGAAGGCAAAGTGCCCGTTGAAGAACCGAATGCTCTCCCGAAAATGCCGAGAGTCTGCATCCGCGCTAGACCATAACCTCATCAGCTCTGGGATAGGCTCGGGTTCAGCTAGCTCAATCTCCCCGTTCCGACAGCAGAAGCCGTCAGTCTCGTACTGGAACTTCTTGGCCTTGCAATGCTCGCAGTTTGCCGCGTGCTTCAGGATGTGTGTACTGTCTGGGATGTTCGAGTAGACATAGTCGAAAGGATCTAGGTCGATAGATCCCGTGTTGGAGGATTCTACGGGCTCATCGAAGTCCGTGCTATCAGTGTCGGATGCTGCAAGCATTGTGGAGATATAACAAGTCACGATGGGATGCACATCATAAACCAATAATATAGAGGGATGAGCAGCGAAAGGCGCCTCAGAGTACCTTCACCGGCAAATAGGTAGTACTCGTCATCCATGAGGTCACCGGAGAGTGCATTCTCGTCCATGATGCTGCTAAGGAAGGCCTCCATGTCAGCTGTAACATTGTTGAGCCGGTAAGTAATGGTTTTTATTGTGAGTGCACACCAGGAGGGGAGTAAACATGAGAGGGTTACCATTGGTTCCGATGGTGTACGATGGCATGCTTGATGAAGGGGAGGAAGCCGTTGAAGCAACTCCTGTGGGCGGTGCTTCGGAGCTTGTTGCTGCTCTGTTCACATCTAAGGTACTTGCATCTGGGCCTGGAGGCCTCCGCTTTTTTTGAAAGCTTGCATTACGATGATCTAGCAAAGCTGACTTCTCACCTTCTGATATGCTTTTCCCGCGCGCTCTTCGTTTTAAGGCACTCCCTTGAATGTTCTTTGCTGTAATACTTTGTTTGTGAGCTTGCTCCCGAGTCCTACGTTGTGCTCTGCTCTCCTGCCTCTGCTCCCGGGCTTGATTCTGCTGGTCGTCTATTTGGTGATCATTGGTTTGCTGCGAGGGATTTATGAGTTCGCTGGGGCCATCATTATCATCCAGGGTACGACTAAGGTACTCGCCTGCACCATTGTGGAGCCGTTAAATACTGGTTCAATGCACATGGACAGAACAAGTAGAGTAAAGATGGAAGGATTACCGTCTGATTCGAAGTTGTTCCCAGCCTTACTCGCAAACCGGGGGGCAGGGGCAGGAGCTGAAGCTTCGGATTCTCTGAATGCCAACGCATGAGTGCTTGACATCAGGTTGGGTGTAGCTAAGGTACCTACATCAGGGCGCGGCATTGCGATGGATTCAGCGCAAGGGGTGTTGCGTCTAGCCGCGAGTCTCTTCTTGCGCTGAGCTAGCATGTTCTGCTTCTCCTTAGGTGATTTGTTTTGCAGACGTGTTCTTCGGCGGGTGTTTGTCTCTTGGTTGTCATGGACTGACATATTTTGGTAGGCCGCCCTTCTAAGGGTGTTACTCTGTTGCTTCTCCTCTGGTGTCATTCGTTGCCTGGCTTCTCTTTGACGGGCAGTCCTCTCCTCCTCTGTTTTTTTTCCTAGCTTCTCTGCGACGTGCATTGATTTCCTCCTTCTGTTCAGGTGTTAATCTATTTCGCCGTGCCATATATTGGTCTCGCCTTTTCTGTTTTCTATCTGATTTAATGATATCATTTGAAGCAATGTGCTCGGGGGCAGTGTCTTTAGTGTCGAGTCCAAGTGCTATGTCTGAACCAATATTATGATCAATGCTTCTCTCTATTCCTCGAAGTGATGCATGGTGATCATAGTAAGTGCCTTCACGAGAATGATTTCCTGAAGAACCATTTTGTTTTAACAAATGTATAAATGCAAAATGAAAAAAAGTCGTGTGTAAGGGCGATACCGATTGATGTTTCCACATGCGGCACTGGCTGAAAGGCCTTGAGATTGCCGGCTATAGGAATCATCATAGGCAGTTGCGTGGGCACATTGTCATCATCATCGGAAGACGAAACACTGTAGTTAGTAGTGCCTGTTTGTTCGCGTATGAAAAAACCAGATAGTGGTCGGTGTGTATTGGTGAGTTGTGATCTGAGTGTCCTCTCATATTCGACAACTGATAAGATTAATGTAAGTTAAGTTGTGAAGCTTATTGAATACCTTATGTGCAGACATGGGATTGGCATACACATACCTTTTTTTCCTTTATCATAGAGATGCTCTCTGTACTGTGACATCTTTCTGTTCTATAGAAGCTTAAATAAACCTGCAGTCTTTTTGCATTAAAAAATGATATGAATTGAATTAGAAAAATGATATGACCTCTGGTGACTCATTTAACAGGCTTTTTGGACTCACTTGTTCATTTTCATAGACATGTTCTTTGCATATGGTTTTCTTCCAAAGTAAAATGATTGTGCTATTATATGTTGACGTCTGAAGTTTGTATATTTCAGTTTATAAAGTGCAAGATTTTGTAGAAGTTCAATGTTTTAAAAAGAGGGCTCGGACATGGCGACAAGAATGAAGGTGGAGGGGAAGGAGTGGAGAGAAAGATGTCTGTCTCCACGTGGTGCGAAAAAGACTATACAAGATTCTGGAGGTGAGCTTAAATGAAAGTATTTCCTTCTATCACTATTCCTGTCGCGAGGCATGTTTGTTCCCATGATGTAAAAGTAAACATGGTCTGAGATTACCTAATCTTATACTGCAATTTCAGAATTTCCTAGATTTTTTTGACAGTTTCAACACATGTTCTTCTTACTAAAATGAACCTGCAGTCTTTTTGCATTACAAAAATGATATGACATACTATAGGACTTTAGCAATATCCTTTACGGAACAGGGCAATATTCTTTACGGAACGGTGATGCAGATGCAGATTGGTTTTGGTACGCAACTAACTTAATCAAAATCCTTTCTGGCCATAAGTATGCGCATACTACATGGTTTTGATATATATGCCTTTTTCTCCAAGTAGTATGCTCCAATTTTTTGTCTTCGTGTATATTGCCACTCCAAAATGAAGTCAAAGGCTTCATTGCCCCCCTCCACCACAGAGTAATTAAAGGTACCTGCAGTTTTTTTGTTCTTATTTTTTGTTGGACAATTCATCTAAGTAAAAGAGTTTACAATGGATAGCTGCATTTCATTTATAGCTTGTACAACCATGAATGCATTATACTCTCCCTAACTACTTGGCAGGAAAGATTAATGCGAATAGAACAGGTGGCATAACTCATTAGATTTTGTAACTTTGCGGAATAAGTGCTAATGTAGTTGGAGTAAAAGTTAAAGATGCAATCTGAGTACTAACGTTATGAAGTTTTGAACAGGAGTCTAGGATGGCAAACCTAGGGCGTGATGGGCAGCATGAAACATAAGAAAGGTGGATATCCGTCCTGTGCCGTCGGAGAGGAAGAAGACGGTAGGCGGGCTCAGGAGATGACGCAACAACAGCCGTCGAGCGAGGCGATCAGCAGAGGCTGCAGCTCCCACAGCTCGCGTTTCTGTTTTGGCGGCGTGCGTTCGCGTGGGGATGGAGCTCGTACGCCGGGAAGAACTGGCGTCTCGATGGAGCTCGTACGGCAGGAAGAACTGGCGTTCGTTGGCGGGTCGAAGAAGTTTGATTTTTGGTCGATGGACGTCGTCCTCGTTCGTGGGTTGCGGAGCTGTTCTTTTATTGACTGGGCGCGATCGTGGGGTTCCGTGGACTTGTCGTTCGTGTGTACAACTGTGGATCTCGTTCTCGTACGTGGGCTGAGTTGGTGAATTTTTTTTGTTTGCGGGCGCTGAGTTGGTGATTTTTCGTAGGTGGGCTGAGTTGGTGGGCTGCTGCGTGCGTGTGGGAGTTCGGGCGATGGTTTTTGTTCGAAGGGAGGGGGATCGATCGAGGTCGAACCATCACGACGTTCGATCCCCCTTTAATAGTAGAGAAGAATAGATGGCCATTTTTAAAATATATATTGCACATTTTATAATATACAACGAACAGTTTATAATACTAGATGAACCTTTTTTGGAGTTCTGAACTTTTTTTTTTGAAAGCACCAGCCATTTTCCAAGAAAAAACCAAAACAAAAGAAATGAGAAACCCAAAAACAAAAACAAAACAAAACAGAGAAACCTACAGAAAAAAACGAAACTGAAAAGGCAAAGGAAGAACCCGAACTGGGCCAGCCGGCTCGGCGTGCCCCAGTGGGCCATCGTGGCGAAAGCAACGACTACATGGGCCGCTCTTCCTGAAAGAGAAGGAGGTCAGTCCATGGACCGCTTCCAGGACACGGGCCTCGCTGTGGCAACACGCCGTGTACTAGTTTTCGCGGGAATCCAATGCCGAAATCGCCCACCGCGGGAACCCAACGTCGGTCTGGTGGCTTCTGGTGCCTTCCAGAACACTCGAAAAGCTCCCACAGCCGCCTGATCAGATCAGCACGAAGCACGAACATTGGCGCGCGAAGATATTTTCCTTCCCGACGCCGCCGCACTGCATTTCATTTGAATTTCAAAAATCGAAAACGGAAAACACTTTCTCTCATCCCGAGGAGAGGCGGTTACGTGCCAGAGGAGCACGAGAGAGGCCACCCCCCCCAGCCAGCTCACGTGCCGCGGACGAGACTTGCCTGCTCCCTTCCCATGCTCCCATCTGTGCTCCCACGTACGTGGTTTGATTTGATTGAAAGAAAATAAGACCCGGCCCCACCTCCTAAAAATCAGGGGGAGAGATAATTAGATTAGAAAAGTAAAAGAAAAAATGACAACCGCAGGATGAAGTGGAAGCACGGATGAAAGCATGAAAAGGGAGCAGGCAAGCCGGATCCACGTGCCGCGCCCTCGCACCCCGCGCGGCCGCATCCGGGCCGTCCGCGCGGACAGCTGGCCGCGCCCCACCCGAACCGACGCCCAGGATCGCGCCCGCCACCCGCTTGCCTTAGCGTCCACGGCTCCTCCGGCTATATAACCCGCCCCCCACCCGCTCCCCCTCCGGCATTCCATTTCCGTCCCACCACCGCACCACCACCACTCCACCAAAACCCTAGCGGGCGAGCGAGGGAGAGAGAGACCGCCCCGCCCGACCCCGCCGATGGAGAGATCCCGCCGCCTGCTGCTGGTGGCGGGCCTGCTCGCGGCGCTGCTCCCGGCGGCGGCCGCCGCGTTCGGGCCGCAGCCGGGGGCGCCGTGCGAGCCCACGCTGCTGGCGCCGCAGGTCGCGCTCTTCTGCGCGCCCGACTTCCCGACCGCGCAGTGCTGCGAGCTCGGCGTCCCGGTCGTCGACCTCAGCGCCTCCGTCCCCTGCGTCTGCCGCGTCCCCGCGGAGCCGCAGCTCGTCATGGCGGGCCTCAACGCCACCCACATCGCGCTCTACAGCTCCGGTCTCCGTCCAGGCGGCGCCCACCTCGCCGCCGCCTGCGAAGGTACGCACCGCACGCCGCCTCCTTCCCTCCCTCCCTCGCTCTCCCTACGTGCCGATTCTCTGTGCTCGCTTTCCTGCTTACCTAGTACGTAGTTTTCCATGGCTTCTCGACTCGCTAGTGCTCCGATTTGAGTCGGTTTCGTCGCGGTTCTACTGGATCTGTCGGCACGGCGCGCGGCGTCGGGTTCTCGCCGTCTCCCGTGGCGAGCGACCTGCGCAGCGCGCGCGCGGCCTAGCTAGCTTCATGCCGCTTTACCTTGTGATATACGGAGCGATTTAGGGGTCTACCCTGAGTATTTCGTCATCGTAGAATGCATGTGCCACGCGCGATAGTTTCATCGATTTTAGATCTGTGCTTGTTCCCGCGAGTTGAGATAGATCTAGCGCCGTACGCAGATGCAGAGGTCTTGTGCGCGCTCTCTGTTGCTCCAGTTATCTTATCTACTGTCGTTCGACTATAGTATTTGCCTGCTTCCTTTTGAGTCAGTTTGTCGTGCAGTAGTAGCCATGTCCACGCCTTCTTGCTTCGAGGGGATCATCGTCGAGATACGTTTCCTGCGTGCTACCGCGTTTAATCACCCGCTCCATCCCGCTCGTGATGGCAGGCACTTTGTTTCAAACCGCAACGCAGCTTTTGCTTATTCCTGCAGTATTTTCTGCCTTATTTTGTTTTCTGCAGTACGTCTTACTAAAATCGCTTGCTGTTCGATCGATCGACCGAGGCCTGAGGCAGAGCAAAGGCTCTGGCCCTTTTCCCAAACACTTCCATGTTGATCCTCTGGTGTGGTACTACTTTTGTGCATGCGTTGAGTAGCCTTCCTCTTTCGTGGAAAAAGATTGGGTCAAATCAAATGGCAGAGCAGCAGCAGCAGTAGATAGCCGGCTGTCTCGCAGCTTTGACAGAATCGCCACCGTTTCTTTTCTTGTTGCGGACGTCGTCGCCTCCTTCTTTTTCCCTGTACTTGTTTACTTTTGAATTGAAATATACGGACGAACGGCTGCTAATTAACTTCGGTTGTTACTGTCAATTTTGGACGCAGCACATCCTCCCCCGGCCGCTGTCGTCAGCAGCCCCCTACCCACGCACCCGTCGCCGC
Organism: Triticum dicoccoides; assembly: GCF_002162155.2. Classification (NCBI taxonomy): domain Eukaryota; kingdom Viridiplantae; phylum Streptophyta; class Magnoliopsida; order Poales; family Poaceae; genus Triticum; species Triticum dicoccoides. The sequence goes on from NC_041386.1 coordinate 591,518,935, forward strand.
AAGGGTACGACCCCTGTTTCTCTCTCAGGCTGCATCTCGTCTTGTGAAAACTGTGTTGATTTATCTATGCCTATGTGATCGGCCTTTACTGACATGTAGTACTTTGGATCGAATTCGCAGACGCGCGGCCTCCTCAGCAGCAATACTGCGCTGCTTCATCTCCAGACACCACATGCGGTGTGGTTCGTCCGGGCGCGCACCTCGCCTTCGCTTGCAAAGGTATACGTGCACAGTGCCTTCCTCCCATCTTGGTGTAGATTCAGAGTTCTGTTGTATTAGCCATAGCTTTTCGCTTTGCAGTGCCATATTTCCACTTCACTGTGTTCCTAAGTTGTTGCTGTACTGTTGATTTTGTACGCAGTCGTGGGACACACTCCCCAGCTGGGCGTCGTCTTCAGCAGCTCCCCACCTCGACGTAAGAATCCTTTGTCTTTTCCAGACTGTTTACTGTCGTTTGAGTTCATTTTGACTTTGTGAGGGTTGAGGACTTTGACGTTGAACTTCCTTTATCGCGCTGATATGCAGGCAAGCTTCAAGAGCTGAAGTGTGATCCGTTTTCCCTTGGAAGCAGCCTGGTCTCAGCATGCGGGGATGACCAGCATCCATCGCTGCCATGCTGCGAGTACATCGTTAACACAGTCGACGAGGACTGTGTTTGCGACATCATTGAGGTTCCTGAGGTGATGGGTGCGGGTATTGGGGTCTCGAGGATATGGACGTTTTACCGTATCTGTGGAGGCACCAAGCCTGTTCCCGCCGATACGACAGTATGCCGTGAGCAGTCCCCACCCCCTCCTCCTCCGACGAGTCCACCGCCTCCGCCACCATCCCAGGGACCCCCAGCCACCACGGATGACTCTGCTATGACCAAGTATATGGACAAGATCACTCATACGCTGACTGAGTCCATGGTTAGTTCTTATGCCATGGGGGGTTTGCTGGTCGTGTCTGTTGGCACTGGCATCGCCGTGTGGGTTTGGAAACAGTACTCAGATAAGCACAGTATGTTTAAGTTCTTCTTCTTCTTCTTCTTCTTTTCTTAAATATCTACTCCCTCCGTTCTAAAATAGATGACTCAATTTTATACTAACTTTAGTACAAAGTTGGGTCATCTATTTTGGAACGGAGGGAGTATTAGATATAATGGATGCAATCAACCTTATATGCTTTTGACTAACCTCATTTCTGAAATAACACTGCGCAGGGGAGCCGGGGCAGCATCCTCACGGAGAGGTGGAGATGCCGCCACTACATGCCGGACTACGTGGAGATGCCGCCTCTATCATTGGCACAGCAGCTGCACGTCTGCGGAGGTCAGTGACATCAGCGCCATCCCTGCTGCGAGTGCGAGCGCCCCATCCATCCCTGCTGCGAGTGCGAGCGCCCCATCCATCCCGGCTGCGAGCGCCCCACCAGAGCCTGTTTCCGCTCGTGCCATTGGCACAGCAGCTTGACCTGACCTGACCTGCCGCACGATTCCCTACACTGTTGCCACGAATTTCACTGTTGTGCGTAGTGCATCTCCATCTCCTATGGTCAAAACCGCGAGTATACATTCAGACGGAGCTGTGCGGCAACGCCAACCGCCATCGGAGCAGTTCAAACCATTTTTTTTCCCGCAAAATGGGATCAAACAAAGAGACATTTGCAGGAGTGCAGACACGAGCCAAGTAGAACTCCAACACCCTGGCCCACCCAAAACGGAGGCGGACCCCACATTTTGTAGGTGGTCGCATTGTTTCCGTGCACAATTCCTCACTCTTTTCCTCCATCCCGTGGAAAATGAAAAGTTTTTAGAAATTGTGGAATTTGACACGGTTAGAGCTATGGTTTAGTATCCTCTTCATCCAGTTCCCGCCCTTTTCCCCCACTCTCTTCTTTCCTCCTGCGCCAACGCATGGAGCCGGAGGAGACCCTGCCAGAGACGGTTGTGGAGGATTCGAGCATCGCGCTCGCCCGAAAGATCAACTCGGTGACACGGCAAAATCATTACATCAAAGCGAAGGCCGCAAAGGTGGAAATGCTCAAGAAGCAGAACATCAACGGAGGGCGTGGTGGTGGCGGACGTGGTGGGGGTCATGTTTGCCTCCCTCGCCGACCGTGCTGACGTTGCCATGGCCGGAGCATTATAAGGCCCCATACTACTATGCTGCCAAGCAGCTAGGTAGGCAGTCCCTGGCACTCGTGGCCGGACAAGTGCCCTACATTTGCGAACTCAACGTGGCACAGTTGCTTTCCTCAGAGTGTTCATCGCCGCAGGCACAACGGGTGCGGACGCCTGCTGGGAAGCAGATGGGTGCACGTACACTGTTTGTTGGTATGTCTAAAGCGGCTGACCCGACGTACGACATCGTGGACAGGGAGATGTTCAACGTGATCCACGAGGGAAGTGGAGGAGAGGTGTCTATGAGGATAGGCAGTTGGATGACTCGGAGCCCACCCACTACGGCACCTACACCCAAACGGGCACGCAACAGGGCCGTAACTAGTCCAACACCTACACCCAGCCAGGCACGGAGCAGGACTACCCAGTCCGGCACCAACACCCAACTAGGCACGGACTACACATCAGCAGTATTGGGCTCCAAAAAGCAGGAGGAGGACGGCAAGGACGATGATCCGGATGATTTTGGTGGCGATACGAAGAAGGGGTAGAGGAGAAAGCTTCACCATGCATGGTTGGCCACTAGCCTTAATCCGATCCATGGCACCGAGCAAAAGGGCATAACTTTTGGGCCAACATTTACACTTGGTTCCATGGACACAAACATTTCACGCCCTACTCCGACGCGGTCGTCCGCAACCGTGAATCGCAGTCCCTGAAACATAAATAAAACTAGAAAAAGGCTTATTATGCACTAGTCCTCACACAACGACGATAGTAAGGGAAGGACTGGACCGGCCCATGTAAGATAATTAAGGAGTAGATCACATTTGGTTTTGCGAACCTTCTAGCAGGTTCCTGAACCGTTTTTGGACTGGTTTTCTGGTTTCTTTTTTATTTTTTATTTTTCATTTTCTGTTTCTATCCATTTTTGCTGGTTTTGTTTTGTTTTGTTTTCTTTATGATTTTGTTCAAAATTTCACAACTTTTCAAAATTTGTTCAGGATTTCTAAATAATGTTTCCATTTTAAAATTTGTTCAGAAATTTTAGAAAATTGTTTGTGTTTTCAAATTTTGATTGGGAGATTCAACAAATGTTCCCGTTTCGGAATTTGTTCAAAAAATTCAAGAAATTTTTCATATTTCTAATAGTTGTCCAATAGTTTCAAAAGTTCTTTGCTAATTTCAAATAATGTTCATGTGTCAATTTTTTAGGAGTTCAAAAAAAAGGTTTGCAAATAAAAAAAAATGTTCCTGTTTTCAAATTTTGTCTAGGAGTTCAAAAAAATGTTCCGATGTTTCAAAAATGTTTGCGTATCTAAAAGTTGTTTTTCAGTTTGAAAAATGTTCCAGTTTTCGAAGAAATGTTTGTGTTTTCAATTTTGTGGGGGAATAAGAATGTTCCTGTTTCCTAAAATTGTTCGAACTTTTTAAAATGTTTGAGTTTTTTAAAATTGTAATCACAATATTTCACAGTGTTCTTGGTTTCATAAAACAATCAAGTTTTTTTATCAGGAAACTGTTTTGCGTTCAAAATTTAAAATGCGTTCGGATCCCCGCTCGATTTGTTTTTTTAGGTGAACTAGGGATTTATTCAAAAGATAACACAGAAGGAATACAAGTGATGTTCGGTAGGATCCCTAGCCACAAGCGGCGACCAGAAGGGAGAGCTGAAGCAGCCTTTGCAATGGCATGGGCTTCAGCATTGGCCTCCCTACACTCATATCTAAAACTAGCACTCACAAAATCTTTCATAGACTCTCTAATTTCACTAAGAACTACAGCATAAGGTGATAGCACATTCTCCCTGATGTCCGAGACCACTTGCATACAGTGAGAGGTTGAGGTCCTTTGCCAGAGCTAATGCCTCGCTGCACGCAAGTGCTTCCAGATTCGTTGCATCAACCAAACCATCAAACGTAACAGCCGAAGAGCCCAAATACCTCCCTTCCTTGTCCCTGCTTATCGCCGAGACCGCACCCCTTTTGCCGTTCCACGAGATTGCACCATCCACATTGATTTTAACTGCCTCCCCCTCTGGCGCCTTCCACCTGCGGGATCGCTGCTGTGGTGGCCGTCCGGCTGCAGGCTTACTCATAGAGACAATGTCAAGGTCCTCTAGGTATCTGTTGATAAAACACATAGTGGACAAGGGGCTTTGAAATTCTTCATCATGGATCGCTCTCCTCCTTGCCCACCAGATGGCCCACATGGTGACCAAAACTTTTGCCAACTCCTTCTGTTCCACTGTATCAAACAGTCAAAAGAGCCACAATCTGGGATCATCGGAGTTATTAGATAGCACATGCTCCACGGTCTCCTCATCACCCAACGCCCACACACACCTTGCCATCCGGCAATCAAAAAGCGAGTGTCTCCAAGTATCATTCTCCGCACCACACAGAGAACAAGCTGGCGAGACTGCCATCTTCCTTCCATGCCTCGTGGTACCGGTCGGCAAGGACGTATGTGATAGCCTCCATACAAAATTTTTGACTTTTGAGGGTACCTTTACCTTCCATAGCAAGGACCACGACTTCTTCTCCCGAGCTTGATTCGAGTGGCCTCCCCTGTGTTCCAGCCAGTCTTCCCTTTGAAATTTGATAGCGTTGATCATCCTGTATGCCGACCGGACCGAGAAAAATCCCTTTCTGTCATAGTGCCATGCCCAGAAATCTGGTTGCACCCTCGAACTCAAAGGTATATTAAGAATCACATCGACATCCGGTGCAAGAAAATGTTGTTCTATCACCTCCCTCCTCCATGTCCTTGTTACGGGATCAATGAGTTCTGAGACAAATTGTGGTGGGTTTGTCGATATTGGGCAGATAGGCCTCAACCTGTAATCACGAGGTAGCCAGTTATCCTCCCAGATATGTGTACCTATCCCAGAACCAATCCTCTTAATCAGTCCAAGAGCAAGAATGTCTCTTCCCTCAAGTATCGAGCGCCACACCTGCGACGGGTGAGGTCCCAAGGTTGCATCAAGAATGTCCTCGAAAGGGTAATACCGGGCTTTTAAGATCCGCGCACTAAGTGTGTCTGGTTCCTGGAGCAGACGCCATACCTGCCTGGATAATAGAGCGAGGTTGAAAAGTTCAATATCTCTGAAGCCTAAACCCCCCATGAACTTGGGCTTACACATAGTCCTCCATGAAACCCATGCTGGCTTCCTCTAACCTTGCTTACTACCCCACCAAAACTTTCGTAGTAGACCATTGATATGTTCACATAATCCACGAGGTAGTTTAAAACATGCCATGGAGTATGTTGGTATGGATTGAGCAACGGACTTTATAAGTACTTCCTTGCCTCCTGCTGAAAGACATTTTTCCATCCATCCTTGGATGTGCTTCCAAATCCTGTCCTTCAAATACCTGAAGCAAGCCTCCTTCGCCCTGCCAACATCAGTAGGAAGCCCAAGATATTTCTCAGTCAATGCCTCATTGTGAACATCAAGCAGAAGTTTTATCTCATTGCGTTGGGCCTCCTGGACCATTTTACTAAAATAAATCGAGGATTTATCAGTATTAATGCACTGCCCAGATGCATCACAATACATCTTCAAAAGGGTCTGGACCTTCTCTGCACTTGCCCTTGTTGCCTCGAAGAACAAAAGACTATCGTCGGCGAACAACAAATGATTGACTGATGGAGCCGTAGGTGCAACCGCCAGACCATGTACTCCTATATATGCTGCCTTTAACAAGCAAGATAGTCCTTCGGCAGCAATGAGAAACATATATGGTTATTAAGCTAGTTCGGTAGCGCAACTAGCTAGCAACACTTCATCGGAGGCTCGCGCTCGCTGATTTGATCACTTCTGAGCGCATTATTTTTCGAGCATTGCTGGTTTGATCCCTGCTTAGCGCAGTTTTTTTGAGTGCTGCATTTTCGGTTCTGTACTCTGCCGCAAAGAGCGGCAGATAGGATCTCCCATCAGCGCACGTGTCGGTGGACGAAGTTGAATGCGGCTGGCTAGGGTAACCCAACCAAAGCGCCCTCATACGTCGGCGAGCCAGGCCCATGAGACCTCGTGGCCCGAGGCACAGGCGGAGCTACCTATATTTCTGCAGGGGCCATGGCATCCCCCAACCTTAACAAAATGTCCGAAAATCTTTTTTTGGAAATGCCTAATTAGAAAAAGTATAGTCTTTGGCCTCCTCAAGATTGTTGTATTTGCCTTTCGCCCCTTCAACATTTGTTGGGAAAAAAATGTGTGCATACCCTCAAGATTATAGATGTAACACCGCTTGTCCCCTTGTCCCCTCCAACCAACGGTTGCTCCAATGATGCCCCCAGGAGGGAGAACGACACCGCATGCGTCATCATCGTTTGATCCGGTAGACCCAGGTCTAGGGTTTCCCCCGGAACACCCCGATTGAGACTGCCGCTGAACGCCACTCAACCAAGACGGGCCCACCACCTTCCCATGCTCATCGAAGGCGACACCTCCATGTAGATGACGACGCCGCGAGTGTTGTTGCCGCCCAATCCGGATGGATTTTGGTTTTCACCCCGGTACACGAGCAAAGGAGGTAGGCAGAGGTGGAATGGAGAACCTTGACAGCGCCTATATGTAGGGAACAGCGCCCGCAGGCGTCACCGTCGTCATGGCTGGATGATCCTGCCTTGGATTTCTCCGGGCTCCACACTTCCTCATCTCTTTCCTCAGACGCGGCACCGGCGACCAAGGGTGGCCGGAAACCAGATCATGTGGCTTGGATTGGGACGTCGTTAGATCCCGGACGGGTGCCCCCGAGGCCACCACGCTCCGCAGGCACCACCCGCCGCCGTCTTGCAGCCCATGCGGCCAAGGGGGGCGGCCAGCACCTGCAACAGCCGCCAGCCAAGGGCCACCTCATGAGGCCATGCGTGGCAGGGCAGATAGTTCCCCGTCGCCATCTTCACCGTCGGCCGCGCGGCGTTCCAGCGACCCCCTCCAATGGCGGCAAGGTAGAGGAGAGAGGGAGGGGCGGCAGGTGGCGGACTAGTTTAGCGCCGCCCGAGTCGCCCCCGTGGGAGCGACGCGGAGGCTATGTGGGTTGTTTTTCCTGGCTAGTACGATGCTCACGAAGCTAATAATTGGGCCACAGATAGCAGTTCTTTTCTTTTTTTTAGAGAAAAGGCATTGGTCGAGCCCGAGAAAAGGCTCGAACCTATCCCGACAATGTACAATAACTTGTGCACGATGTACCTACCTTCTCAACTGAAATACATATGGATGATTTAAAATCTTCAACTTTTGATGGACGTGTTACCAAAATGTGATTGTTTCTCTAATTTCTCTTATTTGCTACACACTGTAGCAAATATGTTATTTTTGTTTGCCTTATCATTAAGTAGACTAAGCTTCAGTTGAAGTCAGATAATACAATATGTCTAAAAATCCAGACATTTCATTCTTTTTTTTTGTAGCTTCTAAACCACAGGAACATAATTCATGAAATTCCACCTGAGCAAGGATCTTTACATCCTAACTCTGTAAATATTTTTGTCTCGAAGAAACCTCATTAAGATGGCCAACAACATAGCTTAATTTTGGCTATGAACATGACATCCTTTTAGGACTGGCAATTTTGATAATAATTATATTCTAAAGCAGCAGTCCAAAAATTCTGAAACTTCTACAGCTGCTCTAACTACAAATTGTAGTTGATGATTAGTGTACATTCTGTCACACAATCAATGTAAAGATCCTCAAAACCTCTACAACAGGCACGCTACTCAATTTGATTTAGACGTAACACTGTACATTCTGTCACACAATCAATGTAATTTGTCAGAAATCCATTTGGATCACTATTGTACCCCTTTTCCTATCATGGCGGCTGTCTCATCCAGCCATCCTCCTCCGGGCATCACGTGCGGCGACGGCAAGTCCATGGAGCATGTGGCCAGGTTTATGTGATCCAAGCAAGCGGCAGAGCCACCATGGTCGTCCTTGTAGAATACAATGTCCGATTCAGGCATGGCCACTCCCGTCCTTCTCGACCATCCTACCTGCGGCAGGACGGGCCGTGGCGGCCATGGATGTTCTTCCGACCCTATGTGGCCATGGGAAGGAGAGGACGACGAGGTGTTTGGGCGCGCGGCGGACATGGCTGTAGTTTCGCTTGGTGCAGCGAGCGCGGGACCATAAACATGGCCACCAATCACATCAGGGAGACAGTGTTTGGTGGGGATGTAAATGGTAAATAAATGGTGTCCGCAAGTCCCCTTTAGTTAGCTTTACCTAGCTTCATAGCTCATTTTCTTAAAAAAAAACAAAATTTTAAACTACTAGATTATTAGTGGGTTTAAACGGGACCCGGTTGACATCATGAGGGCCATCATAAAACTTGATCGGGTCACCGCTCGACGGGGAAGCAGAAGCTGCAATTACAAATATTTATCTGATTGGAAGCGATAATAGATGCATAATTGACGGGAGCCAGGATTGCTCACATGATGAGCCGGGGTCGCATGACGTTCGGAGCCGAGAGAAGCCACGAACGGAGGGTTGGAGCAGATATCGTCGGATCGGGAGATGGGACACGTGGGAGCATCTGGGAGAGGGAATGCATGAGATGGAGTTTGCAACCGGTATGCACACATTTTTTCCCGCATTTCTTCTCTAGCTCCGCCACTGGCCCGAGGCATGCACTGTGGGCCCACTCAATGCCAAAGCCGGATTTCGAAACTCCTGCGTACTGCGCCTCCGCAACAGCCGCCGAACGCGCCTCCAAGCCCGACAGGGTCCCCGGAGCTGTCGAGCCACTGCGGGAATGCGAGGCCGCAGCCATGGCCGGGTCAAGGAAGTGCCCCAGCATGGCCGACGGCGTGACCTGACGCGGTGGCAACGGGCCCCTCCATCTGCGACACATCCTCAAACCTGTCGGCGACGAGGGCGATTTCCGTCCGGGCAACCCTGCCGGCGCGGAGACGACCGACGAAACAAAACGCTGCCGATCCGCCGATCCATGTGCGACAACGCCCTTCGAATAAGTAATTGTATCGGCGCCGGGATGTACTGATGGTGGATCCACCCTTCATCCATTTCGTCAAGATCAGTGCGGTCTCCGTCCATATAAACAAGTAATTTCAGCACTTACACAATAATACAAGTGTGGGTCCCTTTGCATGCAACAACTTTTGTCAGGGGAAAGGACACTTGCATGCAGTGTATATATATTATCCCTCTCTATCTCCCCATGCAAGACCTCCATTTAATTTCTTTGGGGAAATTTTGGATGATAAATATGCTTTGAATCTAAACTTTGTTTTTGAAAAGAAATATATATTTGAATTCAGGATGACAAGACCTTTGAAACAAGATCAATCAAAGATACATTTGAACTAGTTTTAATTTTACTGTTTCACTTAGTTCGAAAGAATATAATTTCACTCATTTCAAAATAAGCATTTCACTAATTTGAAAAGGCACATTTCAGTATTTCACTCCTTTGAGAAAAACATTTTTCATGTGTTTAAAAAAAGTTTCACTCGGTACAAAATCACATGGTTCACGTATATATATTTCAGTTATCTTTGAAATCACATCCACAAAACATTAAAAGGTTTCACTATTTCATATAAGTGATATCTATTGTTTCAAATATTTTCACAAACTGGAATATGGAACTTACAAACTAACTTCACCCACTTGATTCCACTCCTTTTAAATAGCTCATTTTAGTTATTTAAAAAAACCAATTTCACTCAATTGGAAAAACAAATTCACTCGCTTTATAAAACAGATTTTGCTCATTTCGAAAATTATATTTCACTCATTCAAGAAACAATTTCACTCATTTAGACAATGATTTCACTTATTTCATAAAATTGGTTACACTCAATTTGAAAAACCTATTTCACTTAATTCGGAAAAAAGTATTTCACTTCTTCCAAAAAGGTATTTCACTAATTTGAAAACGCACATTTCGCTCCTTTGAGAAATCTATTTTTCATCTGTTAAAAAATGTTTCACTAATTACAAAAACACTTGGCTCACTTATTCTAAATAAACTGATTTCACTTATTTTAGAACACATTTCACTGAGTTCACGTATTTCAAAAACACATGATTCATATATTTGAAAAATAACATTCTCACATATTTCAAATAACCGATTTCAGTCATTTTAGAGAAAATAATTTCACACAATTAAGAAAACAAGCTTCAGTTGTTTGAAAATACATATTTCACTCAATAAAAAAGCTTATTTTGGAAAAGTGAGTTTGTTCATTTTAAAACACATATTTCACTTGTATCAAATAACTAGTTTCAAAAGTTTGAAATAAAAACTTTCACATGTGATGTATATCACACCGGGACATCTGTCATGTGTATGAAAAAAAAAGATTTCACTCACTTCAAAAATTAATTTCACTTATTTTAGAAAGGTTATTTCACTTATTTCAACAGAACTATCATTTGTAAAACAATGTCACTCGCTTCAAAACTATATTTCACTCAGTTCAAAAATAATTTCACTTATTTCAAAACACGGATGTTTAACATAGTTCATTCAACATAAATTTGATTGAAACGGCAAAATTGAAACTAGTTTAAATGCATTGAAGATTGGTGTTGTTCGAAAGCTCTTGTCGCTAGGAATTCAAATATATAAAAAGTTTCAAAAATAAGTTTGTAGCTTAAAAGATATGAATGATAAATAAAAGGACACAAATTTAGTGAGGAAGAGACTAGAGTGATTGTGTCTATGTCATGCATGTTGGGGAGGAGAGAAAATATGTGTCATGCATGCGTGGATGGGATGGATGTGACCATTGATTTGATTTAAGTGCTGAGATATGAACATATGAGTTGGACAATACATAGATGAGGTAACAGCACCCCAGATCCTATAACTTGCGGAGTATGTGATGATTTAGTCCAAAAGTTGCAAAAGTGAACTGAGGCCTCCCAAAACTTGCATCCCTGTGTGATGATTTAGTCCACAGCCAATCGCAGCGCGACAAGTGGCACTCCCGGCTCGGACCGGTCAGCACATGGAACTTTTTCACAAAACCCCCTGCCGTTCCATGCAATCAACCCGCCTTGCCTTGAGTTTCTGAATTTCCTGCCTTGCCTTCTTCAGCGTTCCATTCCTATGGGTTATTCTATGAGTCTTCAGAAGCACTTTAGTAGTACCACTGCTACTACCATGTAGCAGAGCAGCCTAGTGTTGTGAATTTGTCCAAGTGGTAGCGTCTTCTTGCATAGTGAACTGCAGAGATAATATGGGAGAGATGTGATGTAAAAAGACTGCTAAAATTCTAGGAAAACAGATTGTATTTAAGAAGGCAGAACAATCGGCACGTCAGTGGATATGCTGCAGAGAAATGTCCAGGTAGCAAGTCGAATATATGCAGTTGTTCTGGTCCAGTTTACATGAGATGTTCAGGTACCAAGTCAAATATGCAGCTGTTCTAGTCCAGTGTACACACTACAGAGTACATGCGTAGTTACGTACTGCTGAAATTGATCTCTGGTAGTACATCTGACAGTGTGTTCTATAAACTTTCCCTTTCCATGTGATCTTGCAAGTACCACTCGACGGAGAAGCACGATGACAGCGCTACGTTGGGCGAAATCGGAGTCTGAAGATGGCCAAGGAGAAGACCGACGACTTCGCCGAGGGCGCAAAGGAGGCGGTGCAGGAGACCAAGGAGGCGGTGCTCGGCGAGTCGGACGACGAGAAAGACAGTTTTAGTTTTTAAGTTTCGAGAAAGACAAGTTCAAGCAACGGGTCGAGCAGGGGAGGTACGATCAGAAATAACATATGACTTATTTCTCGGTTTGAGCTTTTTTTCGCCCTAGGCCGAAATGGCTGAATTTCGGCCATTTTTAAAATTTTCGGCTGAAATTTGACCAAATTTTGACTGCAATTTGACATAAATTTAACCAAAATTTGCCAAATTTGAATAATCTCGGCCTAAATATAGTTTTTGCCTCAGCCCGAGATGACCGAAATTCGGCCGAAATTCACTTTTTGCGGCCGAAAATCAAAACACAGGTCATATGGAGGTGTCCCCTTGCTGCATGCTCGCGTGTAGTAATGGCCTGTCCAAAGCCATCAGCTCTGCAGTCTGTATGTGTCAACCACTACTAGCCTTGGTATCTAGGTGCAGCCATGTGTAATGTTTCCTCCCCCTTCAGTTCAGTGGCCTTCAGTTCTACGATGTGATCTTAGACCAACTCCACCGTGCGACATAAACAAACGTCCGCTTTGTCCGGATTTGGTTCGTTTGGGTAGGACAATGAGGCTGTGTCCGAGCCTGTCCTGGGATGCGATGGCCGTGCGCCCAGCGCGCGGCCGCATCCTTTGGCCCCATCCTGTCCGCCACGATCAAAAATGCCCATATATTCATATCAAAACAAGTTTGTACGTTCAAATATACTGAAAATAAAAATAATTTACAACCCAATCAAAATTGTCTCTAATAAAATAAGTTTACAACCAAATTGAAATTGTCTTGAATGAACATAATGAACCAATACATCTAATGGTTGCCAATGTGACTCCACACATGCTTAACCAAGTCATTTTAAAGATTCAAACGAGTGTGCCAATCACACAATTCACGATGGAATTGGACAAAATGTTCAAACATGGCCGGTTCTTGATGCAGGGGCTCAACATTTTCACCTTGATAATCAAATCCTTGGTCGAAGATCCTGTCATCACGCTCGTCCTCGACGATCATGTTGTGTATGATCACACAAGCAGTCATCACCTCCCAAAGCTTCCCTCCATCCCATAACACTGCAGGATTTCGAACGTTACCTTATCGGGATTGAAGCACACCAAAAGCACGTTCCATATTCTTTCTAGCACTCTCTTGCATTTGGGCAAATCTCTTTCTCTTCTCACCTTAGGAGTTCGAGATTGTCAGTTCGAGATTGTCTTCACAAAAGTTGACCACTGAGGATATATGCCATCAGCTAGATAGTATCCCTTGTTGTACTGGTGGCCGTTGATCTCAAAGTTGACAGGTGGGGAGTGGCCTTCTACAAGCCTTGCGAAGACCGGAGCACGCTGCAGCACGTTGATATCATTGTGAGAACCTGCCATGCCGAAGAAAGAATGTCATATTCAAAGATCCTGCGAAGCCACCGCTTCTAATATGACAGTGCATGTTTTGACATGCCCCTTGTACTGGCTCTGCCAAGCAAATGGACAGTTCTTTCACTCCCAGTGCATACATCTATGCTTCCAAGTATGCTTGGAAAGCCTCTAGCTGCGTTGGTCGCCAACAATCTCTCTGTATCAGCGGTAGTTGGCTGCCTCAAGTACGCAGGGACAAACACTGCCGCCAGGCCTTGCAGAACTTGTACAGTGACATCAGACATGTGGTCTCACTCATATGCACATACTCATCCACCAGATCGCCTGGAATTTTATATGCAAGCATTCGGATGGCCGCGGTGCATTTCTGGTAAGAGGAGAATCCAAACTTGCCAAGGGCATCCGTCTTGCACTCGAAGTATGGGTCATGAGCAACCACCCCCTCTCGGATACGATTGAACAGATGTCTTGCCATACGAAAACGGTGACGGAATTTATCCGGCTTGAGGAGCGGGGTGTTCGCAAAGTAATCGGCATAGAGCAGGGCATGGCCTCTCTTCCTGTTCCGGTTCAGGTTGGGAGCACGGCCAGAGAGTGACCCCCTGTATCGAGGAAGCTACCGTTCAATGTGGTCGTGAACGACCAGTGCAGCCACCACAAGATCTTCATCATCCGACGACGAATCGTCTAATGAATAAATGAAGTGGTGGAAGGAAAATTCATCTCCATTGTCCATACCTTTGTGGGCAAAGTGTCGAACACCTTGCGGTCGTGATGGCAAAGAGGCCGCGATGATCACCTCGATGCAGCAGGGGTGGTTGACGGCCGGCTACTGGCCGCTCTGGAGCACTCGTCGAAAGCTGTTGTGGCCGTCGTGGTACGTCGCCGGCGGTCGTATCCCCTCCGCCACCGGCTAAGACGGCGATGGCCAAATCCCCTCCAATCGACGGCCAAAACTACGGCGGAGAATAGTGACGGCGCCGGTGGCGGGGTTGGGCGGGGAGAGGGGGTGGAGACATTAGAAGCGAAGGGACTGCTAGTGTCCCCGACAGGCTGGCCACTGGGGACAAGGGCGTGCATCGAGCCCGTCCATGCGTTGTCCGTTTCACCCTAAACTCTATGCAATTTTGGACCGGGGATGGGTCGAAAACGGACGAAATCCGGACATTTGTCCGTTTGAAGACGTACTATTTGTTCGTTCTATCCCAAATGAACGCACCCAGGCATAATGGAGTCGCGCGGTGGAGCTGGGCTTAGTACTGTCTGCAACTTGCCACTTCCCGCGGAATAAATAATATCGAGCTTCGGAATTGTTTTTGTTCTCGACTGAGCTCGGATGCACTCTGCAAGAACGTCACTGACACTGGATGTGTAAAAGCTGTGGTGTAGAGCAGGGATAACTGAAAAGATACATGCAGCAAGGGATAATGCCCTGTGACAGACCATCAGATGGCGATGGCTCATGATTTATCAGGTTTGCACTTTGCTAGTTACGAATCCATGATGTCAGCAACGTCATTTAGGTGAACTCCAGGCGTGCTTCCCGATTCTCATGGAGTTGAGGCATTTGCAACTCTGCCTGCCATATCTTAGGACAAAAATGTCCTGAGAAAAGGTACTCCAGCGAGATAAGAGTTGATGAACTCCACATCAGCAAGCAGCTGGACTGCTAGAGGATGGTTAGTCAGTGTGCATAACTGCACATGTATTCCCTTTTTGTTTATCGTGTGCGTGATACGAACTGCTTACATGCTTGAGCAAGAAATAAATTAGCACATGACTGAAGATGACAGAATTGGGTAGTTGTATATACAAGTGAAAATTGGGCATCTCTAGTACAAGCACCATCATAGAACAAAATAGAGTTATTTTTCGTCGAAATTTTAAATCGGTTGTCTGGGCTTTGCATGAGCATCAAGGTGATATCAGCACTATCTTTTCTTGTTTGCAGGATTGCACTAACCTTTACCATCTCGGTAGTTCAATGGTCACTCGGTTATTCTTCTGAATTTGAACTTTCAGTGTAATACTGTCTTGAGTATCAATATAGAAGGCAAACTCGGCAAGTTTGCAATTATTGTGGACATGTCTTCTGAATCTAACCATGTCTAACAATGCCCGCGACTCTGGGGAGCTTGATACTTAATCCTCGACATGCCATTTCTGAAATCTTAGAGCGAGTAGTACGTTTAGGTAAAGCAGAAGCAGTGCCACTATGCTGATACGGTACCGTTTGATTTGCCCACAGAATTGACATTTCCACTTCACTTTCTTAGTGTTTATGTAGATAAGAAATGAGAGGCCCAGTTCATCCGAAAGTACCTTTCTGCTCCCGAGCTCATTTGAGCTTGGTGAACAGTAAAATCGAAAAAAAATCGAAAAATATTGAAAAAATTCCAATTTTTTTTTGGGATAAACATTGACAAAAGTTCTACCTGCTTGCAAAAATTTGTCATGGAATCACATTCCTATGAGGCGTGGCAAAAAAAACAAATTCAGTGCTCCAAATGCTTTTCAAAGTAGCATTTTCAGAGTACCAATTTTGTTTTTTTGCCACACCTTCTAGGAATATGATTTTAAGACGAATTTTTGCAAGCACTTATAACTTTTGTCAATGTTTCATCCAAAAAAATTTGGAATTTTTTGAATTTTTTTGATTTTATTTTGATTTTACTGTTCACCAGAAACTCTGCGTCCCCAGTTCATCCATATACTGACCATTCCACTGTCATCGGACTCTGTACTCATCATTCAGAAGAAAAAAAAAGTTGAACTGAGATTGCCGGAGGTGACAGTCGGCAGATCTGAAGACCACGCACCGCGCTCCCGAATGAACACAGGCATCTGCTTGTGACCGTGAGTGAACGAACTAATCAGCAGCAAATTTCATCAGATCAATCGACAGAAGGACGCCGACAGAACAAAGAACCAATCAATAAGCAGAGATCTAAACGATCGATCATCTACATGGCGGCGTGGAACCCGAATCCGACGGCAAACCTATTAAAACCGCAAAAGAAAAGAAAAGATGGCCTGATCGAACGACCATCCATTCCATCCGCCATGAATCAACCGAGCTTGGATGCCTAAGAGCATCTCCAGCCGCGTCCCCAACAGGCCCCGCGGCCAGTTTTTCGGCGTCGGTGTCGAAAAAACGCTTCAGTCGCGTCCTCAGGATGCCGAAAATCGCCGGTTCGGCTCGTTTTTGGGCCCGGCGATCGCATGCCGAACCCGACACACTAGGGGGCGATCGGGGGCTCTCGCGCAAGGGAAAAGCGCGGCTGGCCCACACCGTCAGGTGGAAAATCAAGTTTTTCTTCCCCGACTCGCCTCCCACTCCCCGCGCCCTCAGCCGCCACTAGCTGTATCCCGGCGCCGCCCGCCACCCTTCACCGCTAGATAGCCAATCTCCGCCGGAAAAAGAGCAGAGGTTCGCCAAGGCAGCCCCTCCACCAGCAGCTAGGCGTTTTTGCTGCCGTTTCCGACCGCTGAGGGGCAGTTTAGCGGCGCGTACACGCCCACCAGGCGCAAAGTGTTCGGCGATTTGCCTGCCTCGGCGATGGACTCAGACGACGAGGAAGCGCTCGCCGCGCTGCTGGAGGAGGAAGCCGAGGCCGACGTCCAGGAAGAAAAGCATCTCATGGTGCTCGCCGCCCTCGCCCAGCTGCTGGCGAGCAATGAAAAGCCGCCGCGAGGTGGCTCGCCGGGGAGGGGGGGGTGAAAGCAAAGAACCGACATCGTCTCGAAGGCTACTGCATGCTCTACTCCGACTACTTCGCTGATGCTCCACTTCACGGCGACAAAACATTTCGGTGTCGTTATCGGATGAGCCGAAAGCTCTTCCTCAGGATTGTGAATTCCATTCGGCAGTTCGACAACTACTTCAAGTGCAAGATGGATTGCACCGGCAAACTTGGATTCACCTCGATCCAGAAGTGCACGATAGCGATGAGGATGCTTGCATACGGAGCTCCCGGTGATTCACTCGACGACTATGGGCGCATGGCCAGGTCCACCACCATTGAGTGTTTCTACAAGTTCTGTCGGGTAGTGTGGCAGTGTTTGGACCGCAATACTTGAGAACACCCAATGCGGAAGGCACTGCTCGGATCCTAACACAGAATGCAGCAAGAGGATTTCCTGGGATGCTTGGAAGCATTGACTGCATGCATTGGAAATGAAAGAGCTGCTCATTTGCTTGGCAGGGGATGTACAAAGGCGCCAAAGTCGGCTGCAGTGTGGTACTTGAGGTGGTGGCCACACAGGACCTCTGGATTCGGCACTCCTTCTTTGGTATGCCAGGAACTCACAATGACATGAACGTGCTGCAGTGCTCCCTTGTCTTTGCCAAACTTGTTGAAGGTCATTCTCCTCCGGTGAACTTCGAGGTCAATGGGCGGCACTACAACAAGGGGTACTACCTAGCTGATGGCATCTATCCGAGATGGTCTACATTTGTGAAGACTATCTCAAACGATGTGCTAGGAGGCAAGAAGTCTCACTTTGCCAAGGTGCAGGAGGCTTGCCGGAAGGATGTCGAGTGGGCATTTGGTGTCCTCCAATCTTGATTTGCTATTGTCCGGTACCCTGCTCAGACCTGGTCGAAAGATCAAATGTGGGAGATCATGACTTGCTGTGTCATCTTGCACAACATGATCATCGAGAGCGAGCAAGAAGAGCCAATGTTTGACACTGAACCATACTACAGGCAGGGTCCTCTAGCCGAAGTTGATCACCAGCTACCGGCAACCTGGACTGCCTACCTCAGTATGCTTCAGGAGATCCGAGACCCACAAGTGCATCATCAACTGCAGCAGGATCTGGTGGAGCACCTATGGAGGCTCAAGGGTGACGCCGGGCGTGACGTGCGATGAAATATGAGTTTTTATTTGTTGAACTATATAATTTGTATTGAACTATTTGTTGTTGCACTATTTTGTTGAACTATTTTTTGAACTATGTGATAAAAAATACTTATGTTGGTAATTGAACGCCGAGCCACGACGAATATGTGCCTATTCTCGGCCATATGGGCCCTTTATTCGCCGACAGTGGGCTGAAAACTGGGCCAATATCGGCGCCTGGGGGCGACGGCTGGATGCCCAACTGCCCCTAGCGCCGATTGTATTGCCGGCTCGCCCCCAGGCAATTGTTCTATGTGAGAGAAACAAAAAAGAAAAATTTACATAAGCAATATTAGCCAAAGTTTAAGATTCAAGACATGTTCTATGTTAGTTGTGTTGCACAGATCTTAAAGGAACATTGGAGAGCTTAGATAGATGGGCTTGGATGCAGGTGCTCAAAAAATCTGCGTCCCTCCCATAAGGGCGTGTACAATGGTGCTATCTTAGGAGTGCCACGTAGGATAAATGATGAGGTGGAGGAGAGAGAACTCATAAGAGAAGGCTTGTCTTCTCTTATTTAAGATAAGACAAGAGATGATCTCTTAGCACAATATGCCTCACCACATTTTTAGGAATTGCTAGTTATTGAAGATAAGGCTAAGAGATGACCCATTGTAGACATTTTTCTTTGTCATCTGTAAATTACATGCAAAACTTAAGATAAGACTATTTTATCAACCATTGTACATGCCCTAAGCGCCGCATGTTCCACACCGGGGCGTCAGGCGCGGGTGCGGCGTGTGGAGGCTGCGACATCGGAGGCGCAGGCAGGTAGTACCGGGCCGCATAGCTCGGCTGCCCGTATGGAGGAGCACCGTACTGGAGCGGCGCATACGCCGTGTAGGCGTGCCCCGGGCGCGACCGAAGAAGATACGGTGCTGGACCAGGGCGGGGAAGAGGAGGCAGCGCGACCGGGTAAGCATACGCATGCCCAGCCCATGGCGGCGGCGAGCCGCCGGCGCCCTGGTAGCCACCATTGTTGGTGTACCGGCGCCGCTTATTGTGCCCCTGGTTTGGCGAGGGTGAGCCGGGCCCGGGCTTGCCGCTGCTCCCGAGTCCAGGCGCTGGAGGCTTGGAGTGGCTCCCTGAGGTGCCGCGGGTGCTGGTGGACGCGTGAAGGCAGCGAGGGCGCCATGCATGGGAGCCGGAGCCAAGGAGATCAGCGCCGAGCGGTTACCGCGTTTACCGTTACCCCACGAAAAACACTCATGCCGAGCAAAAAAAAATTGAGTTTTTTTGAAAAATTTGAATTCAAACAATGACCCTGTTAAAATACAGGGCATCTCTGATGTAGCAACAGAACTGGTGATGGCGTAGTGGCAAAGGCATGCTTTTTGGAGCTGCGGGTCGCGGGTTGGAGTCTTTCACCCTCGCGTTTTTCTTTCTTTTTAAGAATGCAAAAGAAAAAATGTAAAAGTTTTGGCCAAAAATCAAACTCAAGATCTGAGAGCTAGCAGCAGCGGTTGGTGCGTGTGAACAGCCACTACGCTAGGGGAGCATTACTGATCTTAGAGTGTTAAAACTCTATCTATATCAACTTTGAAATATTTGGATTCAAAATTTGATTTTAAATTTTGTCTGATTTTTTTTGGGTATTTCGTGGTTACCGTGGTAACCGTGAATTTCGGTGCCCTTCGAGAAAAAAGGACCGATTGCGATCGCCTTAAGATAGGCACAGAAGGAGGAGACAAAGGCGTCCCCTTGCTTGATGGCGTAAAGCTCCGTCTTGAGGTAGAATTGCCGGGAGCGCTTGTTGTTGAGGAAGAGGGCCTCGATCGACGACCA
This sequence comes from Triticum dicoccoides, assembly GCF_002162155.2. NCBI lineage: Eukaryota > Viridiplantae > Streptophyta > Magnoliopsida > Poales > Poaceae > Triticum > Triticum dicoccoides. Next base: position 591,538,782 of record NC_041386.1, read on the forward strand.
AAGCTCGAAGGCAGTGGCGCCCCGGTCGAGGATGAACCGATGAAGCCGCAGAGCTCCCGTAGAGCCACTTTTTGATGGCCTTGTTGCAGATCTTCCGCGGCACGTCGCTGCGGCGGTCGGTGAAGTCCGGCGCGAAGTGATCGGCGACACGCCGCCGCCGCTTCCTCCCCGGCGGCCTCCTCCCCTCCTTCTCCTTCCCTTCCGGCGTCCACAGCCCCTCTTCCCCACAGTCCCCTGCCCGTGGTCACCACCCCGCTACCCATCCAAGCTGCGCCGCCCATCCCTGGTATCTACCAGACTCCGGCGATGGCTAATGCTCTTCGGCCAACATTCATGACCACCTCAACGTGAAGCTGGACATGAAGGGCGCGCACTCGAGACGGTGGATCATAAGGAATGGCTAGAAATCGAATTTTTTGTTTGAGGCCAGTCGATTTTTGCACCGTTGAATGGAAAATCAATGGCCCACAGTCTTCTTCAACCTCTGGACACATCCCCTTCCTTGAGCCGCCAGCCACCACCGGCCTAACCGTCGGCCCCCGCCACCCGCCACACCACCGCTGTCAACCACCGCCCCAATCCTGAACCCTAAGATAGACACTGGGGTGATGACGGCGGCCCCTTCCTTCTCTCCGGCGAGCCCCCACCCCCTTCGCCTTCCTTCTTCTTCCCTCATTCAGAAATCGATTGACGCCGAATTAGAATCAGCTGACTGATGTGCAGCTAAATTGAATTAAATAAGGGAAGGGATACAGAGAGAGAGAGAGAGAGAGAGAGAGACAAGGCGTCAAACTAACAGACTAAGAGCATCTCCAACAGCCGCGCTAAACTAGCGACGCGCCGCAAATTAGGCCGTTTTAGCGCGCGCGCAACGCGGCGGGTCGCTCCAGCGGGCGCGCAAAAACGGCGCGCGCGCGCTATAAAGGGTTGGGCGCGCGGTCGAAAACACTTAGCCGCGCGGTCTATTTCGGGCGCCCGCTGCAGCGCGCGGCACACTCCACGCTCGCGCCCGCACTTCCTCTCCCACTTCCACCCCCCGTCCGGCCGCGCCGCCGCCGCCGCCCGCGCCCCCCGGCGACCGTTCAGGCTTCCCCGGCCTATCCACGCGCGCCCGCGCTTCCGCCCCATCCCTCCTAGTCCCGCCGGCGATTGCGCACCTCCGTCGTTCGAGGAACAGCGCCCGAGCGCTCGCTGCCGCACCGCGCCCGCAAGGTGTTTGACAAAACGCCTACAAGGTATGTATTGCTCAAACTTCATGAATTTGATGCATGTTTTGAATTGTAGTTTTTATAGTATAGTATTGAACATTGTAGATGAGTTCGTCATATGATTCTTCCGAAGAAGAATTTGATATGGAAGAGGAGGAGGATCTTGCAATGATCCTAGCTATGCATATAAAAAAAAACCAAAGCACGGTGGTTCGGTTATGGGTCGGCAGAAAATTTGGAGGGATAGGATCGATGCTCACAACAGATTGATCAGGCATTATTTTGCGGAGAATCCCATATACCCCGAGTCATATTTTCGTCGCCGGTTTAGGATGAGCACCGAGTTGTTCAGGCGCATTGCAGAGAAACTAGCGAGCCATGACCGTTTTTTTCAGCAAAGGAGGAATGCCGCCAGAGAGCTCGGGCATAGCACCTTTCAGAAGGTGACAACAGCTTTGCGTATGTTGGCATACGGTATACCGGCTGATCTTGTTGATGATCACTTGGCTATGGGTGAGAGCCAAGCCATCATGTGTGTCAAGCGCTTTGCAGTGGGAATTGTGCAAGTGTTTGGCGAGGAGTATTTGAGATCTCCCAATGCTAAAGACGTCGCAAGGCTATTGGCGATGAACAAAGCTCGCGGTTTTCCTGGCATGCTTGGCTCAATAGATTACATGCATTGGAGTTGGAAGAATTGTCCAAAGGCATGGCATGGGCAATTCCACGGCCAAAAAAAGGGTTCCACTATAATCCTTGAAGCGGTGGCCGATTAGGAGACTTGGATTTGGCATGCATTCTTTGGAATGCCTGGATCTTTGAATGACATCAATGTTGTCAACCGGTCACCACTGATGAATAAGATTGCAAACGGTGAGTTGCCACCGGTGCAGTTTGTAGCAAATGGTAGTACGTACAACTATGGCTATTATCTAGCGGATGGCATCTATCCAAAGTGGCAAACCTTCGTGAAGCCGTTGAAAAAGCCGGAAGGTAAGAAAAATCTTGACTTCCACAATGCTCATGCGGCGGCTAGAAAAGATGTGGAGAGAGCATTTGGAATTTTGCAAGCCCAATTTGCTATTGTGAGAGGACCGGCTAGATTTTGGGATCAAAAAATGCTTTGGTACATCATGCACGCTTGTGTGATCATGCACAACATGATCATCAAGAATGAGCGTGGCCAAGATTTAGACTACTCACAGTATGAGCTCTTGGGATATCCCGTGTGAGTGCGACGGAGGGTTGAAAGGGTAGCCCGTTTTATTGCCTCCTATCATGCCATTCGGCGTCCCGCAACGCACAATGAACTTCAGAATGATTTGATTGAAGAGTGGTGGGCATGATATGGACGACAAAGAGCATGATGATATCTGCATTCAACATTGTATTGTTCATGAACTATTTATTGTGTTTATTGCATTTGTTGTACTGAACGATAAACTATTTGTTTGAGTTGTAATGATAATAAAATTGAATTATTTATTGTTGATTTATTTTGTTTGTTTGATCATTTTTGCTCATAATACATGTATATGTAATTTGTGCGGCGCGCGCGCGCTGTATTTTTGCGCTCTGCTGGAGCGGCGCGCGCGCGCTACATTATAGCGCGGCTGCTGGAGCCAGCGCAGGCGGGCGCGCTAAACCAGTCGAAGCGCGCGCGGTAAACAGATTTTTGCGCGCGGCGCTTAGCGCGGCTGTTGGAGATGCTCTAACAGCCGATCCTAATTCTACGTGAGTGAGGCGGCTGCATGCATGGCGCATGCACAAGATAAGGCTGACTTTTTTTTTTGGCGAGGTTAAAAAGAGTTTTATTTGATCACACTGGTAGACTAACTAACTAACTGTAGTCTAACACTGAAGCATTTCCATCTGCAACTCGAGAAGGTGTTCCCGGCGACGAAGATGGCGCCTCTCCCAGAACTGCGATGCCAGCGTCGAGAACTGCTACAATCTCCTCCTCCATCTTCTTCCTCCTGCTCACCACGGGAGTCCACTCCGGGTTATCCTCGCGAATGAAGCTGTTCATCTAATGTATATCTATAAATAAATCGGATTCGTTGGAATGAAGCTTGAAAATTAGAACTAGCCCATAGTTTTGTTCTTTTCTTATATTACTGATACATGATACAAAACCTTTGAACCACAATTCTATTGGCAGTTACTAGAGTCCTGACTATGAATATGATTGCTTGTTTCTCGGTAGATCAACAGCGTACCTTGAATTAATTATAACAGCTATGTCGTACACATCAAAGATAGACGGATATCATAATTGGACAGGGATAGACGGGTAGCATAAAGGACATGGAAGAAGAGAAACGTGGCATTCGGCACATACAACTAGTAGTAGTAACTGTACAACCCATACACCGACTTATATATATATTCTCAAACAACAACTGAACACAATACATTACATATTTATATATTTCTTATTCTTACAGCACCCATTCATGCATACATTTCTTGACTGATACACCAACTGGAACAATACAGTACTACTAGTACATTTCTTTATGACAGAATACACCAAGTGCTCCGGCTTAAATGTAAAACAACATGGTACATTCATAATGCTCACTGTAACTTGAAGTTCCTGGTCCTTTGTAAGAAGAGCAGCACATCTCTAGCTGCCAGGGGGCTGTTGGCATGGATCTTGTCGAATTCTCTAATGTCGTCTTTGTCCTTGGTCCAACTTTTGCGACCACTCTCCTCCCACCATTGGAGCGCACGAGACAGCGAGCCCCATTGCACAACGTACGGTGCCTCCTCTTCAAGCATGTAGATTGGTCTAGGGTTGTCCCACTCGTTCTTCAGTCGTCTGTTTAGCTGGTCAAATCTGTGTCCTTCACAAAAGGTGACGATTAGTGTTACCAGCGCGGATCTAAGGTGCGGCCTTGGCGTGGTGCCAGGATTATAGCTCGCCAACGTCCGGAATGCACGTAAGGTGGCGGCTTTGCCCAAGGGAACTTCATACAGGTCTATGTGTGATCTTTTGGTGCCGTTTGGGAACAAGGGAAGAAGGTTTGGGTAATCGTGTTCAAAGGGCAGTTCCCTGGAGCCAGGCACGATTGGCTCGAATCGTTTGAAATGGTTCCACTGGAGAGTGGTGTCTTTGAAGCCCGGGACGTACAGGTCATCGTCGCACAGGGCGAGGGTGGCTGTACGCCCAGGCACGTTGTCAACCATATTTATCATGATAAACCGGTTGGGACGGGCTTGAAAAAAAGCCCGCCTCGGGGCAAGAAACTGCCTAGACAAAAGGCCAGACACGCGGGTGAACGAATGGCTCGAGACGTTGTACTCAACATTGAGTAAACTCTCTGGGTCCAGTGCGTGGTGGAGGGGGAGGGAGAAGAAGAAGAAGAAGAAAATTAACGACATGGTGAAGTGAAGTGTGTGGTGCACCAGTGACTATGATGCACTGAGGGAGACTCGGATCAACACTATTCTATTTATGTGGTGATGGTGCCATCTCAACAGCGCCTGCCAAGAAGCGTGAAAACAAGAAAACGAGAGGCCAAGAAGTGTGATTTTTTTGGTGTAACGAACAGTGTAGGTGCCAAGCGTGTCGTTGTCAGGGTGTTAGGTCTGTCGAGGACGAGGGAGGGCCATTGCGCCTGCCATCTTCTTCACCGCCGTCACCTTCTCGCCCGGACATGGAAGAGGGAGATCCGCGAGCTAGCTCGTTCTTCCTCCTCGCCTACGGCTAGCAAGGGGCTTGGCCGCATCCGGAGACGAGACGACCATGGCGCGGACCTCTTCCTCCTCGCCTCCCGCTCTGCGCCTGCGCGGTGGCTCCCGGGGCTACCACTGTTCAGCAAGCAACTGTGGGTGGTCGGCTTCTGCCCAGCGTCGGGGCCGCCCCGCTCCGGTGTGCCGGCGCGTCACCCCATCTTCTGTGCCGGCGAGTTGTGGTGCCACAGCCACGGGTACATTCCAGGCCGCCCATACTTCCGGCGCGTCGTCTTGTCGGGCAAGAAGAACAAGGGCAGGCGGAAGCCCACGGCTTCGGCGTCTCCACCACCGCATCCTGCTGCCCGGCGGGGACGGTTCCCAGCACCTCGACCGCCGTCTATGTCGCCGCTGCCTCCGGTGCTTCCGTCGCTGTGCCCAATGCAAAAGAGAAAGTTGCACCTGGGCGGTGATTTCAGTTCGTCATGCAACGTGCACCGCCAGCCTTTCTGTACGCATGTCACATGCAGCTTAGAGATTAGCTGTAGTTGACAAACCCTACATGAACAGTAAGTAACACAGGTGGGAATCCTGCAGCTAGCCGGTAGCACTGTACGTCACATTTGACATGCATGCACAGTCACACAACCTCTCTTTCCTCTCTGCTCACGTTCTCTGTCTCACCTGTTGCATGCATGCACACATGCGTGCACACTCTCTCCTCACACACACACTCTCTCACCTGCGTGCACACTTGCACAAGCTTCTCCCTCTCACTTCATTAGAAAAAGCTCTTTCTTTCTCTCCCACTTCTCTAGAGAAAATAGGGCTCTCTCTCTTTCCGAAATGACTTACAGCATCTTCAATAGGCGCACAAATATTTAGCGCCCTAAAATAGTTTTTAGCGCGCCAAGGCGCACAAATATTTAACGCCCTAAAATAGTTTTTAGCGCGCTACTGTAGTATTTATAGCGTGCCGGAACCAACATTGCTTTTTCAGATGTTCAAAAATGCGTGCCTAAAAAACGCGCAGTGTAAATTATGAAACGCGCGTAATCCGGCGCCTCAAATTTGTAGCATGCTAGCGTTTTTCAGCATGCGTCTAACCCTTTTCTCGGACGCATTGTTTTATAGTTTCTGCTGGAACTGTCCGGCATCCAAAACCTGAATTTTTGTGTGCGTAGTAGTTTTTGAGCCTTTGTTGGAGATGCTCTTAGTTTGCACTTATAACCAATAGAAAAAAATAAAGCTCTCTCTCTCTTTTGACCGTCAACGTTCAGCGGTCATCGCGCCGCCATCCGACGTGGTACTTAATGGAGATGTCCTTCCGGTAGATGCCTTATTGTTGGGCAAATGATTTGGCCATTTATATCGAGTTATACGGGCCAATCCGTCAGTCGTGTTGGCCGAAGAGCTTCTTACAGATAGACGCGTATATTTTCTTAGAGGTAATAGGTACCCTAACTTGCACAATTTCAAACTTGCAAAACTTGACTCCATTATACCTCAACTTACACCTTATGTGATGATTTAGTCCCAGATCAATCACAACTCGACAATTGGCAGCCAGATGGCTGGACCGGTCAGCGCACGCACTTTTATAGAAACCCCCCTACCGTTTTCTCTAATCAACCCGCACTCACCTTCACCTGAATTAAATCTGTCAGAATCGAGTTGGCGTCCGTTCGAGGAGAGTTCACTTGGTCGCTATCGAGGCGACAGAGCTCACAGGCTGGCGAGGCGACAGAGCTCACGAGTTGGCGGCCGTTCGAGGAGGCCGCCGCCTAGGCCCATACGTGCCTGGATGCGCTGTGTCTGCTCGCGCTCACTAGAGATGCGCCGGCGCCGGCGGACGAGCTCACCCTCGATGGGAAAGGGCCTGCCGGTGATGCCATCACGCCGCCTCCTCCTCCGTCTCCAGTCCCCACCACCGCTGCTGCCGCAGCCCCAAACGAGGCCGAAACCGGAATCGCAGCCGCAAGAAGCTGAGGCGGAGGCGGAGCCGGGCACCTCCAAGCAGCACTCCTCGCCGCCGCAGCCGGAGGAGCCTTCGCGGGTGGAGCACAACATCATGGGCGTCATGAAGGCCATGCTGGCCATGGGAGCGTTCCCCGACGAGCGCTACGCCCTCTACTTCGGGGACTTCTTCAAGGCATACCTCCAGGCACCCAGGCCCATCGACCCGCCACCGCTGTCGGACGCCGCGGGGACGGCGGGGCTGGGGCCGATCCAGAAACGCCATCCTTACCTCGCCGACGAGGTGGCCAGGATGGAGAAAGCGGCGGAGCAGCGTAAGGTGCTGAGCAGAGGCCTGCTGCAGGCGGAAGCTGCCACGCTAGCCGCCCTGGAAGCAGAGTTCAGCGAGGCGACGTTGGCCGGCAAGGAGGCTATGCAGGCCAAGTTGGAGGCGGAGGTGCAGTACGCCAAGGCCAGGGTTGACACGGAGGCCATGGCTGAGATGGTTAGTGGTGGCAAAGTTGGTTGTTATTTCTGTGATGTGCAGATGCAATGCAAATGGAAGCCATTTGCTATAGTGGCTACTAGTATCAGGCTTGGATCGAACTATGAAAGAAATGTTGATCAGGAGGTGACCATGCACTTTGTATCGTGGACATGTTTAATGTATCTAGCTAGCAATATTTGGGGCTATTTGCATCAATGTAGACTTGAATCTAATCTGGCCGGAATGACCAATTTCTCAATCTACTCTGTTCATAAGTATTGTATCCTCTGTTCTCTTCGTCTGCGAACATAGAAATTTTGGCAAAAAATGTGTCAAGAATCAGCAAAACTAGTACTATACATTTACATTGTAACATCCCAAAATTCTAAATTTTGGAATGTTATATTAAATATATAGACTTGATTGATTGTTTGATTGATTGACTAAAAGTGAGTGAATTCGAAACTTTTTAAAAGTTAAATGAGAGGAAATAAAAGGACTTTCCCAAACTTTCATATTTGCTTTCTGATCTCCATGAATTCAAATTCTTTTCAACACAAAACCCTAGAGAGAAGATGACATGACTTCTTCCATTTAAAATGAAAAGGGTGTTTGAAAAATATTTGAATTCCATTGGGAAATATTTTTCCGATTCAGAAACTTTATGCAACTCAATGATTTTCACGAGAGAAAATAAAATGACTTCTTCAAATTATGAAATATGAGTTGGGAGTTTCAAAGGATCGATTTCAAGTCCTTTTGGAATTAATTTCCAATTTGGATTTATTTGAGTTTTATTCAAATTATTTTTCTCCAAAATAAAGATATATGGAAAATAGGGTAACATGATTTCCTACAATATAAAATTGGAGAAAAATTAATTTGAAATCATTTTGGTATTTTTAAAATGATTTTTATTGTATTTTATTAGACCAGTAGCACTCTTTGAATTATCTGGATTTTTGTGCACTTTATTTGAAGTAATAAAAATGTTCAGCATGTAGGAAATCTTTTTCTGAAAATTTTGATATATTATATGCCTATATAAATTTTTTATTTATGTTGTTTTTATCCGTTTTGTTTGTCTGGAAAAATCTTTATTTAAAAAAAACTTCCCATCGAAACTGAGCCGGCCCAGCTCCCAGCCGAGGCCCAGCCCAGCTCGCCCGACCGCCCCGTCTCCGCCTCCCGCACGGCGACCGCCGCCGCCGCGCCCCGTGTCTGACCGGGACACGCCCCGTCGCCGCCTTGCGCTGCCCCCTCCTCCAAGCTTCGCGCCGCCCCCTCCCCTCCTTAAATAGTGCGGCACCCGGGCGCCGTCCCTCTCA
>NC_041386.1:591548083-591555252 GCF_002162155.2 Triticum dicoccoides
GCCGCGCGCCGCCGCCGCTGCTGCTTCCCCGCTGCTGCCGTCGGCTTGCTGCTCCGCCCCGTGCCGCTCCTCGCCGTCGCCCGCACTGCCGCCCAGCTCGCCGGTGATCTACCGCCTCGCCGGACTCCAACCGCCGCGGAAAAACCGCCGCCGGCATCGAACCACTGTGAACTGGTAAAAAAAAAGTCCGCCCGGTTCGCCGGTTTATTTTTTTGGGTTTTGGTTTTCGTTTTAAAAACCGGTATAGTTCTTTTAGTTAGATCTATTTAGAGAACGTTCGCTGGTGAGGTATAGAAAACGAACGTTCGCCTTTAGTTTTTTTTCTTTTTCTGTAATTTTGGCCTGGGACCTAGATGTGAATACTTTATTTACAGAATAGTCCCTGTACTTCAAACAAGCACAACTTTTTACTCGTCAGTCCAAATTCAACGAAACCAACGCTCACATCTTCGTTATGATCCCCTCTATTCGGATAAACAACTTAAACATGTTTTTGAAAAGTTTAAAATTTGAATTAGATCAGATTTGAATTCAAACTTCATTTGATCATAACTTGAGTTTCGTAGCTCCGTTTGAGTTGATTCTTTTTGCAAATCAAAGCTCTTGACCTAAACATTCTAATAAGGCCAAATTCATATAATTTTGGTACTGTTAGAAATTGTTTTATGTTGCAAGAGTTATTTGCTTGGTTTCGATGTTTTCTGATTTGTTTTCTTCGTTCTTCCCGATCTTTTGAGTGATTGCTTATGTGTGGTTACTATTGCTTGCTTACGATAGATTGACCGGAGTGTGACGAGTAGATCTATCAAGAGTTTTGAGTGCGAATCATCTTCATCAACATTACAGGCAAGTTCACACTTTGATCATACCTTTTCTACTACCCAGTTTTATTGCATTAGATCAATCCTCACACATTGCATGATTAGGATCTAATTAAATTGTAGGATGGGAATTAGATGAGGTAGTACCTATTACCTGTTTATTATCAAACCTTTGGGAGTTACTTCTACGTTTGCTTATTATGCCATGCTATGCTAGTAGACGTGGATTGGGTGAGTGATATCCATGACAGATGTGAGATTGATAATTAATGGTTTACTTAAGGTGGCAACTTAAACACACATCTGGGTGGATTGAGGTACCTGGTTATTCTAGCATTGCCTGTCTAGGCACCTGGGTAATCCAGGACTTGCCTGTTTTCTTTTGGACCGCCACCCAGGCTCAAAGGGATCATGAGACTATTCATACTAGAAACTTCCGTGTGCAGCCACAAGCTATTATGGGCTCTAGCATAGTTGACTAAGTCGTGTGAACTCTTACAGTGGTAGACTAGCAGATGTAGGGGTTGTAGGTGGTACGCTCTACCCATCGTAAGGTGCAAACGCTTCTGAAAGACTATCTCTCGGTCATCCGTTTCTCAAACACCATGTAGTGCGAGAAATCAAACGGAGGCGATCGAGTCTTGTGGGGGAAAGTGCGCAAACCTCTGCAGAGTGTATAAACTAATCATGATTAGTCGTGTCCTCGGTTATGGACAATTTGAGTATCTAGTTTTTGGATTATCCTATTGATCTCATCATGTTACTTTAAATTAATTTTGTTGGGTTTAATGATGTTACTTAATTGGGATTGAGAATGCTGTCAACCATTCTCAATGTTCAACAACCACCATAATAGTTAAATAAATTATATTCCTTTGCAGTAGGGAAAAATTGGCTTTTTGCAAAAACTATAACCATAGAGCTTTTCCACCAGCCAAATATGTATGTAGTGATAGCCTTTGTTCATCATTCTATATGGTGTGAATTTGCCAGTACATTCAATGTACTGACCTGTTTCGGGCTGCAATGTCTCATGTTGCAGGTTTCTCACGACGAGTAAGTGATACGTTAGGGTTACGATTTCTACACTCAACTTTGCCGTTGGTGTTGATGGGAATCCACAACCTTGTTGCTTCCGCTATATGGATTGAGGTAATAGTATTTACGTTACTTTATACATGTGATTTACCTCTGTTATAAATCCTTCGAGTACTGTGTGTGTCAGCATACCGATCCAGGGATGACACTTAAGCACAGAGACTTGATCCATTTGGGTCAGGTCGCTACAAGATGGTATTAGAGCACATGTTGACTGTAGGACGTGACCCTAGAAACTGGCAAGCCCATAGCAAAGATTTTTCTCTACAACTTTCCCTTTTAAAAAGATCTTTTTCTCTCTTCTCTTCTGAGCTTATTCAAATATTCCATTTTAGTGAGACCATACCCTTTTTCCCCTTTTGACCAGACGAGGATTTGACTGATGAGACCACTCTAAGAAGTACAAGATATTGGACAACTAAGACCGCTTCGGAATGAAGAGGATTTTACTGTGCATCTGAATAATGGAAACTACAACGGTTGCAGACTCCGAAGACAAGTAGAATTTGAAGGCTCTGAAGAACCCCCAGATTTGTATAACCTAGGAAGGCTACCCTTATGGAACTTGGTAGACTATGGAAGTTGTCAAATACCCGAGATCAAGGTGTATCGGAGAAAGACCGGAGCATGTAGAGTGAAGAACTCAAGGATTTGTCAAGAAAACCCTAAGGCAGGAGATATCAACTATGGAATGATAGCTCATGGGAATGACAAGAGCAGAAACACGGTTATCCATGATGTCATCGCCCGCTGATGCTATTGTCACCGTGCCGAGTTAAGGATGCATTTCTTCAGAATGGATTTGATGGAAGAAGGCTGATGGAGCACCTATTAGTAAGATGAAGTTTTAACCTTAGTCGGTGTATCACCATGATCTAGAGTAGTACATCAAGAAGTTTAAGGTGGAGCTCCATGAAGCCGTATTGGACAAGGAGCATTTCATGAAGAACTTAGGACCCAGAAGTTGAAGTAGCCAAGCTGGAGGAGCTACGACCTCGAGATACCGGAGATTTGTTAAGAACTGAAGGACAGCAGGATCAGGGTTCAGGTCGAGTTGGATGAAACCCAGAAGTTTGGAATGCAACTCCAGAATATTTAAGGACGTCACGAGAGACTTCGCGTCAACGGAGTTGATCTGGCAAAAGAACTTGAGAAAGACAAGCATGATCGGAAGAAGCCATTGGAGGCATGAACTAGGCTTGAAGAGTTTGGAGACGTTGAAGATTTATTAACCTTTAAAATACCAAACCCCTGTCCTATACCTATGTTAGATGCGACGATTGTGAGCTGTCATTTGTTTGATGTTTTTCGACAGCCACAACAAAAATCTGTCTTTTCAAAACTGTTGTTTGTATTGTGTGCATCCCTCTCCCTCCCTCTTATCTTACCCCAAACCCCCATGGACCCAATAGATGATGAATGGAGATGAGCTCGTATTTGTTAAACCGATGAGTCAATTGGAGACGGACTGATGGATTCAGAACATGGAAGATCACATGGAGAATAACCCTATAGTTGGAAATGATATGACCCAGCATGCTCTTCAGTGCTTTGAAAGAGGTGCTGCTACTTGGTGGAGGATGTACCAAACCATGAATGGATGGCAAGGAGTAACCCCTTGGAAAGAATTTAAGTTGACTCTGCCAATGTCTCGGCTTGTGTCCCAGAAGTTGAAGTCTTATGGAAAGGATATGAAGAAACCTTGTGCATGCAAGCTTTGTGGAGAAATAGGACACACCCATAAAGAACACAAGGATGAATGCCCTAATTGTGAAGGAAGTCACCCAGTTGAAGAATGCCCAACTAGGCAGATTACTTGTTTCTTGTGTGAAGGGACTACCCACTATCCTGCTCAGTGTCACATTTACCCCATGGTACAACGAACCATCCAGCAGAAGAAAGAAGTAAAGAAAGGAGTCCTTATGGAAATTTTAGAAGAACCCGTGATGAAGGAAGATGTGGAGGACACACCTAAAGAGGACCCGAGTAAACCCTGCACTAATTCTTGCTATTCATGTGGAGAAGAAGGACACATCTCCCAAAATTGTTTGAATGGGGATCTAGTAGAATTCCCGACAGAGGAAGTAGAATATGACCCACAGGAAATAGAAGCCCTGATTGGAATGGAAAAGTCCAGGAAGAGAAACCGATTGGAGCCCAGGAGGAACCTGAGTCATATCATCTGTTATAGGTGCAAGGAGTCAGGGCACTACCTCCGCAGTTGCCCAAAAAGGAAGCCAAGAATCCAAGGAGGCTATATAATCACAAGAAAACCTCGAAACTTGTCAGATGTAATATGTTTCCGTTGTAATAAAGCAGGGCACTTTGCCAGAGATTGTCCGAAGGAGAAGGAGACTTGTGATAAATAGTTGAGTTTGTTACAGAAAAAAATATAGTAGAAGTGAGAACATTTTCTTTTATATTGAGGTGTTGAGTTGAGACATGTAATGGAGAAGCGAGAGATTGTAATCACTTGAGAATGAATAAAGATAGCATCGTTGGTGCTGATATGGATTTTATAAGTTGTTACCCTATGAAGAAGAATTTTGACCATTTTTGAGGATATGAGAAATATGGTCTATGGAAGATTTGTGCATTTTAAGGGTGGTAGTACCTTGTAAGAACCCTTGACCCCTGGGAAAGATAAGGCTACTCCACCGAGTGGATTTCAGACAAAATGAATATGAATTTTGTCTCGATATGTGTGATACCCCAAGAGTATGTGGGATGAAGTTGAAGACCGTCAGTTGTTTGGACCAAATGTGATCAAGGAGTCAGAAGAGAATGTTAAGTTGATTCGAGATAGACTGAAGGTAGCTCAGTCCAGACAGAAGAGTTATGCAGACTTAAAAACGCAAGGAGGTAGTCTATGAAATTGGAGATAGAGCATGTCTTCATGTGTTCCGTCTGCGAGGAGTTAAACAATTTAGAGTTAAGGGACAGTTGGCCCCGAGATTTGTAGGACCATACCGAGTTTTGGAGTCACCCAAAGGACTGTCAGGAGTTCATGATGTGTTTCACGTTTCCCAGTTGAAGAAGTGCCATGCAGAGATGGCCAATATTCCCGTGTAAGGACGCTTTACCCCGGAAAGGATAATGATGTTCCACAAAGTGGAATATGGACTTCATAAGTATAAGTTTTTATCTTGGTATGAGGAATATCCCACGAGGATGAAGAGATAAATTACTATTGGATATGAAGAAGGTATGATGTCGGAAATATGGATCAATGGAAACTCCATGATGAGTCTGAGTAATCATGTCCTACTTTGGTGCCAATAGAAGGAAGGAAGATAGTACAATTGGATGGATTTTAAGTATGCTTGGAAGCTGGAAGTTGGATGTTGGAATAATGATCAGCTGCCCCGAGGATGAGTTCAAGGATTACAAGTAATAAGATGGGCCATAACCCACAGGCCCAGGACCTGCGAAGAAGCAAGCACATTCTTGCTGAAGGAAAAACCCTGGAGGAAGTTACGATTTTATCGATAGACGATCTTATAGGAGTTTACGCAAAACCTGAGAGTTGTGAAGGAACGATAGATGGTTGTTTGGCTTGCAGAATCTATGGATTTATCCGAACTTGGTTCGTCGACAAGAGAAATTCTGTAATGCTTGTGAGGATGACCGAGTGTTAGAATGCGAGATTCGCTAAACCGTATACAAGGTAATGATTTGGGTGCGGGATGGATTGATCACCATACCGACTTACTCTTATTGTTCGCCTTGCTATATGGGATGGTAAATCTGAGTGACTTTACCTATAGTAGAGAGACGACGATATTAAACCTTGTTTAAGCCTTAGAATGGTATAGGTATTTTTCCTTTGTACAAGGCAGCTTTGTCAACCGTAGGTTATACGGTGAGGTTCAACCCAGACCCATTTCCTGCAGGAGAAACCATAAATTGTTGACCACCATGAGATATCGATAGTTGTTTAGATTTGGCGCCAGACCCGTCAGCTAAGAAGACAATCTCGGAATAAACTTACCAAAGAAAAGGACAGAAGAATTGAGGAAAAGGTTATGCCACTACCTGAAGAGCTCAGAGAAGGAATTTTCTCGAGGATCTGAGAAGCCTGACACTGTCAAGAATATGGATGAAGTATATGAGTTTTGATGGAACCGTAACCATGCTTCTAAGGGTGGTAGCACCCCAGACCCCGTGTGATGATCGATGGACTTTGAGGAGACCCCAAACCCTAGCCTATTTCTTGCTAGCCTCTCTGAATCTCGAGGACGAGATTCATTTTAAGGGTGGTAGGTTTGTAACATCCCAAAATTCTAAATTTTGGAATGTTATATTAAATATATAGACTTGATTGATTGACTGAAAGTGAGTGAATTCGAAACTTTTTGAAAGTTAAATGAGAGGGAATAAAAGGACTTTCCCAAACTTTCATATTTGCTTTCTGATCTCCATGAATTCAAATTCCTTTCAACACAAAACCCTAGAGAGAAGATGACATGACTTCTTCCATTTAAAATGAAAAGGGTGTTTGAAAAATATTTGAATTCCATTGGGAAATATTTTTCCAATTCAGAAACTTTATGCAACTCAATGATTTTCACGAGAGAAGATAAAATGACTTCTTCAAATTATGAAATATGAGTTGGGAGTCTCAAAGGATCGATTTCAAGTCCTTTTCGAATTAATTTCCAATTTGGATTTATTTGAGTTTTATTCAAATTATTTTTCTCCAAAATAAAAATATATGGAAAATAGGGTAACATGATTCCCTACAATTGAAAATTCGAGAAAAATTAATTTGAAATCATTTTGGTATTTTTAAAATGATTTTTATTGTATTTTATTAGACCAGTAGCACTCTTTCAATTATCTGGATTTTTGTGGATTTTATTTGAAGTAAGAAAAATGTTCAGCGTGTAGGAAATCTTTTTCTGAAAATTTGGATATATTATATGCCTATATAAAAAATTTATTTATTTTGTTTTTATCCGTTTTGTTTGTCTGGAAAAATCTTTATTAAAAAAAAACTTCCCGTCGAAACTGGGCCGGCCCAGCTCCCAGCCGAGGCCCAGCCCAGCTCGCCCGACCGCCCCGTCTCCGCCTCCCGCACGGCGACCGCCGCCGCCGCGCCCCGTGTCCGACCGGGACACGCCCCGCCGCCGCATTGCGCTGCCCCCTCCTCCAAGCTTCGCGCCGCCCCGTCCCCTTCTTAAATAGTGCGGCACCCGGGTGCCGTCCCTCTCACCTCGCCGCCTGCAGATTCGCCGCTACCTCGCCGGA